>NC_139218.1:398252614-398573140 GCF_055691185.1 Crinia signifera | reverse complement strand
ATAAGTAAACACGCCGTGTCAGGATACAGCTTATACTGTATTGTCTATTACATTCTGGATGTTGTAATTCAGGACATAAAGGATCCGTACAGGATAAAAATAACTAAGTAAAAAGATTGAGAAATGTAAGCGAATGTTGCAATATAAAAGGTGCTTCTCCTTCTATCTAATGTGACGCGTTTCGCCGCCGGCAGGCTGAGATCAGTGCTATTGTTCTGGGATGTATTGTATTGTTCCAGAGATTAATTGTTTGACATTTATCATGTAACAAATAGACAAATCTCTTTATCAGTAAAGACTTTCTTAAGGAACAGAACGTGACGGCGCGTCGGGGGATCCGGGCGGCTCGCAGACCATGCCTAGGTAACAAAACATCAACATTCATTAGGTCAACATTGACAGTAAGTCAGTCATGCACTAGGACAGCTTTGAAAAAAGGTCGACATGCAGTATGGTCAACCTTGACAAAATGTTTAGATTGACAGTAAAACGTTGACATGCAATAGGTGGACAAGGTAAAAATGTCGACATTTTTACGTCTGTTGACAGGATCAAAAGATCGACATGGTTAGACATGGTCAGAAGGTTGACAATCAAAAGGTTGGCCTGAGTTTTTCACAATTTTTAGTGCCAATGTCAACACCTGTCAACATGGACCATCAATTATTGTAACGCTTACCCTCGCTACGCTCAACCCATGGTTATATTCTCCCTCTACGCCAAAGTAGATAGTGAATTATGAACAAGTCCGAACATTTTAAAAAAAAATTGGGGAAAAATAATGTGGACCCTTTTGAATGTTGACTTTTTCACAATGTCGACCTTTCCGCCCTGTCGATCTATTGCATGTTGACCTACTGACTATCTAGACATTTAGGTGTTGATATTGACACCAAAAAACCCTGAGAACGCATGTGGACCTTTTCACGTGTCAATCTTTTGCTTGTGTCAACCTTTTGACCTCACGTCTACCTATTGACTGTCTACCTACACATTGTCTGGGAGCTAATCCACACCCGGAAGTCAGCCCCGTTCATACTGAGGGGGTACATTTACTAAAGCTTCTAAAAAAATATAAAGAGGTTATGTTGCCCGTAGCAACCAATCACTATAGATACTGTAATGTGGTTACTGGAGCATTCCGCCTTCTCGTGATGAACCTTTGGCCCCTGAGAGGTTACACACATATAGGATCTGGGAGGACTTTGTTTCTCTTATATAAAGCGTCTAATTAGATATTTTGTCCATGTGTCAGAAGCACAAATACGGGCAGAACGTCAGCGCAGAAATAACCCAGCCGCAGTGTACACAGCATTATATTTGTATAACGCCGGAGAGTAATTATTTATTTATCCGCAGTGTTTGCATGGGATGTCGTTCCGTCTCCGTGTGTATGCCCTGAGGGCGTGGGGCTCATTAGCTGCAGGTCCCCGCGCTTATTTGTGTACGGAATCCCCTAACATGTGTATGGTGTGTAATCTATATATTGTGCGAACCTCGGTCTATGATATACAATTTGCGTGTGTGTACAGGCCTCTAATGGTTCACCCTGGGATTCTTTCCTCAGATGGAAAGTGTCTGTTCTGTGCATATACGAATGCAGCGGTAACGAGGTTACGTATTATGTAACCTCTCTCTGGCAGAGGTGCGGCTGCTGGATCCAGCCTGTAGCAATTCCCACTGGATTACACTGAAGTGCTGAGTACTACATCCATTATACTATCCCAGGCATTCACCGAAATATGGTTCCTCACTACTAATGGGCTGCCGATTCCGGGAGGGGGCTGCCGGCTGGGTTTAACCCCTTTTAAGACCTTGTGGGGCATCTAAGTGTGTGTTATGGTAGTGCCAGCCCTGTGGGCATCAAGAGTATGGCCGATGTCTACTCCTTGTTTTCTTCAGACTTATTTTTATACTGTATTTAGTATAAAATACATGCGATTTGACCGTATGCGATGCGATGCGATTTTCTTTTTTTAATATACAATAATATGATTGTATGTCCCAAAAATAGGTTTAACGCCCTCATCCACGCCACCCCGAAGCGTGACGAGCGGCGGCGGAACGCATCCTCCGACTTTTTCATTACCCCAGTATCCACGTTGGCGTGGAGTTGATTTTATATAGTGTGGCGAGTGCAGCAAGCCACCGAGCCCGAAGCGTGGCGAGCGGACGCGGATTACTTGACATGGATTCCGCATTCCTTCGCGGGGCTCGCTACGCTTGCCACGCTTCGGGCTCGGTGGCTCGCCACACTATATAAAATCAACTCCACGCCGACGTGGATATTGGGCTAATGACACGTTCCACTGCCCTGCGTGGGACTCGCTGCGCTCGCCACGCTTCGGGGTGGTGTGGATAGTGGGGGGGGGTGCGTTAAACCTAATTCCATGCCACCATTACAAAGATAGGTTGCAATAAAAAATTGCATCCCATCGCATGGCATGCCAGTAATGGCATGCCATGCGATGCGATGCAATTTTTTTATCGCATCGTATCTTATTAATGTATTCACTGACTTAGCCCATTAAAAAGATAGGATGCGATAAAAAATGGCATGCGATGCAATGCGATTTCCTTACCCTGAATAGCCCACTACGTAAATGGAGTAGTGGGCGCCGTGCTAGGAAATAAGTACCAAATGTTTATACTAATGGACAATTTACTGTTAAGGACCTGATGTGGCAAGTATTCACCAAACTCTGAAAGTTAACAGAGGGAGCCTGCATCAACCAGCGCTATCTTCAGATGACCTTTGTATCTGGAGCCTCACTTCTACCTATGGGAGGCAGGTCCAGTGTTGTGAAGAGGGGTACAATAAGATCCCTCCTCCCCTGTTTGGATCCCTATATAGAATGTTGGAATCTGCTCACTAGTCAGTGCCTATGTCACTGCTACAGATGTAGCCAGGATAGAGATAGCAGGATCCCCTGTGTTACTCACTCAGGGACCACCCAACCACCAGTGATTAATAGGCCCCTTAGGAGCCTGTGCACTAGTCTCCAGGCCGTATTACTTCATATACAGAAGTACTGTGTAATATATATTACCATGCATTCTGTAAACATGACATGATGGGACTTGTAGTGCTCCAATTCTGGCTGAGACGGTAATACAATGGCACTGCTGTTCCCATCTAGCTGATAGCTTGTGGATTACTGATCTTCCCCAGCAACATCTGTAACTGCAGCGACAAAGTACGGGCGGCGCTGTTTCCATGGTAACTGCTGAGTTGACCGGTAGTAACCGCACACCTGACAGATGGCAGCAGCTACGTGTTTCTGAGTGTTTCACGGCTGTTTTCAGGCGGAATTCCTCTATCAGGGGGATATGGAACAAATCTGCGATAGCGACAAAGCGGAGAAGGTGCTCATAGCAACCAATCAGGTGCCTAGTACAGATAATACAGTGACAGATGGAAGCTGATTGGTCGATTTGGTACATCTCCCCGTCAATCGTTAGTAATGATTCCAGTAAGCGGATGTCCAGGAAAACCTTTTATCTTATCTGAGTGAGATCCCATTTAATGACTTGGCAGCGGAGTATCTCCACATGCACTTTATACACTATCTGTTCAGCCCCATACACACTAGGCGATACTGTGACCAATATCGCTCCGAGGGGGGCGTTCGCAGTATCGTGCAGTGTGTACACTCACCATCGGTAACGATGGGCGCTCCCGTGCGATGTTTATGACCCTTGATGTCTTCTGGACATGCCGGTCAATTTGGCTGTGCCGGTCAATTTGGCCCAGCGACCTGCATGTTTAGTGGACCCCGGTGCCGTCACGGCGGCCAATATTGTTCAGTATGTACGCAGGATAATGGCCGCCCGTGGTTACCTATATCGGCCGTGGCCAGTGTTTATGGGGCCTTACACCTGGAATCTATCTGTCTATTATGTTTTCTCTCTATCTGTATCTTTACCTGACTATTTTTCTACGTTCGCATGGAGATATTTCTGGGCGCACCCCCATCGTTTTTGTGGGCACACCTAGGAAACGCTGGGTATCCCAATTCGACAGCCCCCTGCCCGGCCACTACCCGCCCTGCTGTGTGCAAATACCTCGCTGTGTGCGATAGTCGCCGATGGCGTTCGCACATCGGGTGCATATTCACGACACACATGCGAAAACATCGGTCCCCGCAGCGAATTTGCAGGGAGCCGATCCAACCTGAATAAGGCCCATTGTACAGCATGTCATACCCAGGGCTACAACTCATACCCTTCACAGGAGCAAAAGCCCATAAATATTTACAGTGTCTAACTGCGGTGTCTGAGTTTTTAAGTTCAAGTCCCTTGCGCGCCATGTTGAACAATGTGGGGTAGATTTATCTAAAAGTTATTATAGGGAAGGCTCCCAAAATGTGCACTACAACTGATACTGTAACTGAAGGGTGCACATATGATAACAGTAGGTTTGGAGTTCAAATCTCTCCCTTGTTGTGTGTTCCAATGTAGCCTTCTTATGGTGTGTACAGACGGTAAGATATTGCTTCCGATGTTGCTGATATAGTGAACATCGGAAGCCATATTGCATGCTGATCGCATGCTTTTTTCGGGCTTGCGCGCTCCCGTGTGAGCGCAAATCGGCAGTGAAATAGAGAGAGATTAGGCAAGACTATAGAGTGCAGATGTGCACGATATAGTCTAAATTGTGCCCCTCTTGCATGCCATGCGATGCGAGTCCCGATGCGATCTGATCGCATCAGGACTCGCATAGTAGGGCTTATCGCCCCCGTGTGTACACACCATTACTTCAAACAACTACAAATATTGTTTAAAACCAGAAACTATCAGGGTTAGGATTAGACATTAGTAGTTGATAACATAATGCCATCTCAGGATGACATTAGTAGCGGTTACCTGGTTTTTAGCACGTGTGTACACAGTGTTACAGTACGAGTCTGTCTGTGGAGCGTTGTGTGACATCACCGTAGGGGTCTTTGCCATCCACATTGGATGCATGTGGACATTGAGGAACTGCGGCACTGTAGTACTGACTAGTGTACGAGCACCAGGGACATATGGCGTCCATAGAAGTTCTGGTTATAACAAGCCCAACGTGTGAATTACATGTCTAGATGTGACAGAGATCAGAGTCCTGAAGTGTGAATTATAGACTATTCCTAGACGTGTTGTAGATTATAAACAGCTCGGGGTGTGAATCACGTTTCTGGTTCTGATATCGGCGTCACGTTCCACACGTCTGGGTTATGGCCTATTGTGAGACAAGCTGGAGACTACGGCAAGATCTCAGTGTGACGTACAGGCTATATGTATGTATGCTTTATGGCGATTTACCGCATGTGTCAGCAATGTTGACGGTAATGATGTTTATATGTAAACAGTTAACATGTCAAAATCGTCAAAATGTTGACAAGGTTGCAATAGGGTACTTAAAGACGCAATTGACAGGAAATAGTTGCGCTGCTGATTGTCGACGTTGTCAGTGTGTCAACGTTTCTGAGAATGGGTAGAATATTCGTGAAGTAAATTGAGCATAAACTTTAAATAAGTCTGTAAATAATTTCACAGTTCTATAGTGTACACATATAGTGGGGACATGGGTGAAGGTTATGAGGCTAGCCGACGGTGCCGGTTTCCTGTGTCCTGCTCCCCCTGCCCCCCTGCAGCGCTGCTACAGGTCCCTGTAGCTGAGTAGCTGCACAGTGGCTGTTATTCTGGTTCACTCGCAAAGGCAAATTCTTTCTTAGATGGACAAAACCATGTGCGCTGCAGGTGGGGCAGATGTAACTTGTGCAGAGAGAGTTAGATTTGGGTGGGGTTTTACTTCAAAGTGAGATGTATATTGCAGTGTAAGAATAATGCATCTGGGTGAGATTTAATAGTATGAGAGATTCAGAAAGTGCAAAATCAAACTGGTTTTGCAGTGTAAATGATTGCCGCTTTAAAAAAACTGGAGATTTCTCGCCAAATCTCTTACTTTCTGAATCTCTCATCCTATTAAATCTCACCCTCAGTATTTTACCTGCACAGAAACAAAATAACTCACCTAAATCTAAATCTCCCTGCACATGTTACATCTGCCCTTTGCAGTGCAGCATGCTTTTGTCCATTTGAGAAGGAATTTGACTTTGCGAGTCAACCAGAATTAGGGCCGGTATGTGTGACCTGCCCCTCCCTTGTATCTATAGCCACACTTCCCCTTACATACTCTCTAGTATCCTGTTTGCCAGTATTATCTGTGTAAGGGTGTTATGCTGAGATACTGTATCCAGCACTAACATATCTTCTCCTTCCTGTCCCTGCATGTTAACCTCTTCCCTGCCAGGGAGTGTCCATTGCCAACATCTCCTCTTCTAAATCACCCAGTATTCTATCTGCTTTATTCCCACACGGTCTGCTGCCTCTCGCTTTCCTTTCTTCTCCCTCTCCCTCTCTCTTTTCCTCTCCTCTCCCTCTCTTTATCATATCCTCGCCTCTCTTTTCCCATCTTCTCCCTCTCTCTTTTCCCATCTTCTCCCTCTCTCTATTCCCATCTTCCTCCTCTCTCTTTCCCCATCTTCTCCCTCTCTCTTTTCCCATCTTCTCCCTCTCTCTTTTCCCATCTTCTCCCTCTCTCTTTTCCCATCTTCTCCCTCTCTTTTTTCCCATCTTCCCCCTCTTTTCCCATCTTCCCCCTCTCTCTTTTCCCATCTTCTCCCTCTCTCTTTTCCTGTCTTCTCCGATTTTATTTACTATCCTCTCCCTCTCTCTTTTTTGCTCTGGGTCTGCCAGCATAAGAATTGCACAGAAGGTACAAAACGCAGCTGCCAGGCTTTTACCCAATAAGCCCCATTCCAGCCACATTATACCCATTCTCTCCCCGTCCACTGGCTGCCTATAAGATGGTGAATCATCTTCAATGATGCAGCTTCTGTCCCTGTGAGAATAAAATACCACTTGTTTTTATGGAGAACTATCCTGAAGTGATAGAAACCTTTACGGGAACATAGGGACTTTGTCCCAGGTCAGTACTTTTCCTTTATTGTGTGCAACCGTGTATCCAGGGGAAGATTGTTGAAAAAATAAAATAAATAAAGATACCCTTACATGAAAGTAGGGATTGTCCCTAAGGTCAGTGTCATCCTATAAGATTGGAAGGAACAAGACTAAAGTAAAGATACCTTTATATGAACATAGGGACCAATATCAAGGTCAGTGTGGCTTTAAAGCTTACACCGGGAGAAAAAAACTGATATTGGTCACCCCTGTCTGGTAGCGCCCTGTTGGATCACACTATGGGTGACATTCTATGCTTTGAGCGCATCACATCGCCGCAAATCGCACTTTTCAGTCAAAATTCGCATATTTAATGTGATGCGTTTTGGAGGCTGAAAAGTGCGAAGTGGTGCGATTTGCGGCGAATTGGTGCGCTGTCTTTAGTCCTGAAAATGTGCGATTTTCATGTCTGAAAATCCCACGTTTGCAGGAAAGCGCAAAGTAAAAAAAAATAAAACGCGCGCGGAGTCCCCCGCCAGAGCATAACCAGCCCCGGGCTCATTGAGCCGGTGCTGGTGACATAAAATCAGGGTCCCCGACAAATAGGGGTCCCCTTGATTTCATGAAACCAGCACCAGGCTCAAGGTCCAGCGCTGGTTCCCAAAATACGGGGGACAAAATGACTAGGGGTCCCCCGTATTTTAAGAACCAGCACCGGACCCAACCACCCAGCAGGGTAATGCCACAGCCGGGGGACACATTATATAAGGTCCCGCGGCCAAAGCATTAACCCCCTGGCTGGTCAGCATGGGCAGGGGAAGTGGGGACCCCCCCAAATGAAGGGGTCCCCCCCCTCCAGGACTTACCAGCCCTTGCTGATAGTCCGGGGCTGTCCCCGATGCCCCTGGGCGGTGGGCATCGGGCTGATGAATTGTGTAAAAAAAAGAAGAAAAACTATTGTTTTCTACTGGCGAACTATGAGTCCCAGCAAGCCTACCCCGCATGCTGGGACTTGGAAAACCACAAGTCCCAGCATGCGGGGCATTAAAGGGCCCGCTGGCACTTGTAGTTCTACAGTACAAAAAATAGTTAAAGAAAACACACTGACACCCTGAAAAATAAAAGTTTAATACACACATAACACACACACACTGATACTTACCTACCTTGAGCCCGTAGGTCGGTCCCTGGATCCTGGGTCCGGCCTCCGGGGCTCCAGGGCAGAAGAGTCCGGTTTCGGGGCCTTGGTCCTGGTTCCGGGGCTGGTCCTGGGGTTCCGGGGCTCCTGGGCTGAAGAATCCGGGGTCCAGGATCCGAGGTAGTCCCCAGGGGATCCTGGACCCCGGATTCTTCAGCCCAGGAGCCCCGAACCCCAGGACCAGCCCCGGAACCAGGACCAAGGCCCCGGAACCGGACTCTTCTGCCCTGGAGCCCCGGAGGCCGGATCCAGGGACCGACCTACGGGCTCAAGGTAGGTAAGTATCAGTGTGTGTGTGTAATGTGTGTATTAAACTTTTATTTTTCAGGGTGTCAGTGTGTTTTTTTTGTACTGTAGAACTACAAGTGCCAGCGGGCCCTTTAATGCCCCGCATGCTGGGACTTGTGGTTCTCCAAGTCCCAGCATGCGGTGTAGCCTTTCTGGGACTCATAGTTCGCCAGTAGAAAACAATAGTTTTTCTTCTTTTTTTTTACACAATTCATCAGCCCGATGCCCACCGCCCAGGGGCATCGGGGACAGCCCCGGACTATCAGCATGGGCTGGTAAGTCCTGGAGGGGGGGGACCCCTTCATTGGGGGGGTCCCCACTTCCCCAGGACCCCTGCCCATGCTGACCAGCCAGGGGGTTAATGCTTTGGCCGCGGGACCTTATATAATAAGTGTCCCCCGGCTGTGGCATTACCCCGCTGGCTGGTTGGGTCCGGTGCTGGTTCTTAAAATACGGGGGACCCCTAGTCATTTTGTCCCCCGTATTTTGGGAACCAGCGCCGGACCTTGAGCCTGGTGCTGGTTTCATGAAATCAAGGGGACCCCTATTTGTCGGGGACCCTGATTTTATGTCACCAGCACCGGCTCAATGAGCCCGGGGCTGGTTATGCTCTGGCGGGGGACCCCGCGCTCGTTTTTTTTTTTTTTAAACCGTTTTCTTTTATTTTAACACCAGAACCCTGCACAGAACATTACGATCTGTGCAGGGTTCTGGCTCATTCGCCAAACAGAACCTGGTCTGAAATAAGTGCGATAATTAGACACCTAAAAAGTGCGATTTGCAAATGCGCATTGCATTAAATAAGCGAGTTGTATACTGTTCTGTACAAAAACATCTGGATGCGTTAAAAATGCGAATTTATCTCGCACTTTTGGTCAGCATGCATTAACGCACATAATATGCGATTTCTGTCCCTTAACGCATCCTATTAAATATGCGTTTTGAAGGACAAATGCGATATCGCCATTTTTTTTACTAATTAACGCAAAAAAACGCAGATCTCATCCCATAGAATGTCACCCTATTTCTGGTAGCATTTGTGATTTGGTTTGGTAATCCAGTGTGGATTCCGGGCTGCAACCTCAAAGAGGCGCAGAACACTTAGCCGTTTCTATCTTGTCCTTACTGTCCCTCCCGAGTACTGTGATCTGTAGATGAAGGACCATTACCAGTGCCTAGAATCTCCCAGAACTCATCGAAGGGTCGAGCTTTACGCCTTTCACTGTACATTGCGAGAGGCCCCCACTGTAGGATCCCTCAAAAATGGGCTCAACACTTTCCGGTTCTCTCACGCGTTTCACTAACTAATTTCACTGCATTATATTAATATTACTAGGAATACGTCTGATTTATGGCGATGTTTTTCTGCGCTCCCTGGGATCAGTAAACACGCAGCGATTGATGTGTCGGATGTCTGACTACGAGTCAGAACACAGCTCTTTCCTGGAATATATAATTCCCTGATTTACATAGAAGTTAGCGGATAATGAAATCTCAGCCCGTTAGATGAGAACATTAAATCTGCCTCTGTGACAGTTCCGTAGTAATTCACACAGGCATTGTCACTCCAGAATGACAGAGTATGGGGGTTCTCTGCTCCGCTGCCCCCCGATTGTGTAATAAACACTAGCCTTAGAGGTAAACAGGGAATATACAATGCTTCAGACACCTCATACCTCCATGGCCACACCTCATACCTCACTGTTATAGATGCAGAGAGATCTTCCCTGCCAACATTCATGCTCTAATGTGTGTACAGTGCTTGGTACATGTGTGGCACGCTCTAACGTGAGTGTGTACAGTGCCTGGTAGGTGTGTTTAACACCATCTAATATATGTATATAGCATGTGGCAGGCGTGTCACACCATCTAAGGTGTATATAGTGTGTGGCAGTTAAATGATCTATTCTAGTGAGTGCACAAGATCTCCCGTTAGCATACATGTGTAACACAGACTCCCTCGGTAGCAGCGGTACCACGTGCTGTCCTGGATACAGCCTAGTAACACGTGCTAGGACGCAGCAATACTCAGATCAGATCAATAATCTGCTCCCTCCCCATCACATACATGTGTAACACAGACTCCCTCGGTCCCAGCGTGTATATATGTGTAGCAGTGGTACCACGTGCTGTCCTGGATACAGCCTAGTAACACGTGCTAGGACGCAGCAATACTCAGATCAGATCAATAATCTGCTCCCTCCCCATCACATACATGTGTAACACAGACTCCCTCGGTCCCAGCGTGTATATGATGTAGCAGCGGTACCACGTGCTGTCCTGGATATAGCTAGTAACACGTGCTAGGACGCAGCAATACTCAGATCAGATCAATAATCTGCTCCCTCACCATCACATACATGTGTAACACAGACTCCCTCGGTCCCAGCGTGTATATGATGTAGCAGCGGCACCACGTGCTGTCCTGGATATAGCTAGTAACACGTGCTAGGACGCAGCAATACTCAGATCAGATCAATAATCTGCTTCCTCCCCATCACATACATGTGTAACACAGACTCCCTCGGCCCCAGTGTGTATATGATGTAGCAGCGGCACCACGTGCTGTCCTGGATATAGCCTAGTGACACATGCTAGGACGCAGCAATACTCAGATCAGATCAATAATCTGCTCCCTCCCCATCACATACATGTGTAACACAGACTCCCTCGGCCCCAGTGTGTATATGATGTAGCAGCGGCACCACGTGCTGTCCTGGATATAGCCTAGTGACACATGCTAGGACGCAGCAATACTCAGATCAGATCAATAATCTGCTCCCTCACCATCACATACATGTGTAACACAGACTCCCTCGGTCCCAGCGTGTATATGATGTAGCAGCGGCACCACGTGCTGTCCTGGATATAGCTAGTAACACGTGCTAGGACGCAGCAATACTCAGATCAGATCAATAATCTGCTCCCTTCCCATCACATACATGTGTAACACAGACTCCCTCGGTCCCAGCGTGTATATGATGTAGCAGCGGCACCACGTGCTGTCCAGGATATAGCTAGTAACACGTGCTAGGACGCAGCAATACTCAGATCAGATCAATAATCTGCTCCCTCCCCATCACATACATGTGTAACACAGACTCCCTCGGTCCCAGCGTGTATATGATGTAGCAGTGGTACCACGTGCTGTCCTGGTTATATAACTAGTTACACGTGCTAGGTACCAGCAATACTCAGATCAGATCAATAATCTGCTCCCTCCCCATCACATACATGTGTAACACAGACTCCCTCGGTCCCAGCGTGTATATGATGTAGCAGCGGTACCACGTGCTGTCCTGCATACAGCCTAGTAACATGTGCTAGGACGCAGCAATACTCAGATCAGATCAATAATCTGCTCCCTCCCCAACACATACATGTGTAACACAGACTCCCTCGGCCCCAGCGTGTATATGATGTAGCAGCGGTACCACGTGCTGTCCTGGATATAGCTAGTAACACGTGCTAGGACGCAGCAATACTCAGATCAGATCAATAATCTGCTCCCTCACCATCACATACATGTATAACACAGACTCCCTCGGTCCCAGCGTGTATATGATGTAGCAGCGGCACCACGTGCTGTCCTGGATATAGCTAGTAACACGTGCTAGGATGCAGCAATACTCAGATCAGATCAATAATCTGCTCCCTCACCATCACATACATGTATAACACAGACTCCCTCGGTCCCAGCGTGTATATGATGTAGCAGCGGTACCACGTGCTGTCCTGGATATAGCTAGTAACACGTGCTAGGACACAGCAATACTCAGATCAGATCAATAATCTGCTCCCTCCACATCACATACATGTGTAACACAGACTCCCTCGGTCCCAGCGTGTATATGATGTAGCAGCGGTACCACGTGCTGTCCTGGATATAGCTAGTAACACGTGCTAGGACGCAGCAATACTCAGATCAGATCAATAATCTGCTCCCTCCCCATCACATACATGTGTAACACAGACTCCCTCGGTCCCAGCGTGTATATGATGTAGCAGCGGTACCACGTGCTGTCCTGGATATAGCCTAGTAACATGTGCTAGGACGCAGCAATACTCAGATCAGATCAATAATCTGCTCCCTCCCCATCACATACATGTGTAACACAGACTCCCTCGGTCCCAGCGTGTATATGATGTAGCAGCGGTACCACGTGCTGTCCTGCATACAGCCTAGTAACACGTGCTAGGACGCAGCAATACTCAGATCAGATCAATAATCTGCTCCCTCCACATCACAAACATGTGTAACACACACTCCCTCGGTCCCAGCGTGTATATGATGTAGCAGCGGTACCACGTGCTGTCCTGGATATAGCTAGTAACACGTGCTAGGACGCAGCAATAATCAGATCAATAATCTGCTCCCTCCCCATCACATACATGTATAACACAGACTCCCTCGGTCCCAGCGTGTATATGATGTAGCAGCGGTACCACGTGCTATCCTGCATACAGCCTAGTAACATGTGCTAGGACGCAGCAATACTCAGATCAGATCAATAATCTGCTCCCTCCCCATCACATACATGTATAACACAGACTCCCTCGGTCCCAACGTGTATATGATGTAGCAGCGGTACCATGTGCTGTCCTGGATACAGCCTAGTAACACGTGCTAGGACGCAGCAATACTCAGATCAGATCAATAATCTGCTCCCTCCCCATCACATACATGTGTAACACAGACTCCCTCGGCCCCAGCGTGTATATGATGTAGCAGCGGTACCACGTGCTATCCTGCATACAGCCTAGTAACATGTGCTAGGACGCAGCAATACTCAGATCAGATCAATAATCTGCTCCCTCCCCATCACATACATGTATAACACAGACTCCCTCGGTCCCAACGTGTATATGATGTAGCAGCGGTACCATGTGCTGTCCTGGATACAGCCTAGTAACACGTGCTAGGACGCAGCAATACTCAGATCAGATCAATAATCTGCTCCCTCCCCATCACATACATGCTGGTATCTCTCTGAGACCCCACGTGACAGGCAGCATATTGTGCTCCAGTAAAGGCCCCGTCTCCGCCAGTCCCCACAGCTGCACATAGAGAAGGGGTACATTTATTCCCTTGGTTTGGGCATCTTTCATTCAGCTTTCTGGGTAACCCTGTTGGCACGATGTGGCGATGTGTCTCCACAGACTATTCAGCTGCCCGGCTAAAACATCTGCCGGCGCTGAGGGAAATCCTGGCCTGCGCAAGGCTCTAACTCTGCATTGTTTCCTTATTTTAATCCCCACAACAAGCGCTTTTCAGCCCCATCTATACATCACGGCGGAGGACTGGTCTCTGAATAATCCGTCTACACCCAATGCTGAATCTGTGCAGAGCAATGGCACAGAAGCAGAGACCTCCGGCCGTGCGATGATATAGATACATGACTGGGAGGCACAGTGTGCTAGTACACATACCTGTCACCCCCTGAGAGTGCTGTGCAAGTACACCTACCTGTCACCCCCTGAGAGTGCTGTGTTAGTACACATAGCTGTCACCCCCTGAGAGTGCTGTGCTAGTACACATAGCTGTCACCCCCTGAGAGTGCTGTGTTAGTACACATAGCTGTCACCCCCTGAGAGTGCTGTGCTAGTACACATAGCTGTCACCCCCTGAGAGTGCTGTGCTAGTACACATAGCTGTCACCCCATGAGAGTGCTGTGCTAGTACACATAGCTGTCGCCCCTGAGAGTGCTGTGCTAGTACACATAGCTGTCGCCCCCTGAGAGTGCTGTGCTAGTACACATAGCTGTCACCCCCTGAGAGTGCTGTGCTAGTACACATAGCTGTCACCCCCTGAGAGTGCTGTGCTAGTACACATAGCTGTCACCCCATGAGAGTGCTGTGCTAGTACACATAGCTGTCACCCCCTGAGAGTGCTGTGCTAGTACACATAGCTGTCACCCCCTGAGAGTGCTGTGCTAGTACACATAGCTGTCACCCCCTAAGAGTGCTGTGCTAGTACACATAGCTGTCACCCCCTGAGAGTGCTGTGCTAGTACACATAGCTGTCACCCCCCTGAGCGTGCTGTGCTAGTACACATAGCTGTCACCCCCTGAGAGTGCTGTGCTAGTACACATAGCTGTCACCCCCTGAGAGTGCTGTGCTAGTACACATACCTGTCACCCCCTGAGAGTGCTGTGCTAGTACACATACCTGAGAGTGCTGTGCTAGTACACATAGCTGTCACCCCCCTGAGAGTGCTGTGCTAGTACACATAGCTGTCACCCCCTGAGAGTGCTGTGCTAGTACACATAGCTGTCACCCCCTGTGAGTGCTGTGCTAGTACACATACCTGTCACCCCCGAGAGTGCTGTGCTAGTACACATAGATGTCACCCCCCTGAGAGTGCTGTGCTAGTACACATAGCTGTCACCCTCTGAGAGTGCTGTGCTAGTACACAAAGATGTCACCCCCTGAGAGTGCTGTGCTAGTTCACATAGCTGTCACCCCCTGAGAGTGCTGTGCTAGTACACATAGCTGTCACCCCCTGAGAGTGCTGTGCTAGTACACATAGCTGTCACCCCCTGAGAGTGCTGTGCTAGTACACATACCTGTCACCCCCTGAGAGTGCTGTGCAAGTACACCTACCTGTCACCCCCTGAGAGTGCTGTGTTAGTACACATAGCTGTCACCCCCTGAGAGTGCTGTGCTAGTACACATAGCTGTCACCCCCTGAGAGTGCTGTGCTAGTACACATAGCTGTCACCCCATGAGAGTGCTGTGCTAGTACACATAGCTGTCACCCCCTGAGAGTGCTGTGCTAGTACACATAGCTGTCACCCCCTGAGAGTGCTGTGCTAGTACACATAGCTGTCACCCCCTGAGAGTGCTGTGCTAGTACACATAGCTGTCACCCCCTGAGAGTGCTGTGCTAGTACACATAGCTGTCACCCCATGAGAGTGCTGTGCTAGTACACATAGCTGTCACCCCCTGAGAGTGCTGTGCTAGTACACATAGCTGTCACCCCCGGAGAGTGCTGTGCTAGTACACATAGCTGTCACCCCCTGAGAGTGCTATGCTAGTACACATAGCTGTCACCCCCTGAGAGTGCTGTGCTAGTACACATAGCTGTCACCCCCCTGAGCGTGCTGTGCTAGTACACATAGCTGTCACCCCCTGAGAGTGCTGTGCTAGTACACATAGCTGTCACCCCCTGAGAGTGCTGTGCTAGTACACATACCTGTCACCCCCTGAGAGTGCTGTGCTAGTACACATACCTGAGAGTGCTGTGCTAGTACACATAGCTGTCACCCCCCCTGAGAGTGCTGTGCTAGTACACATAGCTGTCACCCCCTGAGAGTGCTGTGCTAGTACACATAGCTGTCACCCCCTGAGAGTGCTGTGCTAGTACACATAGCTGTCACCCCCTGAGAGTGCTGTGCTAGTACACATAGCTGTCACCCCCTGAGAGTGCTGTGCTAGTACACATAGCTGTCACCTCTTGAGAGTGCTGTGCTAGTACACATAGCTGTCATCCCCCTGAGAGTGCTGCGCTAGTACACATAGCTGTCACCCCCATGAGAGTGCGGTGCTAGTACACATAGCTGTCACCCCCTGAGAGTGCTGTGCTAGTACACATAGCTGTCACCCCCTGTGAGTGCTGTGCTAGTACACATACCTGTCACCCCCGAGAGTGCTGTGCTAGTACACATAGATGTCACCCCCCTGAGAGTGCTGTGCTAGTACACATACCTGTCACCCCCTGAGAGTGCTGTGCTAGTACACAAAGATGTCACCCCCTGAGAGTGCTGTGCTAGTTCACATAGCTGTCACCCCCTGAGAGTGCTGTGCTAGTACACATAGCTGTCACCCCCTGAGAGTGCTGTGCTAGTACACATAGCTGTCACCCCCTGAGAGTGCTGTGCTAGTACACATACCTGTCACCCCCTGAGAGTGCTGTGCTAGTACACATAGCTGTCACCCCCCTGAGAGTGCTGTGCTAGTACACATAGCTGTCACCCCCTGAGAGTGCTGTGCTAGTACACATACCTGTCACCCCCTGAGAGTGCTGTGCTAGTACACATACCTGTCACCCCCTGAGAGTGCTGTGCTAGTACACATAGCTGTCACCCCCCTGAGAGTGCTGTGCAAGTACACATAGCTGTCACCCCCTGAGAGTGCTGTGCTAGTACACATAGCTGCCACCCCCTGAGAGTGCTGTGCTAGTACACATAGCTGTCACCCCCTGAGAGTGCTGTGCTAGTACACATAGCTGTCACCCCCTGAGAGTGCTGTGCTAGTACACATAGCTGAGAGTGCTGGGCTGGTACACATAGCTGAGAGTGCTGCGCTGGTACACATAGCTGAGAGTGCTGCGCTGGTACACATAGCTGAGAGTGCTGCGCTGGTACACATAGCTGAGTGCTGTGCTACTACACATAGCTGAGAGTGCTGTGCTGGTACACATAGCTGAGAGTGCTGCGCTGGTACACATAGCTGAGAGTGCTGCGCTGGTACACATAGCCAAGAGTGCTGAGCTACTACACATAGCCGAGAGTGCTGTGCTACTACACATAGCCGAGAGTACTGTGCTGGTACACATAGCTGAGAGTGCTGTGCTGGTACACATATCTGAGAGTGCTGTGCTAGTACACATAGCTGTCACCCCCCCCCCCCCTGAGAGTGCTGTGCTAGTACACTTAGCTGAGTGCTGTGCTACTACACATAGCTGAGAGTGCTGTGCTGGTACACATAGCTGAGAGTGCTGTGCTGGTACACATAGCTGAGAGTGATGTGCTGGTACACATAGCTGAGAGTGCTGTGCTGGTACACATAGCTGAGAGTGCTGTGCTGGTACGCATAGCTGAGTGCTGTGCTGGTACACATAGCTGAGAGTGCTGTGCTAGTACACATAGCTGTCACCCCCCCCCCTAAGAGTGCTGTGCTAGTACACATAGCTGAGAGTGCTGCGCTGGTACACATAGCTGAGAGTGCTGCGCTGGTACACATAGCTGAGAGTGCTGCGCTGGTACACATAGCTGAGAGTGCTGCGCTGGTACACATAGCTGAGAGTGCTGCGCTGGTACACATAGCTGAGAGTGCTGCGCTGGTACACATAGCTGAGAGTGCTGCGCTGGTACACACAGCTGAGAGTGCTGCGCTGGTGCACATAGCTGAGAGTGCTGCGCTGGTGCACATAGCTGAGAGTGCTGCGCTAGTGCACACATAGCTGAGAGTGCTGCGCTGGTACACATAGCTGAGAGTGCTGCGCTGGTACACATAGCTGAGAGTGCTGCGCTGGTACACATAGCTGAGATGCTGTGCTGGTACACATAGCTGAGAGTGCTGTGCTGGTACACATAGCTGAGAGAGTGCTGTGCTACTACACATAGCTGAGAGTGCTGCGCTGGTACACATAGCTGAGAGTGCTGCGCTGGTACACATAGCTGAGAGTGCTGCGCTGGTACACATAGCTGAGAGTGCTGCGCTGGTACACATAGCTGAGAGTGCTGCGCTGGTACACATAGCTGAGAGTGCTGCACTGGTACACATAGCTGAGAGTGCTGCGCTGGTACACATAGCTGAGAGTGCTGTGCTAGTACACATAGCTATCACACCCCCCCCCCTGAGAGTGCTGTGCTAGTACACTTAGCTGAGTGCTGTGCTACTACACATAGCTGAGAATGCTGTGCTGGTACACATAGCTGAGAGTGCTGTGCTGGTACACATAGCTGAGAGTGCTGTGCTGGTACACATAGCTGAGAATGCTGTGCTGGTACACATAGCTGAGAGTGCTGTGCTGGTACACATAGCTGAGAGTGCTGTGCTGGTACACATAGCTGAGAGTGCTGTGCTGGTACACATAGCTGAGAGTGCTGTGCTGGTACACATAGCTGAGAGTGCTGCGCTGGTACACATAGCTGAGAGTGCTGCGCTGGTACACATAGATGAGAGTGCTGCGCTGGTACACATAGCTGAGAGTGCTGCGCTGGTACACATAGCTGAGAGTGCTGTGCTGGTACACATAGCTGAGAGTGCTGTGCTAGTACACATAGCTTTCACCCCCCCTGAGAGTGCTGTGCTAGTACACTTAGCTGAGTGCTGTGCTACTACACATAACTGAGAGTGCTGTGCTGGTACACATAGCTAAGAGTGCTGTGCTAGTACACATAGCTGAGAGTGCTGTGCTAGTACACATAGCTGTCACCCCTTCCCCCTGAGAGTGCTGTGCTAGTACACATAGCTGAGAGTGCTGCGCTGGTACACATAGCTGAGAGTGCTGCTCTGTTACACATAGCTGAGAGTGCTGCGCTGGTACACATAGCTGAGAGTGCTGCGCTGGTACACATAGCTGAGAGTGCTGTGCTAGTACACATAGCTGTCACCCCCCCTGAGAGTGCTGTGCTAGTACACTTAGCTGAGTGCTGTGCTACTACACATAACTGAGAGTGCTGTGCTGGTACACATAGCTGAGAGTGCTGTGCTGGTACACATAGCTGAGAGTGCTGTGCTGGTACACATAGCTGAGAGTGCTGTGCTGGTACACATAGCTGAGAGTGCTGTGCTGGTACACATAGCTGAGAGTGCTGTGCTGGTACGCATAGCTGAGAGTGCTGTGCTGGTACGCATAGCTGAGAGTGCTGTGCTGGTACACATAGCTGAGAGTGCTGTGCTAGTACACATAGCTGAGAGTGCTGTGCTGGTAGACATAGCTGAGAGTGCTGTGCTGGTACACACAGCTGAGAGAGCTGCGCTGGTACACACAGCTGAGAGTGCTGCGCTGGTACACACAGCTGAGAGTGCTGCGCTAGTGCACATAGCTGAGAGTGCTGCGCTAGTACACATAGCTGAGTGCTGCGCTGGTACACATAGCTGAGAGTGCTGCGCTGGTACACATAGCTGAGAGTGCTGCGCTGATACACATAGCTGAGAGTGCTGCGCTGGTACACATAGCTGAGAGTGCTGCGCTGGTACACATAGCTGAGAGTGCTGTGCTGGTACACATAGCTGAGAGTGCTGTGCTGGTACACATAGCTGAGAGAGTGCTGTGCTACTACACATAGCTGAGATTGCTGCGCTGGTACACATAGCTGAGAGTGCTGCGCTGGTACACATAGCTGAGAGTGCTGCGCTGGTACACATAGCTGAGAGTGCTGCGCTGGTACACATAGCTGAGAGTGCTGCGCTGGTACACATAGCTGAGAATGCTGCGCTGGTACACATAGCTGAGAGTGCTGCGCTGGTACACATAGCTGAGAGTGCTGCGCTGGTACACATAGCTGAGAGTGCTGCGCTGGTACACATAGCTGAGAGTGCTGCGCTGGTACACATAGCTGAGAGTGCTGTGCTGGTACACATAGCTGAGAGTGCTGTGCTGGTACACATAGCTGAGAGAGTGCTGTGCTACTACACATAGCTGAGATTGCTGCGCTGGTACACATAGCTGAGAGTGCTGCGCTGGTACACATAGCTGAGATTGCTGCGCTGGTACACATAGCTGAGAGTGCTGCGCTGGTACACATAGCTGAGAGTGCTGCGCTGGTACACATAGCTGATAGTGCTGCGCTGGTACACATAGCTGAGAGTGCGGCGCTGGTACACATAGCTGAGAGTGCTGTGCTGGTACACATAGCTGAGAGTGCTGTGCTGGTACGCATAGCTGAGAGTGCTGTGCTGGTACACATAGCTGAGAGTGCTGTGCTGGTACACATAGCTAAGAGTGCTGTGCTAGTACACATAGCTGAGAGTGCTGTGCTGGTACACATAGCTGAGAGTGCTGTGCTGGTACACATAGCTGAGAGTGCTGTGCTGGTACACATAGCTGAGAGTGCTGTACTGGTACACATAGCTGAGAGTGCTGTGCTGGTACACATAGCTAAGAGTGCTGTGCTAGTACACATAGCTGAGAGTGCTGTGCTAGTACACATAGCTGTCACCCCCCCCCCTGAGAGTGCTGCGCTAGTACACATAGCTGAGAGTGCTGCGCTGGTACACATAGCTGAGAGTGCTGCGCTGGTACACATAGCTGAGAGTGCTGCCCTGGTACACATAGCTGAGAGTGCTGCGCTGGTACACATAGCTGAGAGTGCTGCGCTGGTACACATAGCTGAGAGTGCTGCGCTGGTACACACAGCTGAGAGTGCTGCGCTGGTACACACAGCTGAGAGTGCTGCGCTGGTACACACAGCTGAGAGAGCTGCGCTGGTACACACAGCTGAGAGTGCTGCGCTGGTACACACAGCTGAGAGTGCTGCGCTAGTGCACATAGCTGAGAGTGCTGCGCTAGTACACATAGCTGAGTGCTGCGCTGGTACACATAGCTGAGAGTGCTGCGCTGGTACACATAGCTGAGAGTGCTGCGCTGGTACACATAGCTGAGAGTGCTGCGCTGGTACACATAGCTGAGAGTGCTGCGCTGGTACACATAGCTGAGAGTGCTGTGCTGGTACACATAGCTGAGAGTGCTGTGCTGGTACACATAGCTGAGAGAGTGCTGTGCTACTACACATAGCTGAGATTGCTGTGCTGGTACACATAGCTGAGAGTGCTGTGCTGGTACACATAGCTGAGAGTGCTGTGCTGGTACACATAGCTGAGAGTGCTGTGCTGGTACGCATAGCTGAGAGTGCTGTGCTGGTACGCATAGCTGAGAGTGCTGTGCTGGTACGCATAGCTGAGAGTGCTGTGCTGGTACACATAGCTGAGAGTACTGTGCTGGTACACATAGCTAAGAGTGCTGTGCTAGTACACATAGCTGAGAGTGCTGTGCTGGTACACATAGCTGAGAGTGCTGTGCTGGTACACATAGCTGAGAGTGCTGTGCTGGTACACATAGCTGAGAGTGCTGTGCTGGTACACATAGCTGAGAGTGCTGTGCTGGTACACATAGCTAAGAGTGCTGTGCTAGTACACATAGCTGAGAGTGCTGTGCTAGTACACATAGCTGTCACCCCCCCCCCTGAGAGTGCTGTGCTAGTACACATAGCTGAGAGTGCTGCGCTGGTACACATAGCTGAGAGTGCTGCGCTGGTACACATAGCTGAGAGTGCTGCGCTGGTACACATAGCTGAGAGTGCTGCGCTGGTACACATAGCTGAGAGTGCTGCGCTGGTACACACAGCTGAGAGTGCTGCGCTGGTACACATAGCTGAGAGTGCTGCGCTGGTACACACAGCTGAGAGTGCTGCGCTGGTACACACAGCTGAGAGAGCTGCGCTGGTACACACAGCTGAGAGTGCTGCGCTGGTACACACAGCTGAGAGTGCTGCGCTAGTGCACATAGCTGAGAGTGCTGCGCTAGTACACATAGCTGAGTGCTGCGCTAGTACACATAGCTGAGTGCTGCGCTGGTACACATAGCTGAGAGTGCTGCGCTGGTACACATAGCTGAGAGTGCTGCGCTGGTACACATAGCTGAGAGTGCTGCGCTGGTACACATAGCTGAGAGTGCTGTGCTGGTACACATAGCTGAGAGTGCTGTGCTGGTACACATAGCTGAGAGAGTGCTGTGCTACTACAAACAGCTGAGATTGCTGCGCTGGTACACATAGCTGAGAGTGCTGCGCTGGTACACATAGCTGAGAGTGCTGCGCTGGTACACATAGCTGAGAGTGCTGCGCTGGTACACATAGCTGAGAGTGCTGCGCTGGTACACATAGCTGAGAGTGCTGCGCTGGTACACATAGCTGAGAATGCTGCGCTGGTACACATAGCTGAGAGTGCTGCGCTGGTACACATAGCTGAGAGTGCTGCGCTGGTACACATAGCTGAGAGTGCTGCGCTGGTACACATAGCTGAGAGTGCTGCGCTGGTACACATAGCTGAGAGTGCTGTGCTGGTACACATAGCTGAGAGTGCTGTGCTGGTACACATAGCTGAGAGAGTGCTGTGCTACTACACATAGCTGAGATTGCTGCGCTGGTACACATAGCTGAGAGTGCTGCGCTGGTACACATAGCTGAGATTGCTGCGCTGGTACACATAGCTGAGAGTGCTGCGCTGGTACACATAGCTGAGAGTGCTGCGCTGGTACACATAGCTGATAGTGCTGCGCTGGTACACATAGCTGAGAGTGCGGCGCTGGTACACATAGCTGAGAGTGCGGCGCTGGTACACATAGCTGAGAGTGCTGCGCTGGTACACATAGCTGAGAGTGCTGCGCTGGTACACATAGCTGAGAGTGCTGCGCTGGTACACATAGCTGAGAGTGCTGCGCTGGTACACATAGCTGAGAGTGCTGCGCTGGTACACATAGCTGAGAGTGCTGTGCTGGTACACATAGCTGAGAGTGCTGCACTAGTACACATAGCTGAGAGTGCTGCACTAGTACACATAGCTGAGAGTGCTGCGCTGGTACACATAGCTGAGAGTGCTGCGCTGGTACATATAGCGGAGAGTGCTGTGCTGGTACACATAGCGGAGAGCGCTGCGCTGGTACACATAGCTGAGAGTGCTGCGCTGGTACACATAGCTGAGAGTGCTGCGCTGGTATACATAGCTGAGAGCGCTGCGCTGGTACACATAGCTGAGAGTGCTGCACTAGTACACATAGCTGAGAGTGCTGTGCTGGTACACATAGCTGAGAGTGCTGCGCTGGTATACATAGCTGAGAGTGCTGCGCTGGTACACATAGCTGAGAGTGCTGTGCTGGTATACATAGCTGAGAGTGCTGCGCTGGTATACATAGCTGAGAGTGCTGTGCTAGTACACTTAGCTGAGTGCTGTGCTGGTACACATAGCTGAGAGTGCTGTGCTGGTATACATAGCTGAGAGTGCTGTGCTGGTATAGCTGTCACAGTGTTATTGGCAGCGCACTGGATATCTGGCCTGTAAACAGAGCAGAGGTTCCCTGCTGGAGGCCTCCCCGCTTGGCAGTGCTGGGTCCCGTTCCCATCCTCTGTAGTAACTGAGAACCATTAATCCTGTGCATAACATCCTACTTTGTTCCCTGCATATTTAATGGGAGCTCCAGAAAGGTCACACACCTTAGGGGGACGGGCCGCGTTCCCAGAGCACATACTTGGCAGAGGCGTCCGGCCCGGACTCACGTGTGCGAAATCAAAGTGTTTGCCACATCTGAGGCCACGAGCCACACGTAATGATCCAAGGCCAGGAAAAACAGGTCCCGGGGTCGTATGTAACCCACCTGCTCCAATAAAAGGGTGTGTGATGGCATGTGCGCGCATATACAGCGGGCATAACTTTGTGTCTGGAACAAACCACGCTGCTTAGCCACAGGTGCAAATACATTCCATAGGCTTCTACAGGGTAAATCATTAGAAACCCGGGGTGAAATGTAATAGGATGAGAGAATCAGAAAGTGAGAGATTTAAAGCAGCAATCATTTACACTGCAAAATCACACTAGTAAATGATTGCCGCTTTAAAAAAATGTAGATTTCTTACCAAATACCTTGCTTTCTGATTAAATTTCACCATCGAAACTGATTCATATCTGCTAACTGTCCTGCCAAGGAACCCTGCGATCAGGTATACGCCTCCCCGTCAGAGTGCAAACGCGCCTCATGTAGGCCGCTCACTATATAATGATTCTCCAGTGTGTGCAGTCTGTGTGTAGCCCAGGACTTACTCAGCGGCTGCCATAGAATCAGGCTGATCAGGGGTGGAGCTGACGTCACATGACTTCCTCTCACACACCTGGGCACGCCCCTCACCATATAATGATCCCCCCAGTGTGTGCAGTCTGTATGTAGCCCAGGACTTACTCAGAAGCTGTGATAGAATCAGGCTGATCGGGGGTGGAGCTGATGTCACATGACTTCCCCTCACACACCTGGGCACGCCCCTCACCATATAATGATCCCCCCAGTGTGTGCAGTCTGTATGTAGCCCAGGACTTACTCAGAAGCTGTGATAGAATCAGGCTGATCGGGGGTGGAGCTGATGTCACATGACTTCCCCTCACACACCTGGACACGCCCCTCACCATATAATGATCCCCCCAGTGTGTGCAGTCTGTGTGTATCCCAGGACTTACTCAGCGGCTGTGATAGAATCAGGGGTGGAGCTGATGTCACATGACTTCCCCTCACACACCTGGGCACGTCCCTCACCATATAATGATTCCCCAGTGTGTGCAGTCTGTGTGTAGCCCAGGAATTACTCAGCAGCTGTGATAGAATCAGGCTGATCGGGGGCAGAGCTGACGTCACATGACTTCCCCTCACACACCTGGGCACGCCCCTCACCATATGATTCCTCAGTGTGTGCAGTCTGTGTGTAGCCCAGGACTTACTCAGCGGCTGTGATAGAATCAGGCTGATTGGGGGTGGAGCTGATGTCACATGACCTCCCCTCACACACCTGGGCACGCCCCTCACCATATAATGATTCCCCAGTGTGTGCAGTCTGTGTGTAGCCCAGGACTTACTCAGCGGCTGTGATAGAATCAGGCTGATCGGGGGTGAAGCTGATGTCACATGACTTCCCCTCACACACCTGGACACGCCCCTCACCATATAATGATTCCCCAGTGTGTGCAGTCTGTGTGTAGCCCAGGACTTACTCAGCGGCTGTAGAATCAGGCTGATCGGGGGTGGAGCTGATGTCACATGACTTCCCCTCACACACCTGGGCATGCCGCTCACCATATAATGATTCCCCAGTGTGTGCAGTCTGTGTGTAGCCCAGGACTTACTCAGCGGCTGTGATAGAATCAGGCTGATGGGGGGCGGAGCTGACGTCACATGACTTCCCCTCACACACCTGGGCACGCCCCTCACCATATAATGATTCCCCAGTGTGCGCAGTCTGTGTGTAGCCCAGGACGTACTCAGTGGCTGTGATAGAATCAGACTGATCAGGGGTGGAGCTAATGTCACATGACTTCCAATCACACACCTGGGCACGCCCCTCACCATATAATGATTCCCCAGTGTGTGCAGTCTGTGTGTAGCCCAGGACTTACTCAGCGGCTGTGATAGAATCAGGCTGATGGGGGGCGGAGCTAATGTCACATGACTTCCCTGATTCGCCTCGTCACGCCTGGATTTTCCCTGACACTCCTAGAAAATGGGCGGGTACCACCCACAAATGCCGGCTTCCTGTCAATCACTTTTTGTAAGGCCAGTGATTAATAAAGTAGCAGGATTTTATCGCAGGATGGCTTCGTGCATGCGAACTACGAACCGTATGCCTGCGCAGTCCATCGATTATCGATATGCTGCCATGCGATCAGGTTTGAATTAGGTTCTTAGTACATACAGTAAGAGAAATGCGGTAATACTGGTACAACAGGCTGTTTCTTGCACACAAGGTAATACGTATAGGAGGAAATGGTGATAGAACTGTAACTGTCCCAGCTGGGGCTCGCTGTAACCCCGTGACTATAGCGCCGGCCGTCGCTCTAACGTGCACAGGATGCGCTGAGATACGTCGACGCCTGATTAGAGCTGAGTTCTGACGTCAGGGGTGACCTTAATTAGACCTCAGTGCATTTAAGATCTAACAAAAGAATGTGGGATATGCTGAGAGGGAGAGAGGCGGCCGCCGCTGCCGGGGGCTCATCGTTATCTAGAGGGGAACACGCCGATTTCTGTATATTGTCAGTGAGAGGGGCGACAAGAAGACCTATCAGCCGCCCAGCGAGGGGCACAGATTCGGGCTCAGAGCAGCAGGATAAATAGGGGGGGGGGAGCCAGATGAGGATGATACTTTGGGGGGAGATTTAAAGGTCTACAGGTTCTATGTCGACAACCAAAAATCGACACATAGTAGGTCGACATTGACATACACTAGGTTGATATGGACAAATGGTCGGCACATGCAAAAAGGTCGACATCTGAAAATTTCAGTATGAGATTTTCACGTTTTTTGTGTCGACACTTTACCGTTTCCATTCGGAGTCCATGTCAAAATATGAAACAGACCAAGAAATGAAAGAAAAAAAAAAACTCATTTCAATCTTTTCATTTGTTGACCTAGTGCATGTTGACCTTTTTGAGGTCAACCTCTTGACTTGTGACCTAGACCCTATCGACCTACTGTATCATCTGGATCCCGATTTATGAAACCTTCTAAAGACAAGTGGAGAATTTGGGCCATACACTATACTTTATTCTTACACTGCTATTTAGATTTCAATTTGAACACACCCCACCCAAATCTAACTCTCTACACCTGTTACATCTGCCCCACCTGCAATGCAACATGGTTTTGCCCATTTGTGTGATTTTTTGCTTTGCTAAAAAACCTGAATCCAGCCCCCTGCTCATTTACCTAGTACTCATGTCCCCCTGGTGTGTGCCGGAGGTGAGGTGCGGCTGTAGTGACACGGGATAGTGTGACGGAGCACAGCGGTGTGTACCGGAGGTGAGGTGCGGCTGTAGTGACACGGGATAGTGTGACGGAGCGCAGCGGTGTGTACCGGAGGTGAGGTGCGGCTGTAGTGACACGGGATAGTGTGACGGAGCGCAGCGGTGTGTACCGGAGGTGAGGTGCGGCTGTAGTGACAGGGGATAGCGTGACGGAGCACAGCAGTGTGTGCCGGAGGTGAGGTGCGACTGTAGTGACAGGGGATAGCGTGACAGAGCGCAGCGGTGTGTACCGGAGGTGAGGTGCGGCTGTAGTGACACGGGATAGTGTGACGGAGCGCATCGGTGTGTGTGCCGGAGGTGAGGTGCGGCTGTAGTGACACGGGATAGTGTGACGGAGCGCAGCGGTGTGTACCGGAGGTGAGGTGCGGCTGTAGTGACACGGGATAGTGTGACGGAGCGCAGCGGTGTGTACCGGAGGTGAGGTGCGGCTGTAGTGACAGGGGATAGTGTGACGGAGCACAGCAGTGTGTGCCGGAGGTGAGGTGCGACTGTAGTGACAGGGGATAGCGTGACAGAGCGCAGCGGTGTGTACCGGAGGTGAGGTGCGGCTGTAGTGACACGGGATAGTGTGACGGAGCGCATCGGTGTGTGTGCCGGAGGTGAGGTGCGGCTGTAGTGACACGGGATAGTGTGACGGAGCGCAGCGGTGTGTACCGGAGGTGAGGTGCAGCTGTAGTGACACGGGATAGTGTGACAGAGCGCAGCAGGGTGTACCGGAGGTGAGGTGCGGCTGTAGTGAAACGGGATAGTGTGACGGAGCGCAGCGGTGTGTACCGGAGGTGAGGTGCGGCTGTAGTGACACAGGATAGTGTGACGAAGCGCATCGGTGTGTACCGGAGGTGAGGTGCGACTGTAGTGACAGGGGATAGTGTGACAGTGCGCAGCGGTGTGTACCGGAGGTGAGGTGCGACTAGTGACAGGGGATAGTGTGACGGAGCGCAGCGGTGTGTACCGGAGGTGAGGTGCGGCTGTAGTGACACGGGATAGTGTGACAGAGCGCAGCGGTGTGTACCGGAGGTGAGGTGCGACTGTAGTGACAGGGGATAGTGTGACAGAGCGCAGCGGTGTGTACCGGATGTGAGGTGCGACTGTAGTTACAGGGGATAGTGTGACGGAGCGCAGCGGTGTGTACCGGAGGTGAGGTGCGGCTGTAGTGACATGGCATAGTGTGACAAAGCGCAGCGGTGTGTACCGGAGGTGAGGTGCGACTGTAGTGACATGGCATAGTGTGACGGAGCGCAGCGGTGTGTACCGGAGGTGAGGTTCTGCTGTAGTGACACGGTATAGTGTGACCGGAGGTGAGGTGCGGCTGTAGTGACACGGGATAGTGTGACGGAGCGCAGTGGTGTGTACCGGAGGTGAGGTGCGGCTGTAGTGACATGGGATAGCGTGACAGAGCACAACGGTGTGTACTAGAGGTGAGGTGCGGCTGTAGTGACACGGGATAGTGTGAGTGAGCGCAGCGGTGTGTACCGGGGATGTGCTGATGCTGTAGTGACAGGGGATAGTGTGACAGAGCGCAGCGGTGTGTGCCGGAGGTGAGGTGCGACTGTAGTGACACGGGATAGCGTGACGGAGCACAGCGGTGTACTGGGGATGTGCTGACGCTGTAGTGACAGGGAATAGTGTGACGGAGCGCAGTAGTGTGTACCGGAGGTGAGGTGCGGCTGTAGTGACATGGGATAGCGTTACGGAGCACAGCGGTGTGTACCGGAGGTGAGGTGCGGCTGTAGTGTCACGGGATAGTGTGACGGAGCGCAGTGGTGTGTACCGGAGGTGAGGTGCGGCTGTAGTGACATGGGATAGTGTGACGGAGTGCAGTGGTGTGTACCGGAGGTGAGGTGCGACTGTAGTGATACAGGATAGTGTGACAGAGCGCAGCGGTGTGTACCGGAGGTGAGGTGCGACTGTAGTGACAGGGGA
This sequence comes from Crinia signifera, assembly GCF_055691185.1. Lineage (NCBI taxonomy): Eukaryota > Metazoa > Chordata > Amphibia > Anura > Myobatrachidae > Crinia > Crinia signifera. Next base: position 398,544,494 of record NC_139218.1, on the reverse strand, counting down.
TAGTGTGACGGAGCGCAGCGGTGTGTGCCGGAGGTGAGGTGCTGCTGTAGTGACATGGGATAGTGTGACAGAGTGCAGTGGTGTGTACCGGAGGTGAGGTGCGACTGTAGTGACACAGGATAGTGTGACAGAGCGCAGCGGTGTGTTCCGGAGGTGAGGTGCGCCTGTAGTGACAGCGGATAGCATGACGGAGTGCAGCAGTGTGTACCGGAGGTGTGGTGCGGCTGTAGTGACACGGGATAGTGTGACGGAGCGCAGCGGTGTGTACCGGAGGTGAGGTGCGACTGTAGTGACACGGGATAGCGTGACGGAGCGCAGCGGTGTGTACCGGATGTGAGTTGCGGCTGTAGTAACGGGATAGTGTGACAGAGCGCAGAGGTGTGTACCGGAGGTGAGGTGCGGCTGTAGTGACACGGGATAGCGTGACGAAGCGCAGCGGTGTGTACCGGAGGTGAGGTGTGGCTGTAGTGACACGGGATAGTGTGATGGAGCGCAGTGGTGTGTGCCGGAGGTGAGGTGCGGCTGTAGTGACATGGGATAACGTGACGGAGCACAGCGGTGTGTGCCGGAGGTGAGGTGCGGCTGTAGTGACACAGGATAGCGTGACAGAGTGCAGCAGTGTGTACCGGGGATGTGCTGATGCTGTAGTGACAGGGGATAGTGTGACAGAGCGCAGCGGTGTGTACCGGAGGTGAGGTGCGACTGTAGTGACAAGGGATAGTGTGACAGAGCGCAGCGGTGTGTACCGGAGGTGAGGTGTGGCTGTAGTGACACAGGATAGTGTGACAGAGCGCAGCGGTGTGTACCGTAGGTGACGTGGGACTGTAGTGACAGGGGATAGTGTGACGGAGCGCAGCGGTGTGTACCGGAGGTGAGGTGTGGCTGTAGTGACACGGGATAGCGTGACAGAGCGCAGCAGTGTGTACCTATATATATATATAGATCTGAAGAATTCGATTTTATGCGCCTATTTATTAATAATATTAGAATGCCATATGTGGGAACGGCTGTTACTGTATGTGGGAACGGCTGTTACTGTATGTGGGAACAGCTCTTTCTGTATGTGGGAACGGCTGTTACTGTATGTGGGAACGGCTGTTTCTGTATGTGGGAACGGCTGTTACTGTATGTGGGAACGGCTGTTACTGTATGTGGGAACGGCTCTTTCTGTATGTGGGAACGGCTGTTTTTGTTTGTGGAAACGGCTGTTTCTGTATGTGGAAACGGCTGTTTATGTGGGAACGGCTGTTTCTGTATGTGGGAAGGGCTGTTACTGTATGTGGGAACGGCTGTTTCTGTATGTGGGAAAGGCTGTTTCTGTATGTGGGAAAGGCTGTTTCTGTATGTGGGAAGGGCTGTTTCTGTATGTGGGAACGGCTGTTTCTGTATGTGGGAAGGGCTGTTACTGTATGTGGGAACGGCTGTTACTGTATGTGGGAACGGCTGTTTCTGTATGTGGGAAAGGCTGTTTCTGTATGTGGGAACGGCTGTTACTGTATGTGGAAACGGCTTTTTCTGTATGTGGGAACGGCTGTTACTGTATGTGTGAACGGCTGTTACTGTATGTGGGAACGGCTCTTTCTGTATGTGGGAACGGCTCTTTCTGTATGTGGGAACGGCTCTTTCTGTATGTGGGAACGGCTGTTTCTCTATGTGGAAACGGCTGTTTCTGTATGTGGAAACGGCTCTTTCTGTATGTGGGAAGGGCTGTTACTGTATGTGGGAATGGCTGTTTCTGTATGTGGGAAAGGCTGTTTCTGTATGTGGGAAGGGCTGTTTCTGTATGTGGGAAGGGCTGTTTCTGTATGTGGAAACGGCTTTTTCTGTATGTGGGAACGGCTGTTACTGTATGTGGGAACGGCTGTTACTGTATGTGGGAACGGCTCTTTCTGTATGTGGGAACGGCTCTTTCTGTATGTGGGAACGGCTCTTTCTGTATGTGGGAACGGCTCTTTCTGTATGTGGGAACGACTGTTTCTGTATGTGGGAAGGGCTGTTACTGTCTGTGGAAACGGCTGTTTCTGTATGTGGAAACAGCTGTTTCTGTATGTTGGAAAGGCTCTTTCTGTATGTGGGAAGGGCTGTTACTGTATGTGGGAACGGCTGTTTCTGTATGTGGGAACGGCTGTTACTGTATGTGGGAACGGCTGTTTCTGTCTATGGGAATGGCTGTTACTGCATGTGTAAGGACAGAATGAAGTGTCCCTAAATGTACCAATACAGAAAGCACAGTATTGTTGCTCCCTCTGTCCATATACAGGAAGTTTGAAACAGATCATTTTGTTTCACTTTCTGTTAAGGAGTAATTTGGTCCACTGAGTGGCCTCTAGTGTGGACTGGTGGTACTTCACATCAGAGGTGAGGAGTATTTAGCCTTTTATATATAGTGATGTTAGTGATCTGTGCTTAGTATATTGCTTTTAGATTTCTGTGAGTAACATGGAGAAAATCTAGAATTTGTAATTTATTTTATTTTTGATTCATGTCTGGGTCATAGAGGGGACAGGACGTGGAAGTATACTCCTTACTGGGCTCAGCTGTGGGGCTTAAACGTTGGCGCCGAGATACAAATATTCCATCTGTCATGTAAGAATAACTAAATAAACTGAGATATCATTGTGCACCATCAGCACTGCAATGTTTAATAATACTTTCAGCCGGTGAGAGAGTAACAGGTCTAAGTATGACTTTTCCCTTGTGTACAGCACCTCTGACAGTGTACACGCACTAATGCAAATGGTGACTTTCCCCTTGTGTACAGCACCTCTGACAGTGTACACGCACTTATACAAATGGTGACTTTCCCCTTGTGTACAGCACCTCTGACAGTGTACACACACTAATACAAATGGTGACTTTCCCTTGTGTACATAACCTCTGACAGTGTACACACACTAATACAAATGGTGACTTTACCCTTGTGTACAGCACCTCTGACAGTGTACACGCACTAATGCAAATGGTGACTTTCCCCTTGTGTACATAACCTCTGACAGTGTACACGCACTAATGCAAATGGTGACTTTCCCTTGTGTACAGCACCTCTGACAGTGTACACGAACTAATACAAATGGTGACTTTTCCCTTGTGTACAGCACCTCTGACAGTGTACACGCACTAATGCAAATGGTGACTTTCCCCTTGTGTACAGCACCTCTAACAGTGTACACGCACTAATGCAAATGGTGACTTTCCCCTTGTGTACAGCACCTCTGACAGTGTACACGCACTAATGCAAATGGTGACTTTCCCCTTGTGTACAGCACCTCTGACAGTGTACACGCACTAATGCAAATGGTGACTTTCCCCTTGTGTACAGCACCTCTGACAGTGTACACGCACTAATGCAAATGGTGACTTTCCCCTTGTGTACAGCACCTCTGACAGTGTACACGCACTAATGCAAATGGTGACTTTCCCCTTGTGTACAGCACCTCTGACAGTGTACACGCACTAATGCAAATGGTGACTTTCCCCTTGTGTACAGCACCTCTGACAGTGTACACGCACTTATACAAATGGTGACTTTCCCCTTATGTACAGCACCTCTGACAGTGTACACGCACTAATGCAAATGGTGACTTTCCCCTTGTGTACAGCACCTCTGACAGTGTACACGCACTTATACAAATGGTGACTTTCCCCTTGTGTACAGCACCTCTGACAGTGTACACGCACTAATGCAAATGGTGACTTTCCCCTTGTGTACAGCACCTCTGACAGTGTACACGCACTTATACAAATGGTGACTTTCCACTTGTGTACAGCACCTATGACCAGGGCTGTGAAGTCGGAGTTGGAGTCTGAGTCGAGGAGTCGGAGCAAATTTCGAGTACCTGGGGTCGGAGTCGGCAAACAATGCACCGACTCCAATGACTTCTCTACTGTAAGAATAAAGACCAATGCATGCAGTGCCTCACGTAACCGCAAAACGAACACGTTAAGTGACCGTGAAAAAGCATGCTTTTCATGTGCTTCACTATATGGCACGCAACGCACAATTCGGAGCACCAATACTTATAAATATATTCTCCCTGGTAGTTTACAACTTATTTCAAACGTTCAATAAGGTTTTCAATACCTCGAAAAATTCATTCAACCGAGCTCTCCCACCATACGCACAACATCTTTTTGCGCGGATGAAGATCCTGTTTCATGCGCGGGGTCGTTTGTTTACCTTGGCTAAGCCATTCCTTACGCTGGTTCATATTGATGTACAGGCACCATTTTTCGTCGCCAGTAACGATTCGGTAAAGAAATCGTTCCTTGTGTCCGTGAATTGAACGGTGACGAGCAAGCAAACCAGCGGACAAACATTGTGTTTGTCCTTTGCTTAAACTGTTCAATACAGTAGACTGTTGGCTTCCCAGCCTCTAGTTTCTGTAGTAATAATATGTATGTTGCCTTTCTTTCCTTCAAGGAATGTATCAAATACATTCGCATATTAATACAGAGGAGTCGGAGTCGAGGAGTCGGGGGCAGCCGTACGAGGAGTCGGAGTCGGACCATTTATCTACTGACTCCACAGCCCTGCCTCTGACAGTGTACACAAACTAATACAAATGGTGACTTTCCCCTTGTGTACAGAACCTCTGACAGTGTACACAAACTAATACAAATGGTGACTTCCCCTTGTGTACAGCACCTCTGACAGTACACACGCACTAATACAAATGGTGACTTTCCCCTTGTGTACAGCGCCTCTGACAGTGTACAGGCACTAATACAAATGGTGACTTTCCCTTGTGTACAGAACCTCCGACAGTGTACACACACTAATACAAATGGTAACTTTCCCCTTGTGTACAGCGCCTCTGACAGTGTACGTGCACTAATACAAATGGTGACTTTCCCCTTGTGTACAGCACCTCTGACAGTGTACACGCACTAATACAAATGGTGACTTTCCCTTGTGTACATAACCTCTGACAGTGTACACACACTAATACAAATGGCGACTTTCTACTTGTGTACAGAACCTCTGACAGTGTGCAATAGTAGTAGTAGTACGTTTATTTATAAGGCGCCACAAAGTGTCCGCAGCGCCGTACATAGCAAACAAAAAACAAATGACAAGGTAACGTACAGGGTGTGTTGATAAAATACAGTATAAATAGGGGTATAGCTGGTAGAACTAAAATCAGAATCAGTTCTAAAGTAGGTGTGGAAATTGTCGAGGAGACTGAAGATGAAGTAGAGGAAGGGAAGAACAGGGCAGGAGCACAGGTGAGGTAAAGAGGTAGGGTGAGTACGTGAGGCAGGAGGACCCTACTCATAAGAGTTAACATACTAAAAATAGGTGGGTGGACGAACGAAAAACAACAGGATAAGTAGGAACGGAGGCAGGATAGGAGGATCAAAAGAGGTTAGGAGGAGGGATAGGCTAGTCGAAAAAAGTGGGTTTTGAGGGAGCGCTTGAAGGAGGTAAGGGAATCAGAAAGACTGATGGGTGGCGGAAGGTTGTTCCAGTGCAGGGGGGCAGCGCGAGAGAAGTCTTGTACACGGGAGTGGGAGGAGGTGATTAGGTGAGAGGTCAGTCGGCGGTCAGCGATGGAGCGAAGAGGACGGGAGGGAGTGTGGATAGAGATCAGTGAAGAGAGGTAAGGAGCGGTGGAGGAGGAGAGAGCCTTGTAGGTGGTGGTGAGAAGTTTAAAGAGAACTCGGAAAGGAATGGGGAGCGAGTGAAGAGATAGACAGAGGGGGGAGGCGGAGGTAGAGCGGCGGGAGAGGAAGATGAGCCTAGCGGCAGCGTTAAGAATGGATTGGAGAGGGGCGAGGCGGGTGAGAGGTAGCCCAGAGAGAAGGATGTTGCAGTAGTCACGGCGGGGGATGACAAGAGAGTGAATGAGAATTTTGGTCGCGTCAGTGGAGAGGAATGGTCTGATGCGTGAGATGTTGCGGAGGTAAAAGTGGCAAGACTGTGAGAGAGCACGAATGTGGGGGGTGAAATAGAGGGAGGAGTCAATGATGACACCGAGGCAGCGCGTTTGGTTGGTGGAGGTGATCTCGGTTAGTGTGTACAAACACCAATACAAATGGGTACTTTCCCCTTGTGTACAGCACCTCCGACAGGCAGCGTATATTCGAGAGAGATCTTGGTATCATTCTCTGGTGCTGCAGGAGGTCCCGCTACGCACTGCGGCTGTTAGCGCACATGTGGGGTAGATATGTAGTATACCTCCCTACCTTTGAAATACGGAACCCTTGCCAGATGTAACCCCAGACATTTGGGGACATGGCCTAGTGGACAGGGGGCAATCTCTAGTAGTAGTAGTACGTTTATTTATAAGGCGCCACAAAGTGTCCGCAGCGCCGTACATAGCAAACAAAAAAAAACAAATTACAAGGTGACGTACAGGGTGTGTTCATAAAATACAGTATAAATAGGGGTATAGCTGGTAGAACTAAAATCAGCATCAGTTCAGAAGTAGGTGTCAAAATTGTCGAGGAGACTGAAGATGAAGTAGAGGAAGGGAAGAACAGGACAGGAGCACAGGTGAGGTAAAGAGGTAGGGTGAGTACGTGAGGCAGGAGGACCCTACTCATAAGAGTTAACATACTAAAAATAGGTGGGTGGACGAACGAAAAACAACAGGATAAGTAGGAACGGAGGCAGGATAGGAGGATCAAAAGAGGTTAGGAGGAGGTTACAAATCTCATCACTCCCACGAGGCCCCACCCCCTGTTTTCTCTGCTGTGGGTCATGTCCAGCGCTCTGTGAGCTGCTGGCCATCCCCCCAGCCCTTCTGTCTCCTGGTATAGACACTGTGCGCATGGTACCCCTTTTCACCCCCTTAGGAGTTGATATCCCTGCCTAGTGGGTGGCTGCACATAACTGTCACAGTTCCCAGACCCACCCAGCAGGACAAATGTTCCAGGTTACCTAGCAGGGGCACAGGGAGAATTCACCAACTGTCAAATTTTCCAGAGCACAATGGTGATGCATTTTTAATTTTGTCATTACCAACCGCGTCAAAGCTCTGCCGAAGTGGCTTTAGTACTTTCAATATTGCTGTAAAACCACAACAATGGGGGATTACCATGTCTTTCATTAATACATCCCACCCATAATCCGAGATGAGGACGACCTGAATCTGGTTGTTTTCCCGGATTGGACCATATGTACGCAGCAACTTGCACTTTGGCTTATTAGTTGCTGAGCTCTGTAGTTCTAATGAGGTATTTGGGGGGGGGGCAGTTGATTCAGGGAAAGCCAAAAACATTTTAAGTAGGTTTATCCCAAAAGGTCAAAATGCAATAGATTGAAAGGGTCAAAAGATCGTCAGGGTCAAAAATTCGACATGGAAAAGGTCTACAGGGGCAAAATATCAGCATGAAAAGGTAGAACTGATTTTTGAAATGATATGGGTGAATTGTTACTTTAATGCGATGATAGGACACACAGAGCAAATTCTACAATAAGACTTGGGCCTACAGTAACATCGGTCTATCCTAACCGGGGAATGTGCGGCACAGCCGGTCCGCTGCCATCTGTGACACGTGTGTGTGGCGCTTGTTGTAGGCCTGACAATCGGTATAATGGGCGGCCTGTCACCATGGAGCTAAGAGCACAGCAGACAAGTGGATTGTGGGACACGCTAACGAGGGCCGGCTTTGTGATTGCAGACCGCTTCCATCCCCTTCAGAGTCCTCTTGGATGGCATTGAATACTTTGTGTTCCTTTCCTGATTTCATTACCATATGCAAAGAGGTAATTAGCTGCAAACAGCTTCTCAGCCGTCTACAAATATCTGCACAGAGAGCATCATTCATCTAGCCCAATCTGGTCTGGGCGCCGGGCAGCAACGTGCTCTGAGAATGTTACCCTGCCACACGAGCACACTGTCAGCTGCGCATTGCAGTGGAAGCACTGGAAATACGCTGTCCAATACGGCACCTGTGCACCTTCAAAGCCAGTGCAGTTCCTCGTGCGGTATCACTCTCTGCTCTGGAGTTTCTAGCACACTGTGGTCTGTATCTCCATGCTGTGATCCCGTGCAGTTCCTCTATCCTGCCTGGGTGTCATGACATGCTCTCCTGCTTCTAGCACACTCTGGTCTGTACATGAGTGCTGAGATCATGTGTGGTTCCTCTATCCTGCCTTGGGGTATTGTTCTCTGCTCTGGTGTTTCTAGCACACTGTGGTCTGTATCTCAGTCCTGAGGTTCAGTGCAGTTCCTCTTTCCTGCCTGGGGTGTCGCTCTCTGCTCTGGTCATTCTAGCACACTCTGGTCTGTCTCTCCGTCCTGAGATTCCATGCAGTTCCTCTTTCCTGCCTGGGTGTCGCACTCTGCTCTGCTGCTTCTAGCACAATCTGGTCTGTACCTCAGTGATTATCCCATACAGTTCCTCTTTCCTGTATGGGGTGTCACTCACTGCTCTGCTGCTTCTGGCACAATCTGGTCTGTACCTCAGAGCTGTGAACCTGTGCAGTTCCTTTTTCCTGCCTGCGGAGTTGCTCTCTGCTCTGGTGCTTAAAGAACACTGACCTCTCAGTGCTGAGATGCAGACCAGAATGTGTTAAAAGCACCAAAGCAGACAGCGATGTCCCAGGCAGAAGAAAGGAAAGGTGCGGGGTGCTAGAATGAATTTAATTATAGGTTTGTTACCAAGTATCACCCCTTTGTTCTGTCCAAATCCTTCCTTCGATGGGAAGAGAGAAATATTAGAAGCCTAATTATATATGTCACATCTGTGTCCTGGCCAATCAGAATACATTGTCTTATATAATCATTTGTTTTTTATTAACATGTTTGAGGATAATATTTTCTAGCACATAGCCGCACCGGGATGATATATAAGTGATGATATTACTGTGGATCTGGGACCCTCTACCATCTGGCTCCTGTGGTGACGCTCTTCCGTGCCACCTGTCCACTGTCACACCAGTAACACATCTTGGCCGGTCATTGCATGCTGTCATTTCTGCCTGGATTAATGTGCTCTGAAGCAGAAATACTAGGAAAGGAACCTAAAATAAAGATGACGTTCAGTGTACCCCGAGAATGGGAGTTTTACAGCATTTTCCTGTACATCCCGCAGAGCAGTCTTACATCGATTTCAGAAACTAGATGGCGGTCGTCAGGCTAGTAGTGGTCCCCAGTACAATGGAACACTGGGGATACTGTGTTTTGAGATCTTAATGTTAAAAATATATACTCACATTTTCAGCACAATTTTCCTTTATTCAGAATACGGGAACATGAGTCGGGTTAGACGCAGTCTTACAATACCTGCCAATGTACTCATTCGCTGCCAGAACCGCCGTCCCACGTGTGTTACCAGCTATCACTGTATACACATTCATGCGCTGCGGTGCAGGATGCCGGAGACAGGCGGAATGAGCCAGCGTTGGTTGTACTCAGAAAACGTATCGCACTCCTTATCCGGTGATCTCTCTCATGTCCCTCATTATAACCAAAATATTGGAGTGAAGATGCGAGAACGGAATGTTCCAGGGTCCGATTTCGTCTAAATGATGATTTCGCTGCAGAATATAACAGTGTTTTAAAAAAAAAAAAGAAATAAAATATTTGTAGCATTAAATCTGCAGCAAAAATTGTCTAAATATCAGGGCGGTTGCGATCACATATCAGATGCATACAGTATGTCACCCCTAGTCCCCGGATTTTTATTTCTCATTGGTGGAACAATGACATTCTGTGTAGCACTATGGCTAGTTACACGCCGGAGCATACGGGATCACATTCGCTGCCTGTGACCTGCCCGCAAAACACAGTGCACTTGCGTTAAATCGCCGGTACCCTGTCGTCGCAAGACCGCCACATCACCTGAGCAGTGCGACTGAGACCCTTGCGCAGCGGAAAGACCCATCTGCTGTATACAAAACTGACATGGCGTCCATTTCTGAATCAGGCCCAGTGACCATAAGGGTATTTTTATTATTAATTGTGGTTCGCCACCGATATCACGGATTCCTTATTCACAGCATAGTTGAGTCCGAACAGAACCCTTCCCGGTATACAGTTACATGTACAGTGGTTACATATGGACGCATGTGTACTTCCTGCTTTGCTTCCAGAAACCTCGATTATGACCGCTGTGATTCCGTCTTCTGATGTAAAACATCTCCATACCAGTTAGTACACAGCTTGGTGATGGACATCTGAAGTTCTCACTTGTTTTTCTTTTTTGCAGGGAAGTCACTGATTTATTATTCAGTAGCTGAATAAGCACCGGTTATTGGTGGTTATATTACCGGCGAGTCACCAATACGGGCGCGTGGAGGTCACACGGAACATTTGGGGTCAGAGTGAATAACTGACTCACCTAATCCTCTTGTACTATCACTGTGACCTATGCACTTTTAAACTGATTTGAATTAGCCCTCACGTTATAGTCAGCATCATCCACCAGTTTGCGTATTACTCCTATCCTCCAACCTGCATCTTACTCCCATCCTCCAACCTGCATCTTACTCCCATCCTCCAACGTGCTTCTTACTCCCATCTGCCAACGTGCTTCTTACTCCCATCCTGTAACCTGCATCTTACTCCCATCCTCCAACCTGCTTCTTACTTCCATCTGCCAATGTGCTTCTTACTTCCATCCTCCAATGTGCATCTTACTCCCATCTGCCAACATGCTTCTTACTCCCATCCTCCAACCTACATCTTACTGCCATCTGCCAAAGTGCTTCTTACTCCCATCCTCCTATGTGCATCTTACTTCCATCTGCCAACGTGCTTCTTACTCCCATCCTCCCATGTGCATCTTACTCCCATCTGCCAATGTGCTTCTTACTTCCATCCTCCAATGTGCATCTTACTCCCATCTGCCAACATGCTTCTTACTCCCATCCTCCAACCTACATCTTACTGCCATCTGCCAAAGTGCTTACTCCCATCCTCCTATGTGCATCTTACTCCCATCTGCCAACGTGCTTCTTACTCCCATCCTCCCATGTGCATCTTACTCCCATCTGCCAATGTGCTTCTTACTTCCATCCTCCAATGTGCATCTTACTCCCATGATCTGCCAACATGCTTCTTACTCCCATCCTCCAGCCTGCATCTTACTCCCTTCTGCCAACATGCTTCTTACTCCCATCCTCCAACCTACATCTTACTCCCATCTGCCAAAGTGCTTCTTACTCCCATCCTCCCATGTGCATCTTACTCCCATCTGCCAACGTGCTTCTTACTCCCATCCTCCAGCCTGCATCTTACTCCCATCCTCCAGCCTGCATCTTACTCCCATCTGCCCATGTGCTTCTTACTCCCATTATCCATCCTACATCTTACTCCCATCTGCCAAAGTGCTTCTTACTCCCATCCTCCAACCTGCATCTTACTCCCCTCTGGCAATGTGCTTCTTACTCCCAACCTCTAACCTGCTTCTTACTCCCATCTGCCAACGTGCTTCTTACTCCCATCCTCCAATGTGCATCTTACTCCCATCTGCCAACGTGCTTCTTACTCCCATCCTCCAATGTGCATCTTACTCCCATCTGTCAACGTGCATCTTACTCCCATTCTCTAACCTGCATCTTACTCCCATCTGTCAATGTGCTTCTTACTCCCATCCTCTAACCTGCATCTTACTCCCATCTGTCAACGTGCCTCTTACTCCCATCCTCTAACCTGCATCTTACTCCCATCTGCCAATGTGCTTCTTACTCTCATCATCCATGCTGCATCTTACTTCCATCTGCCAAAGTGCTTCTTACTCCCATCCTCCAACCTGCATCTTACTCCCATCTGCCAATGTGCTTCTTACTCCCATCCTCTAACCTGCATCTTACTCCCATCTGCCAACGTGCTTCTTACTCCCATCCTCCAGCCTGCTTCTTACTCCCATCCTCCAACCTGCATCTTACTCCCATCTGCCAACGTGCTTCTTACTCCCATCATCCATCCTGCATCTTACTCCCATCTGCCGAAGTGCTTCTTACTCCCATCCTCCATCGTGCTTCTTACTCCCATCTTCCAATGTGCATCTTACTCCCATCTGCCAATGTGCTTCTTACTCCCATCATCCATCCTGCATCTTACTCCCATCAGCTAAATTGCTTCTTACTCCCATCCTCCAACCTGCATCTTACTCCTATCTGTCAACGTGCTTCTTACTCCCATCCTCTAACCTGCATCTTACTCCCATCTGCCAACGTGCTTCTTACTCCCATCCTCCAGCCTGCTTCTTACTCCCATCCTCCAACCTGCATCTTACTCCCATCTGCAAATGTGCTTCTTACTCTCAATCCTCTAACCTGCATCTTACTCCCATCTGCCAACGTGCTTCTTACTCCCATCCTCCAACCTGCATCTTACTCCCATCTGCCAAAGTGCTTCTTACTCCCATCCTCCAACCTGCATCTTACTCCCATCTGTCAACATGCTTCTTACTCCCATCCTCTAACCTGCATCTTACTCCCATCTGCCAACGTGCTTCTTACTCCCATCCTCCAATGTGCATCTTACTCCCATCTGTCAACGTGCCTCTTACTCCCATCTGCCAACGTGCTTCTTATTCCCATCCTCTAACCTGCATCTTACTCCCATCTGCCAACATGCTTCTTACTCCCATCCTCCAACCTGCATCTTACTCCTATCTGTCAACGTGCTTCTTACTCCCATCCTCTAACCTGCATCTTACTCCCATCTGCCAACGTGCTTCTTACTCCCATCCTCCAGCCTGCTTCTTACTCCCATCCTCCAACCTGCATCTTACTCCCATCTGCCAATGTGCTTCTTACTCGCAATCCTCTAACCTGCATCTTACTCCCATCTGCCAACGTGCTTCTTACTCCCATCCTCCAACCTGCATCTTACTCCCATCTGCCAAAGTGCTTCTTACTCCCATCCTCCAACCTGCATCTTACTCCCATCTGTCAACATGCTTCTTACTCCCATCCTCTAACCTGCATCTTACTCCCATCTGCCAACGTGCTTCTTACTCCCATCCTCCAATGTGCATCTTACTCCCATCTGTCAACGTGCCTCTTACTCCCATCCTCTAACCTGCATCTTACTCCCATCTGCCAACGTGCTTCTTACTCCCATCCTCCAATGTGCATCTTACTCCCATCTGCCAACGTGCTTCTTACTCACATCCTCCAATGTGCATCTTACTCCCATCTGTCATTCGTGCTTCTTACTCCCATCCTCCAATGTGCATCTTTCTCCCATCTGCCAACGTGCTTCTTACTCCCATCTTCCAATGTGCATCTTACTCCCATCTGCCAACGCGCTTCTTACTCCCATCCTCCATCCTGCATCTTACTCCCATCTGCCAAAGTGCTTCCTACTCCCATCCTCTAACCTGCATCTTACTCCCATCTGCCAACGTGCTTCTTACTCCCATCCTCCAGCCTGCTTCTTACTCCAATCCTCCAACCAGCATCTTACTCCCATCTGCCAAAGTGCTTCTTACTCCCATCCTCTAACCTGCATCTTACTCCCATCTGCCAACGTGCTTCTTACTCCCATCATCCATCCTGCATCTTACTCCCATCTGCCAAAGTGCTTCTTACTCCCATCCTCCAACCTGCATCTTACTCCCATCTGTCAACGTGCTTCTTACTCCCATCCTCTAACCTGCATCTTACTCCCATCTGCCAACGTGCTTCTTACTCCCATCTGCCAACATGCTTCTTACTCCCATCCTCCAATGTGCATCTTACTCCCATCTGCCAACGTGCTTCTTACTCCCATCCTCCAATGTGCATCTTACTCCCATCTGTCAACGTGCCTCTTACTCCCATCCTCCATCTTACTCCCATCTGCCAACGTGCTTCTTACTCCTATCCTTCATCCTGCAAACCTGCATCTTACTCCCATCCTCCAACCTGCATCTTACTACCATCCTCCAATGTGCATCTTACTCCCATCTGCCAAAGTGCTTCTTACTCCCATCATCCATCCTGCATCTTACTCCCATCTGCCAACCTGCATCCTGCATCGTACTCCCATCATCCAACCTGCATCTTACTCCCATCTGCCAATGTGCTTCTTACTCCCATCCTCCATCCTGCATCTTACTCCCATCTGCCAACCTGCATCTTACTCCCATCCTCCAACCTGCATCTTACTCCCATCTGCCAAAGTGCTTCTTACTCCCATCCTCCAACCTGCATCTTACTCCCATCTGCCAACGTGCTTCTTACTCCCATCCTCCAATATGCATCTTACTCCCATCCTCCAAACTGCATATTACTCCCATCTGCCAACGTGCTTCTTACTCACATCCTCTAACCTACATCTTACTCCCATCTGCCAACGTGCTTCTTACTCCCATCATCCATCCTGCATCTTACTCCCATCATCCATCCTGCATCTTACTCCCATCTGCCAAAGTGCTTCTTACTCACATCCTCTAACCTACATCTTACTCCCATCTGCCAACGTGCTTCTTACTCCCATCCTCTAACCTGCATCTTACTCCCATCATCCATCCTGCATCTTACTCCCATCTGCCAAAGTGCTTCTTACTCCCATCCTCCAACCTGCATCTTACTCCCATCTGTCAACGTGCTTCTTACTCCCATCCTCTAACCTGCATCTTACTCCCATCTGCCAACGTGCTTCTTACTCCCATTCTCCAATGTGCATCTTACTCCCATCTGCCAACGTGCTTCTTACTCCCATCCTCCAATGTGCATGTTACTCCCATCTGTCAACGTGCCTCTTACTCCCATCCTCTAACCTGCATCTTACTCCCATCTGCCAACGTGCTTCTTACTCCCATCCTGTTAGGAGCTGCACGGGCAGCGCCAGCGCTTGCCCGGCAGTCTCTACTCACCGCGTCCCGGCGGTTGCCAGGCTACCAGTACGCCGTCGCGTCACCAGCCGAGTACTTTCGGCGGACGGAGACGTGCGCCCGGCAGCTCTGACACAACCCCTTCCTCCCCTGCCGCAGCGGTTGCCTAGGCGACGGGGGACGCCAGGCGGCCGCAGGGAGGAAGTGGTGCACAAGACGCCGCACGCAGCGGCAGGTGAGCTGATTGGCGCCCTATTTAAGCTTCCTGGCCGGCTCACTCAGACGCCGGCTATAGTTCCTGACTCAGCGTCTTGAGTGTTCCAGGTTCCAGTATTGTTATTCCCCTGTCTGCAGTAGTCCTGTCCAAGCTGCCTCCAGTATCACTGTCATCTCCTGGTTGCAGATCCCGGCGGTACTCCTCTTGGCTGCCTGCCCTTGTGGTTCAGATAAGTTGGGAGTTCCCCACTCTCATTCCCTTGCGTTTGCATCTTGATTATTGTGTCAGCTTTTTGTGTATTGTTACACCTGTCAGTATTTCTTATTGGATCAACCCTTGTGTATTGTTACACCTGTCAGTATTGCTTATTGGATCAACCCTTGTGTATTGTTACACCTGTCAGTATTGTTTATTGGGTCAACCCTTGTGTATTGTTACACCAGCCAGTACAGTTTATTGTGTCAGCTATTGTGTATTGTTACACCAGTCAGTGTTTGTTATTGGGTCAACTTTTGTGTATTGTTACACCCGCTGGTAACAGCATTTGCCCAGGGGGTTCCTGCCTAGGGTGTTATCCGCTTGCACCTTCCTCCATAGGGCTGGGTGGTCCTCGCCGATTGTTGTTCAGTTAGTTTTCCCCTTGTTCACCTCTGGCCTTGGCGGCTGCGTTGTCACTCGTAAGACCAGGTGGCATCGGGGTGGGAGCCTGACTAACGGGCTCCCACGAACGCGGCTATTAGTGGTGAAGGTTAGCACTGCACGCATCCGCCAACTCCACTAGGTGACAACGGAGTTAGGGTCGGCGAGGTCACCCGTGTCCCTAACACATCCTTCATGCTGCAAACCTGCATCTTACTCCCATCCTCCAACCTGCATCTTACTCCCATCCTCCAACCTGCATCTTACTCCCATCCTCCAATGTGCATCTTACTCCCATCTGCCAAAGTGCTTCTTACTGCCATCTGCCAACCTGCATCCTACATCTTACTCCCATCCTCCAACCTACATCTTACTCCATCTGCCGATGTGCTTCTTACTCCCATCCTCCATCCTGCATCTTACTCCCATCTGCCAACCTGCTTCTTACTCCCATCCTCCAACCTGCATCTTACTCCCATCTGCCAAAGTGCTTCTTACTCCCATCCTCCAACCTGCATCTTACTCCCATCTGCCAACGTGCTTCTTACTCCCATCCTCCAATGTGCATCTTACTCCCATCTGTCAACGTGCTTCTTACTCCCATCCTCCAATGTGCATCTTACTCCCATCTGTCAACGTGCTTCTTACTCCCATCCTCCAATGTGCATCTTACTCCCATCTGCCAACCTGCATCTTACTCCCATCTGCCAACGTGCTTCTTACTCCCATCCTCCAATGTGCATCTTACTCCCATCCTCCAACCTGCATCTTACTCCCATCTGCCAACGTGCTTCTTACTCACATCCTCTAACCTACATCTTACTCCCATCTGCCAACGTGCTTCTTATTCCCATCATCCATCCTGCATCTTACTCCCATCTTCCAAAGTGCTTCTTACTCCCATCCTCTAGCCTGCATCTTACTCCCATCTGCCAACATGCTTCTTACTCCCATCCTCCAGCCTGCATCTTACTCCCATCCTCTAACCTGCATCTTACTCCCATCTGCCAACGTGCTTCTTATTCCCATCCTCTAACCTGCATCTTACTCCCATCTGCCAACGTGCTTCTTACTCCCATCCCCCAATGTGCATCTTACTCCCATCTGCCAACGTGCTTCTTACTCCCGTCCTCCAATGTGCATCTTACTCCCATCTGTCAATGTGCCTCTTACTCCCATCCTCTAACCTGCATCTTACTCCCATCTGCCAACGTGCTTCTTACTCCCATCCTCCAATGTGCTTCTTACTCCCATCATCCATCCTGCATCTTACTCCCATCTGCCAACGTGCTTCTTATTCCCATCCTCTAACCTGCATCTTACTCCCATCTGCCAACATGCTTCTTACTCCCATCTGCCAACCTGCATCTTTCTCCTATCTGCCAACCTGCATCTTACTCCCATCTATCAATGTGCTTCTTACTCCCATCTGCCAACCTGCATCTTTCTCCTATCTGCCAACCTGCATCTTACTCCCATCTATCAATGTGCTTCTTACTCCCATCTGTTAACGTGCTTCTTACTCCCATCCTCCAACCTGCATCTTACTCCCATCCTCTAACCTGCATCTTACTTCCATCCTCCAACCTGCATCTTACTACCATCTGCCAACGTGCTTCTTATGCCCATTGGCCAACCTGCATCTTACTCCCATCTGTCAACCTGCATCTTACTCCCATCTGCCACCCAGCCTCTTACTCCCATCTGCCACCCGGCCTCTTACTCCCATCTGCCACCCTGCATCTTACTACCATCTGCCACCCTGCTTCTTATTCCTTGCATTTGGCGAGGCAGTGGGCGGTGCTGGCCTGCGATTATACTCAGCCTAGCGAACAGTTGTGAATCAGTGCCAAAGTCCTAGTGGATGGCAAGTCTGTTCCTAGAAGCAATGATTGCGGCTGTTGGACCTGGCTGCTTTGTCTGTTATGTGTCTGTATGGGGCAATCATTTCATTACAGGGGGAAATGGCCACTTATATTCCTGACGCTGCAGGGCTCCGTGTGTGCATTATCTTCTCCGCAATCTTCCCATCGCTAGAGACCTCTCCAAGTCAGATCCGGCTTCACAGAAACCTACAACAAAAGCTATTGGGAAGCCTGCTGGAAGCGGGTGCACACAGCATGATGCTGTAACCATAGCAACTAGAGTCTCTATCGTCCAGTTACAAAGAATGGGCCGATTCAGACGTCTCAAACAGGTCCGAATTAGTCCCCGATGGTGGCATAGGCGATAATGCGCATGTGCTAACCCCCTCAGTGACCTCCTTCAGCAAATTTTACATTTCCTAGGGCACTTACTGCCTGATTGACGGGCAGGGGGCATTCATGGGTGGGCACCCAGTGTTTTAATGGGTGTGCCCACAAAAACTCACCCCTGCCTGCTCGGGTCGGGGGGTGATGTCACATGATGTCAGTGCCCGCCCCCAATTTGCAGAAGACCGTCCATCTTAAAAGTTAGTCTATAGATGGACGCATAGTTTCACCATTGTTGGTCAGAACACCGATGGAAATCTCTTCTGTGCAGATAGAAGAGGGAGGGGGCAGAATCAGAGCAGGGGGTGGAGCTGAACAGTATAGTCCTGCCCCCTCTGACTTCTGGCTGCACCTTGGATATACTAAATGCAGGGGGGGGGGGGGGGGCAGCTTGCACTATGGGGGACATGTACTCAGGAGAAATGGCTACGTACAGACGTAGCCCCTCCCATTCACTGCCAGCGCTCGCCAGAATGGCCCTTCTGGCGGAGAAGGACTCCATTAGACTGGGAAGGGCGATCGTCTTACACGCACGCGCATCCCAGTCAGTGGACGGCAGGACCCTGCCTGTCTCCCTGAAGGGAGACGGGCAGGGTAAGGGGGGGGGGGTGTGTCGGAACAGGGCGTGCAAGTGCCTTGTGCACACGCGCCCCCTTCTAGCTAGCGGGGGCTGACGATTATTTCACCAGACCCCGCAAGCATGAGAGGGTCCCCACCTGTATGCGTCTATTTGTATACATTTATTTCCCAAATTTACTATGGCCCATATATGGCCATTTGTATTCTTTTGACAGGCGTATTCATATTCCTATTCAGGATGTAATATACGGCCAGTAATTGACCCAGAAATACGTCTGGAAAATACTCCTTATTTTCCAGCCGTATTTGGGTGAAGCCCGCACAGATCCCTGCAGGATTCAGTGTAAAAATAAAATATTTTTAAAAACATCATGGGGTCCCCCCCATGGCCGTAACCAGCCCCGGGCTCAAAGAGCCAGTCCTGGTTATAGAAATTTATGGGTTAAAAGATATAGGATTTCCCCGGAATTTCTAAAACCAGCACCAGGCTCAAGGGCTGGTCTTGGTTCCCAAAATACAGGGAACAAAATGACTAGGGGTCCCCCATAGTTTAACACCCAGCACTGGGCCCAAACAGCCACCAGGGCAATGCCACAGCCTGGGGAAACTATATTAGTTCCCCCGGCCAAAGCTTTCACCCTGTGGCTGGACAGGCTGGGACCCGAGTGGGAACACCCCCATTAAAGGGGTCCCCCCTCCAGAATTAAACCTGTCCGGCCTAAAGCCTGGGGCTGTCCCAAGTACCCCAGGGCAGTGGGTATCGGACTGATTCCATTTGTGAAAAAATAGAATCATTAACTATTGGGTTCTGCTGTGGAACTATGAGTCCCAGCAAGCCTTCCCAGTATACTGGGACTTTGAGAACCAAAAAGTCCCAGCATGCGGGGCATTAATGGGCACGCTGGGACTTTTAGTTCCACAGCAAAACCGATAACCCAATTAACACAAAGACACACCAGAAAAATACAACTTTATTACATACAGAGCCCATTCATACTTATATACTCACCTACCTTGACCCGAAGGATCGGTCCCCTTCTCCGATAGAAAATCCACAGGTAGCCTAGGTAAGGGGGGTTGGTTTTGGGGGGGGGGGGTGGCGATGGTATTGACCCTGTGAGCTGCATTGTGTGGTGGGATACTAGTTGCAGATAAGCATCATCTCCCATGTGCTCCCAGTTATTGCAGTGTGTGTAACTGGCCGCCTCTCCGCGGCTGGAGGCTGATTATCACTCCATGTAACACGGAATCCGTTATGTCAGCAGCCCCCGGACCTGACACTGCGCTAAGTGATTTCCTATATCTCACACATTGATTTCTGTTCTCCACAAGCAGGACAGCCATGTATCCGAGCGCACATTGGGGGTTATTCTGGTTCACTCTTTCTGACAAATTCCTTCTTAGATGGACAAAACCATGTGGACTGCAGGGGGGCAGATGTAACATGTGCAGAGAGAATTAGATTTGGGTGAGTTATTTTGTTTCTGTGCAGGGTAAATGCTGACTGCTTTATTTTTACACTGCAATATAGATCTCACTTTGAAGTAATACCCCCACCCCAATCTAATTCTCTCTGCACAAGTAACATCTGCCCCACCTGCAGTGCACATGGTTTTGTCCATCTAAGAAGGAACTTGTCAGAACGAGTGAACCAAAATAACCCCCATTATCTCAGCGCTGATTGAGTCCCTGAGCGCCCATACACGTGTGTATAGCAGCATTACATGCACATGGGCAGTATGACTGGGGAGTCCCTGAGCGCCCATACACGTGTGTATAACAGCATTACATGCACATGGGCAGTATGACTGGTGAGTCCCTGAGCGCCCATACACGTGTGTATAGCAGCATTACATGCACATGGGCAGTATGACTGGTGAGTCCCTGAGCGCCCATACACGTGTGTACTGCAGCATTACATGCACATGGGCAGTATGACTGGGGAGTCCCTGAGCGCCCATACACGTGTGTATAGCAGCATTACATGCACATGGGCAGTATGACTGGCGAGTCCCTGAGCGCCCATACACGTGTGTATAGCAGCATTACATGCACATGGGCAGTATGACTGGCGAGTCCCTGAGCGCCCACACACGTGTGTATAGCAGCATTACATGCACATGGGCAGTATGAATGGTGAGTCCCTGAGCGCCCACACACGTGTGTATAGCAGCATTACATGCACATGGGCAGTATGACTGGTGAGTCCCTGAGTGCTCATACACGTGTGTATAACAGCATTACATGCACATGGGCAGTATGACTGGTGAGTCCCTGAGCGCCCACACACGTGTGTATAGCAGCATTACATGCACATGGGCAGTATGACTGGTGAGTCCCTGAGCGCCCATACACGTGTGTATAACAGCATTACATGCACATGGGCAGTATGACTGGTGAGTCCCTGAGCGCCCATACACATGTGTATAACAGCATTACATGCACATGGGCAGTATGACTGGTGAGTCCCTGAGCGCCCACACACGTGTGTATAACAGCATTACATGCACATGGGCAGTATGACTGGTGAGTCCCTGAGCGCCCATACAGGTGTGTATAACAGCATTACATGCACATGGGCAGTATGACTGGTGAGTCCCTGAGCGCCCACACACGTGTGTATAGCAGCATTACATGCACATGGGCAGTATGACTGGTGAGTCCCTGAGCGCCCATACACGTGTGTATAACAGCATTACATGCACATGGGCAGTATGACTGGTGAGTCCCTGAGCGCCCATACACATGTGTATAGCAGCATTACATGCACATAGGCAGCATGACTGGTGAGTCCCTGAGCGCCCACACACGTGTGTATAACAGCATTACATGCACATGGGCAGTATGACTGGTGAGTCCCTGAGCGCCCACACACGTGTGTATAACAGCATTACATGCACATGGGCAGTATGACTGGTGAGTCCCTGAGCGCCCATACACGTGTGTATAGCAGCATTACATGCACATGGGCAGTATGAATGGTGAGTCCCTGAGCGCCCACACACGTGTGTATAGCAGCATTACATGCACATGGGCAGTATGACTGGTGAGTCCCTGAGCGCTCATACACGTGTGTATAACAGCATTACATGCACATGGGCAGTATGACTGGTGAGTCCCTGAGCGCCCACACACGTGTGTATAGCAGCATTACATGCACATGGGCAGTATGACTGGTGAGTCCCTGAGCGCCCATACACGTGTGTATAACAGCATTACATGCACATGGGCAGTATGACTGGTGAGTCCCTGAGCGCCCATACACATGTGTATAGCAGCATTACATGCACATAGGCAGCATGACTGGTGAGTCCCTGAGCGCCCACACACGTGTGTATAACAGCATTACATGCACATGGGCAGTATGACTGGTGAGTCCCTGAGCGCCCACACACGTGTGTATAACAGCATTACATGCACATGGGCAGTATGACTGGTGAGTCCCCGAGCGCCCACACACGTGTGTATAACAGCATTACATGCACATGGGCAGTATGACTGGTGAGTCCCTGAGCGCCCACACACGTGTGTATAACAGCATTACATGCACATGGGCAGTATGACTGGTGAGTCCCTGAGCGCCCACACACGTGTGTATAACAGCATTACATGCACATGGGCAGTATGACTGGTGAGTCCCTGAGCGCCCACACACGTGTGTATAACAGCATTACATGCACATGGGCAGTATGACTGGCGGGTCCCTGAGCGCCCATACACGTGTGTATAGCAGCATTACATGCACATGGGCAGTATGACAGGTGAGTCCCTGATTGCCCATACACGTGTGTATAGCAGCATTACAAGGGGATCTACATGTGTATTAGCCTAGGACACCTGGAACCTTAAATCTGGCCCTGTAGGTGGGGCTGATCCAAGAGCTGGGTGTGTTTGATTCCCCTATAGATAATCTTGTCTTTGCTGATTGGGCTAGGCATGGGGTCACTGTGATGGGGGGACTGTTCTGAAGATACCCCTGTTTTAGGGGAACCATTCCGGGCAATTATAGCCTAGAGCTGGTTGCAGCTTATGTGGGGTGACCTCAGTCCCCCCACATTTGGTTTAATAGGGTACACACTCGATTTGTTTTGCTGGGGGACTTTTTAATAAAAAAAAAATTTTGTGGGCTTTACTTTGCGCATATGAAAGGGGTCTATTTATATAGCGGAAAGAGGTTATTCTGGCTGTGAATTTTACAGCCTTACGAGTACTCCAGATGCCGCCTGCACGAACGCCCCCCCCCCCCCACCCATCACAAGCCGCGATCCCCCCCCCCCTCCGCATGGCTGAGAATGGATGTTTAGCATAACCCAAAACCTAGCCCTAAACCCAGCCACAGCCTACCCCTAAACCTAAATCTGTCATGTCAACATTATACCTGTGTCATCATTCTAAATGTTGACATTCAGACAATGTCCATGTTTTGCAGTCAACATTCTTTATGTCAACATTGTGACATATATGGGGGAAATTTACTAAAGGAAATTTGTAAAAAATAAGTGTATTTGTATCCAGAAATACACTTATTTTTGACATTTACTATCCCGAAAATACGGCAATTCATATTCGTATTGATAGCACATCAATACGACTACGAATTGCCGTATTTTCGGGATAGCAAATGTAAAAAATAAGTGTATTTCTGGATACAAATACACCTATTTTTTTACAAATTTCCTTTAGTAAATTTCCCCCATACTGTCTATAATGATTGTCACCACCGACCGATTGCCGCAATTGGTCTATAGACCCCTATAGGAGGCCCACTGTATACAGAACACATCTGGAGAACGAGGCGCTGGGGGTCTTGTGTATAGAGTGTCAGCCTGTTGGTCCTCTTTATGAAAAAGAAAGGTTCTGTTGTATTGTCCTCATATACAGTCCGTCTCCTGATCCTGATTTCGTCCTTTATTCCCGGTAAGACTGCGGAGCCCCCCCCCCCCTTATCGGTCCCTATGCGATCCCAGCTGCAGGCACTTATTATGCAGGTCCCGTGCGTGCCCATAAAACACTGGCGAGGAGCAGGCAGCCAATCCTGTCTTCCAGCAGGGCATGGCACGAAGCAGACACTGTTAGATTCCTCATGCAGCACTGGTGTTCTCGGGGACTATTGCCTCGCTGCGGCTGGGGAAGGATATAAAAGCTGCGGGGAGGGCCGGTCTGGAGAAGAGGGGAGAAATAAAGGAGAACAGGAGGCAGTGCACACCTCTGTGGTAGCTGGTGCTCACAGATATCACTGCACGTTGCTAAATGGATTATGTGTGGATTGACAGCAGCGACATAGGGGGACGGAGCAGTCGTGCAGAGGAATTGTGACACTCTGGGATTATTGAGCGCTGAGCACAACACAGGCCTCTCCATGGATAACATATTCCTGTAAGTACCGTCACCCCCCATCGCTGCTAAATCTGCATCACCCTGTGTGTCAGCCACGGACCGCTGCCGTGAGTCTGTCCTGCGAGGAGGAGGAGGGTGTTGTCCTCCCTGCATTATTCACCCCCTTACTAAACCCCCCAATCCATCCATCGTCTGACGGGGGAACACTGGTATCAATCTGTTTATATTGTGACAGGTTGCAGTCTCCATCTCCGGCTGCCCTATGATTATAATAAGGAGCCAGGAGCAGTCCCGGGGGTTACATTTATTAAGATGGGATGTTGCTCTGGGCAACCAATTCGATTCTATCTATTATTTTCTAGAAGGTGCTAAATAAATAAGCGATCGCCACCCCTGCTTTGTCACCATAGGACTGTATGATTACCGCATGAAACTGGGGGGGGGGGGGGGATAAAAAATCTAAATAAATTGATGCTTCGCTCATTCATTTTCGGTGTCGGCCTCTGCGATTGCTCGCGGCGGACCACCCTGCCGCTTTTCTCAATAAGGGACCTTTGGCCTCCGACCTCTCCGTCATGCTGCAGTAAGCACCCCAGTCCTATGTCCGTACGTTTCTCCGTCTGCACACTGTAGTGCTGCTGTGTGGCCGTGCGATGGTGTCATGCACAAGCCCAGATTTATATTACTGTGGGCCGGTGGCATCTGCTGCCTGGGTGCAATCACCTCTGCATTCATTTGCAACAGGAGTGGTAGTTCAGCGCTGGGCACCTTGGTGGCAGATGCCCGTCTCTGGCTGCGTGATTGGGATGCGTTACCCTATTATTGTCATAGTGTCTTGTTAATTGTCATTAGGTGTATTCATTGTACATGTGCATGTGACATAGGCCGGTACGTTAGCCTTATTGCAGTGATATATTGAGTACTACATTATATACAGGACTGTCGAGGTGGCTACATAACAGGGTAATGCCATTTTGGCGTCTGCTGCAGATAAACTTAATTTATAAGATTTAATTTATTACCGAAGAGGACACAAAATGCAGCTACGGAGAACTTGATGCACTGATATCTGATTATAGAGGGCACATGTTCTATCCTGCAAGCCTGGCATGCAATGGTTTACTAGACAGAAGAGGTGCTGCATGTACACTTCTGTACCGCCACCAGCTGTGGCATCACCCTGCCCAGCCTCAGGGTATCTCGTACCCTCCTGACTGTCTTCCCTGTGGGCCAGGCAGTTATTGTGCATCTCTCTCCACAACTAGCCGTCCTCTAGTTTATTCATTACAGCATCACAGCACTGGTGGTGGGTTTAGTTCCAGCTACAGCCTAGATTGGAGTTTGTATGTTCTCTCCATGCTTGTACGAAGCCTAGCAAACGGGTCTGAATGAGGCCCACTGAGTGAAAGCTCCACCGCGGCAGGGGCTGATGTGAATGGCCAATACTTTCTGTACAGCGCTGCGGAATATGTGTGCGCTATATAAATAGCTGGTAATACCCATCCACCTGGTCTGATCACTGCATCAAGCGGCAGGACAATCGCACCTCCTCCTCCTCCTCTTGGATTGTCCACTAGATTCTCTTACTGTAGCACCATAGCGTGATAATGGTGAGACCTGGACCTACGTGGTATTTCTGTGGACAAATAGTCTCTATCATTCATTTTTTATGGGCAGAATCTGGGGGGCGCCCCTGACTATCACAAATGAAGGATGACTCTTAGAGAGACGTAATGCAAGCGGCAGGTACGGTCGATATAGGTGTGTGGTATTCTCAATTGTCCCATGTGTCCCTCCCGAGGCTGGTCCTGTCTCTGAGTTTGGGGGGTTTGCAGTTGGGAGTCCCCTCTGTCACCTGCTGCTCTGCTAATCAGGTTAGAGGCGAATAGATGCCACTGTATGTGTATGCCATTTATATGTGGCACAGAGAATAAAACGATCATTATTACAGTTGGTTCTGCAGCGCTGTGAATACTTTGTGACACCTTTTCATTTACAGTTGCAAATAATAGTGACAGTGACAGCATGCTGATTGGTGGATGATTGGAGCTATCCACCAATCAGAATGCAGCATTCTCTAACTGCCTGCATCCAGACAGTGAATGGCTGTCAGCATGCTGATTGGTGGATGCTTGAAGCTATCGACCAATCAGAGTGCTAGCAGCCAGTTACTGTAACTACCTTGTGCTGCTGAAGCTGCAAGGACCAGGGCCAGGTTAAGGGCCACATGACTCAGGGGCTGAAAAATGTTCAAGGGCTTATCCTGAGAAGGGGAGGGGCTGTGGCCAGTGTGGGTGTGGCCAGTGCTGTATTGTATTGCAGCTGAGAACAATAGGACTTGGTGAGCCGTGGCTGTCCAGAGGAGGCTCCATCTGTACACCTCTTTATTATCTGCCCCAGTGCCTCCCAAAATACCTACAAATGGAAAAGACGGCCTGTGTGGGCAGCGGGGTCATCGTGAGGCTGCCAGATGAAGGGCCTATTTTTATGTGGAGTCCTGGAGCTCCATTGGTTATCTGGCCCTGGACAGGAAGCAATGCTATAAGCAGCTCTGACAGGGCTCCGTACCGGGATACGCAGTCAGAAACGCAACACCGGTAGGGGACAAGTAAGCCCCGTACCCCTCCCTTCTAGCAGCCTAACCCCCCTCCGCCCACAGCCTGACCCCAACCCACCCCTCCGCCCACAGCCTGACCCCAACCCACCCCTCCGCCCACAGCCTGACCCCAACCCACCCCTCCGCCCACAGCCTGACCCCAACCCACCCCTCCGCCCACAGCCTGACCCCAACCCACCCCTTCTCCCACAGCCTGACCCCGACCCACCCCTGTAGTACCCAACCCCCCTCCTCCCACAGCCCGACCCCAACCCACCCCTGTAGTACCCAACCCCCCTCCTCCCACAGCCTGACCCTAACCCAGCCCTCTAATACCTAACACCCATCTCCCACAGCCTAACCCACCCGTCTAGTACCCAACCCCCCTCCTCCCACAGCCTGACCCCAACCCTCTAGTACCTAGCCCCCTCCTCCCACAGCCTAACCCACTCTTCTAGTACCTACCACCCCTCCTCCCACAGCCTAACCCTAATCCACCCTTCTAGTACCTAGCTCCCCTCCTCCCAAAGCCTGACCCCAACCCACCCCTCTAGTGCCTAACCCTAACCCCCCTCCTCCCACAGCCTAACCCTAATTCCCCTCCTACCACAGCCTAACCCACCCTTCTAGTACCTAGCCCCCCCTCCTCCCACAGCCTGACCCCAACCCACCCCTCTAGTACCTAACCCTACCCCCCCTTCCACAGCCTGACCCTAACCCACCCTTCTAGTACCTAACCCTAACCCCCTCATCCCACAGCCTGACCCTAATCCACCCCTCTAGTGCTTAACCCCCCCTCCTCCCACAGCCTAACCCTAATTCCCCGCCAACCACAGCCTAACCCTAACCCACCCTTCTAGTATCTAGCCCCCCCTCCTCCCACAGCCTGACCCCAACCCACCCCTCTAGTACCTAACCCCCCTCCTCCCACAGCCTGACCCCAACCCACCCCTCTAGTACCTAACCCCCCTCCTCCCACAGCCTGACCCTAACCCACTCTTCTAGTACCTAACCCCCCACCTCCCACAGCCTGACCCTAACCCACCCCTCTAGTACCTAGCCCCCCTCCTCCCACAGCCTAACCCTAATTCCCCTCCTCCCACAACCTGACCCTAACCCACCCCTCTAGCAGCCTAACCCCCCTCCTCCCACAGCCTAAACCCACCCCTCCCCCCCACAGCTTGACCCTAACCCACCCTCTAGTGCCTAACCCTAACCCCCTCCTCCCACAGCCTAACCCATTCTGGCCCAAAAAAAGTGTGTTGACCTAAGCCAAGTCGACCCTCAGTGGTCGACCTAATAATGGTTGACCGAATGACTCATACCCCCGCAGCCCAACCCTAACTTTCCCTCCACGCAGCCTAACCCTAGAGGTCCGTACACACGGTGCAATATGGCCACTGAGCGATTTTGGATTATTATCGCGTAGCGACTTTTCAGATTTGACTGACAAGTGACCACTGAAAAGTCAAAATCACAGGAGCGCGCTCTTAGCTATTTATCGTCCTGTACACAACAAAAACCTGGGTGGTACGGTCACTCAGCTATACTGGCTGATATCGGCCCCTCCCTAGTGCCTACCGGGGTTAACCCTAACCCTCCTATCACAGCAGGAGCCTAACCAGCCCTGCATCTCACTGAGGACCAGATGTACTAAGCTCGATAAACAGCCAGCCAATCAGCACCTAACTGTCACGTCACAGGGTGTGTTTGAAAAATGACAGGTAGGAGCTGTTGGTTTATCACTCTCCATTTTATCACTTTTCAAGGCTTAGTACATCTCACTGAATGGGATGTCTGATGTCGGTACCCTGCTTGGGATGCGGTCATTTGGTCTACAGCATTATGGTCGACAGTCATTAGATCGACTCCATTAGGTCGACATGGGAAAATGTCGACATTGGGTCTAGGTCAGCATGGGAAAAGGTTGACATGTTTCTAGGTCGAAAGGTCATTAGTTCGACAGGTCGTTAGTTCGACATTGTCTAGGTTGACAGTCAAAAGATGCGAGGGGATGCGGTGCACTTTAAACTGTGTCCATGTCGACTGTGTTGACATTCAGCTAAAAAAACAGTGAAAACCCACATGTCAACCTTTTGACTGTCGACCTAGACAATGTCGAAATAATGACCTTTCGACCTTTTCCCATGTCGACCTTTCCCATGTCGACATTTCCCCATGTCAACCTTTTCCCATGTTGACCTAATGGTGTCGACCTAATGACTGTCGACCATAATTCTGTAGACCAAATGATCCCAACCCCCCTGCTTCAGCATTCTTGTGTTTCCGATGTTCCTGTAGCGGTCTCCTGAAGGCAGTCAGATGCCAGCGCCATTATACTGAATGTCGGCATCCTACCCGCCGGGATGCTGACTGCATCCCTCCTTATCACACTCCCCGTCAGCACATTCATTCCGGGAGAAACCTGCTAATTCCCACTTTCACGGCTCTGAGTACATGCAGCATAAATGTATGTGAAGTCTGTTAGGGACGCAGATCCACAGACAGAATGTGATGGGCTTGGCGTACAGATGATTTCTGCTTCCAAATCCCCCAGTTACACGGCTGTACTAGCGCCGATCCCAGCTCCTGCGAGATTTACAGCTGCCGCTGTTTTATTTAGCCTGTTACATAAACGCGCAGCAAAAACATTCCAGGCTTATAAATCATTGCAATAAATTATCCCTAGCGCACAGAGCGCACTACCGCTGGCGGGTGTAGTGTACTTCTAGTTATTATATACTGTGTCGCATAAATGGAAATGAAGGGCGGGGTGTTCAACAAGACCCCCCATTCTCTAAGTGCATTGAAATGACGGCTTCTGCAACGAACTTGCACTGTGACAGTTTTTACTTTCACTTTGAGCTGTGATAGTTTTTATCCCACAACCTCTCCACCCCACCCCCAGCTTCTATCTGCTCCTATCTCCAGTCTATGGGGGAAATTTACTAAAGGAAATTTGTAAAAAAAATAGGTGTATTTGTATCCAGAAATACACTTATTTTTGACATTTACTGTGCCGAAAATACGGCAATTCCTATTCGTATTGATGTACTATCAATACGAATTTGAATTGCCGTATTTGCGGTATAGTAAATGTTAAAAATAAGTGTATTTCTGGATACAAATACACCTGATTTTTTTACAAATTTCCTTTAGTAAATTTCCCCCTCTGTCTTTACATCTCCTTCTCATCATATCCAGCAAGTTTGAAACAGATCAGTGTCTCTGCAGAAAAAAATGCTTTCACTTTCTGTTATGACATTTTTAGCACACAAAGGAGTAATTTGGTCTGTCTAGCGGCCTCTAGTGGTCAGTGGCCATCACTAGCGACCTGCGGGAGCGTACATCTGTATTGATATGCATGAAAATATCGCTAACGTTTATATACCATCTAGTGTGCGCAAGCCGGGATCTGCAGAACGCACAGTAACAGCCAACTGCATGGATTATAATTGGCTATAGCACCAGAGGAATCCTTCCCAACTTCTGACATGATTACTGTCTCGTTTCGGGGAGCTGTTATATAATATGGAGCCGGGAGTCGCTCGTGCGCATGTCCGCGCGCTGCAGAGAGGGCCCTCAGCGGGTCTTACACCTGTCGGGGCATTTGCAGGATGATGGGTCTGCCCAGCGTTTTATGGGCGTGACAACAACAAACGGTGGGTGCCGTTATAACTTGGTTATTCCATTTAAACAATGTGTATGATACCATAAATAGAATTTAGATCTTAATTTTCTCTTCTCCTTTAGTTCTCTCTGTCCAATGTGCCTATATAGACACAAAGTGACCGCTGCCACATAGCGGGATATCTCCATGTACGTCCGGTAGTACCGGTGCCTGAAATTGGCAGTTGAAAAATACTCCTACGTGTCTATTGCTGCCATTTGGCAGGTGAGCTGTGAGTATCTGGCACTCCTTAGCAACACGTGTTACCATGGAAACAGTCACTGCCGGCCACGGTTTGTTCTCATGGATACAAATGTTGCTCGGGAATGTCATGATACATCTTTACCATGAGACAGAATCCAGCCTTGTAACGTGCAGCAGGTACAATCTATTGGATGCATTAGTGTACTGTACATCGCAGGTGCTTATTTAGCCCCCGTTATGTATTGCATCCGATCAGGGCCATAGGCACCAGGCAGGAGAGGTACGCTCCCCGCTCTGCGTCTTCTGCTGCCGACACTGCTGCCTCTCATGTCAGTCTGGCGGGTAGCAGTGTTCGCAACGTGATCCACCTCGGAGACCCCCCAAAACTCCGCTCTCCAAGTGGATGGGCACATTTAAAAGCTCCCATTGAAATGAATGTACATCCGCTGATTGGCTGAGAGAGCTGAGCTCTCTCAGCCAATCCACAACTGCCCATTCATTTCAATGGGAGTTTTGTAATCTGTCTGTTCCCCACCTGCAGCTCCCCGGGAGTTACATGCGATAAATCTGAGGCGCCATATAAATAAACCATAATAATATATAATAATAATTCTATAACTACTGGTACTTATTTATAAGAAATTATATTTACCCAGGAGAAATCTAATGTTTGAGACATCAACCCCTCTGTCTCTCATCCCCCCCCCCCCCCCCCCCACACCTCTATCTCCTCCCCAACGATTCTCATCCAGCAGTCATCGGGACAGATGTGTCATTAGACCCCACCCACTTGTGGCCAACATGAATTTGCATAAGGGTTGGGACTAATATGACGCAACTGCAATAGGATTGCGTCATCATTCCCTGTCCCCAGGAGAGAAGACAAGTTTGGTTTATTATTAAGGCGCAGTTGACCAAAAATGTCTAACAGCTAATTAGACCAATATATGAATAAAAGAGTAATTTATCAAAGCTTAGAGAGACAGATAAATCATCCAATCAGCTTCTGGCTGCCATGGTACAGGCTGCGTATGAAGGACAGTTTGGAGCAGAAGTGGAAGTGATCTGGCAATGGTCCTGATCTGTAGGTTCAGAGATGCCTGTTATAATACCGTACATGAAGCATCAGATCACTCGGGTTATACACAGGGAGCTGGCGATGGTCCTGATCTGTAGGTTCGGAGATGACTGTTATAATACCGTACATGAAGCATCAGATCACTCGGGTTATACACAGGGAGCTGGCGATGGTCCTGATCTGTAGGTTCAGAGATGCCTGTTATAATACCGTACATGAAGCATCAGATCACTCGGGTTATACACAGGGAGCTGGCGATGGTCCTGATCTGTAGGTTCAGAGATGCCTGTTATAATACCGTACATGAAGCATCAGATCACTCGGGTTATACACAGGGAGCTGGCGATGGTCCTGATCTGTCGGTACAGAGATGCCTGTTATTATACCGTACATCAGATCACTCGGGTTATACACAGGGAGCTGGCGATTGTCCTGATCTGTAGGTTTGGAGATGCCTGTTATTATACCGTACATGAAGCATCAGATCACTCGGGTTTTACACAGGGAGCTGGCGATGGTCCTGATCTGTAGGTTTGGAGATGCCTGTTATTATACCGTACATGAAGCATCAGATCACTCGGGTTTTACACAGGGAGCTGGCGATTGTACTGATCTGTCGGTACAGAGATGACTGTTATAATACCGTACATCAGATCACTCGGGTTATACACAGGGAGCTGGCGATTGTACTGATCTGTCGGTACAGAGATGACTGTTATAATACCGTACATGAAGCATCAGATCACTCGGGTTATACACAGGGAGCTGGCGATTGTCCTGATCTGTAGGTTCAGAGATGACTGTTATAATACCGTACATGAAGCATCAGATCACTCGGGTTATACACAGGGAGCTGGCGATTGTCCTGATCTGTAGGTCCAGAGATGCCTGTTATAATACCGTACATGAAGCATCAGATCACTCATGTAATACAGAGGGAGCTGGCGATGGTCCTGATCTGTAGGTACAGAGATGCCTGTAACAATACCGTACATGAAGCATCAGATCACTCAGGTAATACAGAGGGAGCTGGCGATGGTCCTGATCTGTAGGTACAGAGATGCCTGTTATAATACCGTACATGAAGCATCAGATCACTCGGGTTATACACAGGGAGCTGGCGATGGTCCTGATCTGTAGGTTCAGAGATGCCTGTTATAATACCGTACATGAAGCATCAGATCACTCGGGTTATACACAGGGAACTGGCGATGGTCCTGGTCTGTAGGTTCAGAGATGCCTGTTATAATACCGTACATGAAGCATCAGATCACTCGGGTTATACACAGGGAGCTGGCGATGGTCCTGATCTGTAGGTTCGGAGATGACTGTTATAATACCGTACATGAAGCATCAGATCACTCGGGTTATACACAGGGAGCTGGCGATGGTCCTAATCTGTAGGTTCGGAGATGACTGTTATAATACCGTACATGAAGCATCAGATCACTCGGGTTATACAGAGGGAGCTGGCGATGGTCCTAATCTGTAGGTTCGGAGATGACTGTTATAATACCGTACATGAAGCATCAGATCACTCGGGTTATACACAGGAAGCTGGCGATGGTCCTGATCTGTAGGTTCAGAGATGACTGTTATAATACCGTACATCAGATCACTCGGGTTATACAGAGGGAGCTGGCGATGGTCCTGATCTGTAGGTTTGGAGATGCATGTTATAATACCGTACATCAGATCACTCGGGTTATACAGAGGGAGCTGGCGATGGTCCTGATCTGTAGGTTCGGAGATGCCTGTTATAATACCATACATGAAGCATCAGATCACTCAGGTTATACAGAGCGAGCTGGCGATTGTCCTGATCTGTAGGTTCGGAGATGACTGTTATAATACCGTACATCAGATCACTCGGGTTATACAGAGGGAGCTGGCGATTGTCCTGATCTGTAGGTACAGAGATGCCTGTTATAATACCGTACATGAAGCATCAGATCACTCAGGTAATACAGAGGGAGCTGGCGATGGTCCTGATCTGTCGGTACAGAGATGCCTGTTATAATACCGTACATGAAGCATCAGATCACTCAGGTTATACAGAGGGAGCTGGCGATTGTCCTGATCTGTCGGTACAGAGATGCCTGTTATAATACCGTACATGAAGCATCAGATCACTCAGGTTATACACAGGGAGCTGGCGATGGTCCTGATCTGTCAGTACAGAGATGACTGTTATAATACCGTACATCAGATCACTCGGGTTATACACAGGGAGCTGGCGATTGCCCTGATCTGTAGGTTCGGAGATGACTGTTATAATACCGTGCATGAAGCATCAGATCACTCAGGTTATACACAGGGAGCTAGCGATTGTCCTGATCTGTCGGTTCGGAGATGACTGTTATAATACCGTACATGAAGCATCAGATCACTCGGGTTATACACAGGGAGCTGGGGATGGTCCTGATCTGTCGGTACAGAGATGACTGTTATAATACCGTACATCAGATCACTCGGGTTATACACAGGGAGCTGGCGATGGTCCTGATCTGTCGGTACAGAGATGACTGTTATAATACCGTACATCAGATCACTCGGGTTATACACAGGGAGCTGGCGATGGTCCTGATCTGTCAGTACAGAGATGACTGTTATAATACCGTACATCAGATCACTCGGGTTATATACAGGGCGCTGGCGACTGTCCTGATCTGTCGGTATAGAGATGACTGTTATAATACCGTACATCAGATCACTCGGGTTATACACAGGGAGCTGGCGACTGTCCTGATCTGTCAGTACAGAGATGACTGTTATAATACCGTACATCAGATCACTCGGGTTATACACAGGGAGCTGGCGACTGTCCTGATCTGTCGGTACAGAGATGACTGTTATAATACCGTACATCAGATCACTCGGGTTATACACAGGGAGCTGGCGATTGTCCTGATCTGTCAGTACAGAGATGACTGTTATAATACCGTACATCAGATCACTCGGGTTATATACAGGGAGCTGGCGATGGTCCTGATCTGTAGGTTCGGAGATGACTGTTATAATACCGTACATCAGATCACTCGGGTTATACACAGATGCCGTAATTAGATTATCACTGATAAGGGGATTAGGTTTGGCAGAGCTTAGTGTAATAAATATGTAAGGCGCTTTGGTCTGGGAAATAGCAGGAGATTGGATGACGGTGAATGCAGCGGGGCGCAGGTGCGACACGCTGGGTAATAAGCAGCGGAGACCTTTGTAGCACAGTGTGTGTGACATATACAGTGGTGGCGCTCAGTGGAGCCGCGGACACATCCGCCCCACGTATTAGGGTACAGAGATCGAAGATTTATACCACACATCATTAATAGGAAAGATTAACCCCCACTTATTAGAGCATTCCCGTATCATTTCTCTATTCTGTATAAGCCCCGCCATCTAGCAGGAATGACCTGCGGGCGATAGCGATGCATGGAACCGCGCATCACCATCGCCCGGCGCTATACACACAGAGGGATCAGTGCTCGACACATAAAATAGGTCCACATGTTCCTAAATTCAACATAAGCATTAGGTCGACAATACCATCCACTACGGCGCGGAGTCAGAATATAATAGTATGCTGAGCGCAGCGAGGCGACGCGGTGCACTGATACGGTGTCCATGGCAACCTGATTTTACAAAAACATGAAAACCTCATGTCGTCCTTTTTCATGTGGCCCTCCAGCCATTGTGAAACTACACCTCCCAGCATGCCGTGCCATAGTTTAAGCATTCCCTAATAGCAAAACTGTGCAATGCATTATGGGACTTGTAGTTTCACAACAGCCGGAGGGCCGTAATTTTGCCATGCCTGCTGCAGACCTAATGACCCATACCCATCAATGACACCCAGGCTGCGACTACACGAGGGTCAACATAAGTAACAGGTTAGATGGCAGCGCCGCACATTGGGGCTGATTCGGAGGCACACCATTGCGCATTATTAAGCTAAAGCCCCAGGAGGTGTCTTTAGTAAAAGTCACCCGCTGCCGGCTTCTGTGACCCGCGGCTGAGTCCAATGGCACGTTTTATGTAGGCAGGATGAGGCGTTTGTAGCGCCATTTTAGTCTTATGCAAGTATCCCCCAACTGGCGCAGCAGGTGCTGCTGTGTGCGGGTCCGAATCAGGCCCTTTAAGTTTTACGTTTTCCTTTTTCCTCCAGTTAGAATTTAAGGGAACAAAAATCTTACAACAGAAAATTATCTGCGGTAATGAAACAAATAATAAACCATGTGACACATACATAGTAACGACGCGCGCCTGCGAGGAGATAGCGCGCCTGCAAGGAGGTAGCGCGCCTGGAACTGTGACAAATAACGGTATACGAGTTGTCCGCGGCGCAGGGATGGGGGCAGAGAGCATGTTATGAGGTGATTTCCCTATATAACGATGTACAGCGGCAGCTGGGGACAGAACTCGGGAAGAACATTCATATAGCAGATGAGGATTCGCGCTCAGTGCGGAGAACGCCGGGAACATTCCTGATTATCGCGCTGAGATTACCCAGCAATAATAATTCCCTGCACAATCTCCGCTGCAGACTCCTACCTGTGGGCCACCGCGTTACCATCTTCTGCCATAGGGGGAGATTTATCAAGGCTTGGTACAATCAGCTCCCAACTGCCTCATTACAGGCTGTGTTTGAAAAATGACAGTCAGGAGCTGATTGGTTAGTACTTTGGAGCCGATTCAGGCCTGCTCGGTGATTAGCAAATTAGTCTCCGATGGTGGGGGCCTGCGTATATGCATAGACGCTCAGGCGCATGTGCAGACCCGCGTAGAAATTGCCTTCAGCGAGTTTTACACTGGCCGGCGCATTCTCTAAATGATTGACAGGCAGGGGGGCGGCCACTGGGGTCCATTTTATGGGCGTGGCCACACAAACAGCGGGGGTGCTCATGGAAACGCAGGGTGTACACCTGCGAACGCAGTCGCGGCCCTGCCTGTTTGGGGGGGGGGGGGGGGGGGCAGGTGACGTTAGTGCCCGTCCCGAATTTGTACAAGGGCGGCTATCCTAAAAGTAAGGAAACGGGCGTCTCAGTACAAATGTGCCCAACAGGTGAAGTTAGTAGCGGCATTTGGGGCTGATTAATGGAGGGGAGTCAGGGGTGGCCGTCCCAAGGCTCCCACACATTATATTATTACTGTACAGGCTGAGTGCCCCGGCTTGGCATTATCTCCGTGCCCACATTATAACATACACCGGATAATGTAATCTCTCCCCCCAGTCCGTTGGCTGATAAGATTCTGCATCATGCGATTATATCTTATCATTAACAGAAATGAGCGCCGCGGTCAGCGCTGTTCTCGTCATTAGCAATGTCACGCATATCTTGCCAGCGATCATGTCACGCAAGGTGCCAGCATGGCACAGGCAAGAACACTGATAAGGAGGGTATTTATCAAAGCGTGGAGAGAGATAGAGTACCGGCCAATCAGCCCCTAACTGTCATGTTGCAGGCTGTGCTTGAAAAATGACAGGAGCTGTTTGTACTCTATCTCTCTCCAAGCTTTGTCACAAATTGAGCATGGGGCGATAGGATGTCCAGCACTGGGCAAGGACACTCCCCATGCCAGGTCACATCAGTCGCAAAACTCAGCGACTGCATCGCTAATATGTGAGAGCTTCGCTACGAAGGGAATCGCTCGCATAACAACGGTAGCCCCTTGGCGCAGGGCCGCCAACTTTTAAGTGTCAGTGGCTGTGCGTGATGTTGCACAGCTGCCACAGGACCCCCCCCCAAAGGCCAGGATCATTCCCCTCAAAATGCCTGTTTGACAAACCCGCAATGCCTAGTCAGTGCCCCGTACCACCCCGCGACGTGCCTTAGGCCGCCATCGCCCAGATAAGCAAACTCGCCAATTAGCTACTGCGTGGCTTGCTGAATCAGCCCCTAGTTCCACAAAATACAGTATTTAAAATATGGTGCAGAATGCTGCGCTGGAGAATGGCGACACATAGACTGTATTACCGGAAACGTCAAATCTCAGCGCAACGGACGGTTCTGCCACCACGCTCCTGTGATATTCTATTGTGACGTCGTTCTGAATGAACGTAGGTTGTGGCGTTGCTAATAATGTTATAATTATTATTACGTAATAACTGGCGGTTATTACGTAACGTGGCGGGTCTGGCTGCGAGAAGGGGTTAACCTCAACACTGAAAGCGGCACCGATACTAAACACAAAGCCTAATAAATATATATTGCTTTTATTATATCCCACCGATCGCCTTACCATTAATATTGCAAAATGTAATTCCACACCATTATATTGTGCCGTGTTTATCCAATATGCGCGGGTCGGGGTTTCAGCCATTTTATTAATCTCCTAACACAAATCTATGTATGCCACTTTCCAGAACCCTCATGGTCTACCTGCAGTACAGGAGGCCGCAATCCTTGCAAAATGGCTTTTGTTTTTGTAAACGTTAAGTAATATTTATTTTTGCTTCCCTATCTTAACAGATGGCAGCTTACTGTACATTCCATCCCCATAGAATCAGCGGTTAGAGACTGCCAAGTGCTCTTACTCCCGTTACCCCATGTGCATCTGAATTACTTGCAATAGGTAGGAAAATACAAAAGAACTGAGGCCGTGCCAGGTATCGGGCAATAGGGAGAAAGCGGAATGTCCATCAGACCTTGTTCACAATGTGCTTTGCCAAAAAAAAGGCTCTACAGCTTCATCAGTGAAGAATGTGGAACAGCTGCTAAGACTTTATCTCATTATCCAACAAAAAGATCACCACTAAAAGACATATGGGGAATTCATCTAAAGGCATTCACCATTTATTCAGAATGTGAACAAACAAAAGCTACAGTAGCAAAGCTAGATTTCATTGGAAAGGACCCGTTTACTTCATGGGGCAGATGTACTAAGCTCCCAGAGAGTGCTAAAGTGGAGAGGACTAAAGTACCTGACATACAGGTCCTAACTGTCACATTACAGGCCACACTTGAAAAATGACAGTTACAAGCTAATTGGGTGGCACTTTGGGAAAATTTCATGAAAGTGTGAAGAGAGATAAAGTACACATCAATCAGTGTCTAAATGTCATTTTTCAAGTACAGCCAGCAACATGGCAGTTAGGAGCTAATTGTTCTGCACTTTATCCTCTCCACTTTATGGGGGATGTTCAATAAGCCTTGGAGAGCAATAAAGTAGAGAGATATAAACTACCAACTAATAAGCTCCTAGCTGCCATTTTCCCCCCAACACAGCCTATAACATGGCAGTTGGGAGCCGATTGGTTGGTACTTACATTATTACCGGTGGTCTTCGCATTGAACTGGAGGTGGGGAAGGTTTATTGTGACGAGTCCCCGTCAGATGTCCCTGCGATGTCCTTGACAGGGGAGCCGAAAATAAATGGCTATTTTTATGTTTATGTTGTGTAGCGTCACACTTGTGTGTGTGTGTGTGTGTGTATATATAGACACGGAAGTATTGCAGCCTTGGCATCCGTCGCCCTGCCACATCTGTTATCTCTCCCAGAGTGCTACATTAATGTACGGTAATGGCTTTCTCCGATGATGGAGCGACTTTTGCAGCGAGTGGCGCGTTCCCCTCCGTCGTTCATGTAATATTACAGATTGTGTTATTACAGCGCTGCGGAGCGGTGCCGCGGCCTCGGGCCCTGGCGTCGCAGCGCGCCCACATATTCTCCCTGACCTCTCCCTAGCGATGTTTAAATATTTAGCTGCATGATAGTCGGCTTCTACCAGGCAGCGCGGAAAAAAATGGCGGCCGGCTTCTCTCAGAATCAGAGTATTCGGGTAATCTAGAAAACAAAAATGCCAGATTCAGGAGTGCGACAAAGCAGTAACTATGGGGCTGATTCAGATCGTATATTTGGAGGTGAATGCCGCCCGCAGTTATGCCGAAGGCCTGCCACTGCAAGCCTCCCGCCCAAGCAAATTCCTCACTAGCGTGGAACTAAGGAGTACAGAAGTACATTCATTTATATTGTTTCTGTGCAGGGTAAATACTGGCTGCTTCTGCATGTAGCCTACAGATGTTGGACCGCCTTCATTTTACACTGCAATTTAGATTTCTGTTTGAACCCAAATCTACCCCCCCCCCCCCTCCCCCCCTGCAGTGCAGCATGGTTTTGGCCATTTGCTGAATCAGGCTGGTTTTGCGCTTCCCTTCCGCAGTAAGTGGCCATTTGGTGTAGTCCACATTAGCTGGGATCATTGCCGCTGGCACCCTGACTGATCTCCCTGGCATACATTGCTCATCGTGCCGTACTAATGATGGATTAGACAATATTACGGCTCTCCCGCTGCCATCCGCAGTCATCAGCCGGCTGTAATGTTTATTCTGTGGCCTTCATCATCTGCTTCTGCCAACAAGACGTATCTAAAGTGCTGCCGAGATCTCTGGCCCTGCAACAGAGGCAGAGTGTACAGCTGTGTGCCCCCCACTCGCTCTCTGGTACAGAGGCAGAGTGTACAGCTGTGTGCCCCCCCCCTCGCTATCTGGTACAGAGGCATAGTGTACAGCTGTGTGCCCCCCCCCCCCCCTCGCTCTCTGGTACAGAGGCATAGTGTACAGCTGTGTGCCCCCCCCCCCCCACTCGCTCTCTGGTACAGAGGCAGAGTGTACAGCTGTGTGCCCCCCCCCCACTCGCTCTCTGGTACAGAGGCATAGTGTACAGCTGTGTGCCCCCCCCCCCCTCGCTCTCTGGTACAGAGGCAGAGTGTACAGCTGTGTGCCCCCCCCCCCCCCTCGCTATCTGGTACAGAGGCAGAGTGTACAGCTGTGTGCCCCCCCCCCCCCCTCACTCTCTGGTACAGAGGCAGAGTGTACAGCTGTGTGCCCCCCCCCCCTCACTCTCTGGTACAGAGGCAGAGTGTACAGCTGTGTGCCCCCCCCCCCCCCCCTCACTCTCCGGTACAGAGGCAGAGTGTACAGCTGTGTGCCCCCCCCTCGTTCTCTGGTACAGAGGCAGAGTGTACAGCTGTGTGCCCCCCCCCCCCCCTCGTTCTCTGGTACAGAGGCAGAGTGTACAGCTGTGTGCCCCCCCCCCCACTCGCTCTCTGGTACAGAGGCAGAGTGTACAGCTGTGTGTCCCCCCCCCCTCGCTCCCTGGTACAGAGGCAGAGTGTACAGCTGTGTCCCCCCACTCGCTCTCTGGTACAGAGGCAGAGTGTACAGCTGTGTGCCCCCCCCTTGCTCTCTGGTACAGAGGCAGAGTGTACAGCTGTGTGCCCCCCCCCCCCCTCGCTCTCTGGTACAGAGGCAGAGTGTACAGCTGTGTGCCCCCCCCCCCCCCCACTCGCTCTCTGGTACAGAGGCAGAGTGTACAGCTGTGTGCCCCCCCCCCCCCCCCCCACTCGCTCTCTGGTACAGAGGCAGAGTGTACAGCTGTGTGGCCCCCCCCACTCGCTCTCTGGTACAGAGGCAGAGTGTACAGCTGTGTGCCCCCCCCCCCCCACTCGCTCTCTGGTACAGAGGCAGAGTGTACAGCTGTGTGCCCCCCCACTCGCTCTCTGGTACAGAGGCAGAGTGTACAGCTGTGTGCCCCCCCCCCACTCGTTCTCTGGTACAGAGGCAGAGTGTACAGCTGTGTGCCCCCCCACTCGTTCTCTGGTACAGAGGCAGAGTGTACAGCTGTGTGCCCCCCCCCCTCGCTCTCTGGTACAGAGGCAGAGTGTACAGCTGTGTGCCCCCCCCCCTTCGCTCTCTGGTACAGAGGCAGAGTGTACAGCTGTGTGCCCCCCCCCCCCCTCGCTCTCTGGTACAGAGGCAGAGTGTACAGCTTTGTGCCCCCCCCCCACTCGTTCTCTGGTACAGGGTACAGCTGTGTGACCCCCCCCCCTCGCTCTCTGGTACAGAGGCAGAGTGTACAGCTGTGTGCCCCCCCCCCCACTTGCTCTCTGGTACAGAGGCAGAGTGTACAGCTGTGTGCCCCCCCCCTCGCTCTCTGGTACAGAGGCAGAGTGTACAGCTGTGTGCTCCCCCCACTCGTTCTCTGGTACAGAGGCAGAGTGTACAGCTGTGTGCCCCCCCCCCCCCCTCACTCTCTGGTACAGAGGCAGAGTGTACAGCTGTGTGCCCCCCCCCACTCGTTCTATGGTACAGAGGCAGAGTGTACAGCTGTGTGCCCCCCCCCCCCCACTCGCTCTCTGGTACAGAGGCAGAGTGTACAGCTGTGTGCCCCCCCCCCCTCGCTCTTTGGTACAGAGGCAGAGTGTACAGCCGTGTGCCCCCCCTCGCTCTCTGGTACAGAGGCAGAGTGTACAGCTGAGTGCCCCCCCTTCTCGCTCTCTGGTATAGAGGCAGAGTATTCAGCTGTGTGCCCCCCCCCCCCTCCCCTCACTCTCTGGTACAGAGGCAGAGTGTACGGCCATGTGCCCCCTCTCACCCCCCCCCCCCCTCGCTCTCTGGTACAGAGGCAGAGTGTACAGCCGTAAGCCCCCCCTCACCCCCCCCCTCTCTGGTACAGAGGCAGAGTGTACATCCCTGTGCCCCCTCCTCGCTCTCTGGTACAGAGGCAGAGTGTACAGCCATAAGCCCCCCCCCCCTCACTCTCTGGTACAGATGTAGAGTGTACGGCCATGTGCCCCCCTCTCACCCCCCCCCCTAGAGTGTAGAGCCGTGTGCCCCCCTCCTCCCGCTCTCAGAGACACCTGCTGTTTGCAGTACTCAGCTTGTCCGTGGCTGCAGAGCACTGATTGGACCACGTGTCTGTGCAGTATTCATAGCCTCAGCCGCTGTTCCGGCAAGGACGCACACAATGGCTGCTCCTAATCACAGTTACATGGTGGGCCTGATTCGTTACTTCCATCTGAATTAGGCCCCAAGTGCACCAAACTAAGGGCCTGATTCAGACCTGATTGCGAGTTTGCACAAACAGTGTTCAGTTAAGCCATTGCTCCGCTAAAGTGAGATCCGGCCTATCCGGATATCATGTGCTGGCTGTGGGAAGGATGTGTATGGCGACAGCCCAGCAAATATGTCCAACACCCATCGCAACAGACTCACATCTAATCAGGGCCGGCGCCACCACTAGGCAGCTCTAGGCATTTGCCTAGGGCGCCGGCACCTGGAGGTCGGCAGTTCGCCCCTCACCCCCAGCGAACTGTGTAAAAAAATTGCTGCCCCGGCGTCCCTGCAGTGCTGGGGCGGTCAGGGGTGTCCGTGCCATAGGGGTACCTGCGGCGCCGTCATGTGTATAAAGCTGGCTGCGGCCGGCGGGGTCCCTGTAGTGAATAGCAAATAACTAGCGCTATGCGCGCAGTGGGAAGCGCTAGTTATTTGCTATTCACAACAGGGAGCCCGCCGGCCGCAGCCAGCTTTATACACATGACGGCGCCGCAGGTACCCCTACGGCACGGACACCCCTGACTGCCCCAGCACTGCAGGGACGCCGGGGCAGCAATTTTTTTTACACAGGTACCACCCCCCCCTCCCTCCGGCACCGGGGCGCCCCCACCCCAACTCGCCTGGGGCGCTCCGGTGCCTTGCACCGGCCCTGCATCTAATGATTGGTACACTGGGCCCCAGGCATCAGAGAAGCCGGAGTCTTACTCGGTGGCAGCGATGGTATCCGGCCCGGTACTGATGTACACTCCCTCCCCTAACACTCTCAGGCACGCCTAGCGTTTTACCTGACACTCCCAGCGTTTCCCCCGGACACTCCCAGCGCTTCCCCCGGACACTCCCAGCGTTTCCACCGGACACTCCCAGCGCTTCCCGCGGACACTCCCAGCGTTTCCCTGGACACTCCCACCATTTCCACCGGACACTCCCAGCGCTTCCCGCGGACACTCCCAGCGTTTCCCTGGACACTCCCAGCATTTCCACCGGACACTCCCAGCGCTTCCCGCGGACACTCCCAGCGTTTCCCCGGACACTCCCTGCGTTTCCCCGAACACTCCCAGCGTTTTACCGGACACTCCCAGCGTTTTACCGGACACTCCCAGCATATCCCCGGACACTCCCAGCATTTCCCCCAGACACTCCCAGCGTTTCCCTGGACACTCCCTGCGTTTCCCCGAACACTCCCAGCGTTTTACCGGACACTCCCAGCGTTTTACCGGACACTCCCAGCATATCCCCGGACACTCCCAGCATTTCCCCCAGACACTCCCAGCGTTTCCCCAGACACTTCCTACATTTTTCCGGACACTCTCAGCATTTCCTCAGCACTCCCACTAAATCTACTTCCACCCACAGAAGCCTACTTCCACCTTGCATTTAGAAAGTGGCAGCATTACATTGCAGCATGGCCTCGTGCATGCGTACTACAACTGCCATGTGCACAATTGGCCACCGTGTGCATTCGCAGTCTCTGAATCAGGCCCTTAATAAAGGTGATGGCATACCTCCCAACTTCTGACCTGGGCGGGGCGTATGCAAATGAGGTCGCGGCTTATGCTAATTAGCCACAACCTCATTTTCATACGAGAATAGACGCTGTGCGCATGCGCACAGCGTCTATTCTATTAGATTGGGGGGTCTCCCAACTGCCACCCCCCGCAGCGGGACAATGCCTGCCGCGGGTGGGACAGCGGGACAGGACCCGAAAATCGGGACTGTCCCGCTGTAATTGTGACAGTTGGGAGGTATGTGATGGTCACCATCTTTGTCTGCGCACAGTTGCATAAGCCCAATACAGCAGGGTATGAGAGATGCCGCATTACTTATGTCACTAGCTGCCACTAGCCGGGGTGACCCTTTCATGCATAGACAAATGCAAAAATAAAGTCATATATATATATTGTTATCCTTGGTGTAATATAGTAACAAATGTGCATTGTCCACAGGTCTGTGCGTACAGCACAAAGTGCACAGGTGGCATCAGAATTTTGTGACACTATACAGGAGAATTACGCTTTCATATACATACTGTGCTAGTAAGCCTGCTCAAAGCAAATGCTTCGAAAGCTACCTTGTGATTACTATATATATATATATATATATATATATATATATATATATATATATATATATAGTAGTCTGTGTGGTGCTGCGGCACAGAACGGAGACTGACACACGGCATGTTTAAATCAATTTACTGTTTCGGGGTCCCGTGTGCCCCGTTTTCAAGGAAGGAGATG
This sequence comes from Crinia signifera, assembly GCF_055691185.1. Lineage (NCBI taxonomy): Eukaryota > Metazoa > Chordata > Amphibia > Anura > Myobatrachidae > Crinia > Crinia signifera. Next base: position 398,500,135 of record NC_139218.1, on the reverse strand, counting down.
AGAAAGACCTAATGGTGCTTACCTTATATAAGAAGAGAGAGAACCCTCCACCCACCTTGGCTGCTCCGACTGCCTTCCGGGTAGGGCGGGGACTGGGGTGTTGCGTCAGCACGCTTTCGCCTCCCACACCGTCTTTCCGCTCTGTTACGCCGGGTAACCATGGAGATGTGCCCGGCGTCCCCTTGAGCGTCATCATTTGTGTGCCATCTCCATGGTTACCCGGTGTAACAGAGCGGAAAGACGGTGTGTGCATTACTGCACTGTTCACCTTGACAAAGGGGTACCTTATGCCCCGAAACGTTGGTATGCTATTTTTGCACTAATATACGTTTTTTGAAAGTTCTCAGAGTGCCGCTGTCTGCTTCTTTGCCTACTCCTATATATATATATATATATATATATATATATATCTTATATATTTTGCTACATCTGTCACTCAAAGTGTGTCTGGAGCTATAACGCTGGGTGGAGCCCCTGACTCACATGACTGACTCACATGACAGAGAACCAGCCCAGTGAGCCCACAGACAGTGCCAGACACCCTCTTCCTCTCCATGTTACACAGCAAAGACACAGCTACTCACCAGACACACCAGGTGAGCGCCCCACACCTCCATACCTCCCAACATGACCCTCTCCAGGAGGGACAGAATGCTCTGTTTGTGGACTTCCATCTTAATTTATGATTGTCATCACCTGTCATTTTAAACAGGGTAATTGATAAGAAAGGTGTTTAAGCACAGGTGATGGTAATCCATAAATTAAGAAGAAAGTCCAGAAACAGAGCAATGTGTCCCTCCTGGAGAGGGTCATGTTGTTTATGCACCTCCCCCCCCCCCCCATTCACGGCATCCCCACGATTAAATGGCACATGCAAAACACTGACATGGCTATGGTCGACAATGAAAAAGGTTGACAAGATTTATTTTTCACTTTTTCAATGTTTTCATATTCATTCTCATGTGTCGACATGGACACCAATGAAGTGCCACACTTATGTCAACATTTACTTGTGTTGACCTTTCTGTGTTGATTTTTTTTCCCACCCCGTGACACCCCCCCTCCTGCAATTCGCACCAACCCCCGGGCCCCCCCTCCCGCGGTTCACGGTGCCCCCCAGGAACCCCCCCCTTCCGCGGTTCACGGTGCCCCCCACGACCCCCCTACCGCGATTCCCCACCCCTGACCCTCCTCCTGTCATTGCGGTAACCCCCCGCCCCCACGACCCACCCTCCCGCGATTCACTGCAACCCCCCGCCCCCCCATCCCACGATTCGCGGCACCCACACCCCCCCCCCCGCGACCCATCCTCCCGCAATTCACGGCATTCACCCACGACCCCTCCTCCCGTGATTCGCGGACACCCCTCACCTCCCTCCCCCACCCCGGCAACCCCAGGATTAAATGGCACATGCAAAACACTGGCACGGCTATGGTCGACAATCAAAAAGGTTGACATGAGTTTTTGAAGATTTATTTTTCTTTCTTCATATTCATTCTCATGTGTCGACATGGACACCGATGAAGTGCCACACTTATGTCAACATTTACATGTGTTGAACTTTCTGTGTTGATTTTTTCTTGTAGCAATTTTTTTCCAGTGACAACTATAAACTATGTGCACGTCAACCTACACATCATCAACCAATTCTTTGTATAATATATAACACCTGTTCTGTTTTACTGTAGGTGTTTTAAGTCAGACCTTTTACTGCTACTATTACTGTTTATGTAAATGCATTCTGAATGACAGCAACACCCTACCATCCTTCTACAAGAATATATAACCAACTAGGTGATTCATCGCGCCCCGTGCCCCCCCCTCCCGCAATTCACGGACCCCCCGCGCACCCCCCTCCCGCGATTGGCAACCCCCCCTCCCGCAATTCACGCCCCCTCCCACGCTTTGCGGACCCCCGCCCTCTCCCGCGATTCGCCGACACCTGCGCCCCCTCCCTCCCTTGATTCACGGCACCCCCGCGCCCCTCCCGCAATTCACGGCACCCCTAAGCCCCTCTTTAGTCCCCCGTATACTCACACACCCCTATCACTACTCAGCTTCCTGCTCTCCTGAACCGTAACTTCCACCACTGGGGAGTCGCTGACGCTGATTTGCCCACATGCCCCTATCATGCCTCATAGCCCAGCCTCCTGCTCTCATGCACCCGAACTCCCACCCAGTAGGAGGAGACACTGACTAAGGGCCACCATCCTGTACTCCTGTACTGCCACGCTGGACCCTCACCCACTGGCAGAAGCTGCACAGTATCTCCCACCCTCCTCTTTAGTCCCCCTTATGCCCCCACACACCCCTATCACTACCCAGCCTCCTGTTTTCCTGTGTCGTGACCTCCGCCAGTGTGGAGCCGCTGACTCAGAAACACCCTACTATACTATTGCACACACACCTAAACAACATGCACACACAGCCCCCCCCACACCCACAAATGTCACTGTACCCTCCACACTATCAATGTACATCCTACTCTGTAACCGCTTTTTAATTAAACAAAACAATACACACCCCCTTCCACATCATATGTTCTCTATTTAACACATTTCACCTATAACTCAAGTTGCAATACAGGCATCTTTCATACAATTCGAACCATATTTCTCATATACAAATGTTCACAAATTAAGGGGGCGCAGCCCCTTACGACGGTGTGAAGAGCGCCCGTAGGGCGCGATGAATCACCTAGTATATATATATAGATTGATAGATAGATAGATAGATGATTGTTGGTCTAGAATGAAGACGTCCTTTTAGTTTCCCAAATCTGACATTTTATTATCTTTCCTCCTCACAAGTGGTACAAAGACTCTGGCCCTTATTCTGATTGGTGTGGATATTTTCGCGTGCGTTTGGCCCGCCGATGTTTTGTGTCTGCGCATGTGCAGAGGCCGTCTCTGCGCATGTGCGAGCGGGGCGTACGGCCAAATCCCGCATGATATGTGAACACTCCGAACAGGGGGTGGAGAGGGGCGTGAAGGGCTATTTGGGCTCATTACCATATGCATACGCCCCGCGTTTCATGGGAGTTCCCATGAAAACGCTGGGCGTACGCATGGTAATGCGGCCGTGACGCACGTGTAGGGGGCGGACATATGACATCGCCGGATGTCAGCTGCCCGCCCAGATCCCTGCTTTTGCACAGAAAAATGTCCGTGTGGTCTGAGGTTGCGGGAGCTGGTGGAGCACTCGGTCCTGCATTCGATGGTCTGCGACCATCGAATGATGGGGGGGAGGTTCCCTTAGATGGAGGAGGCGTATTCCGTGAAAAATACACGTGCGGTCCGTTCGGCCAGCTTCTTACCGCATACGGACGGAGTTGGCGATCCGTATGGAAGGCGGGGTTTCGCACGCACGGTCCTGGCCGCATAATCGGCTCCGGCCGCACCGATCAGAATAAGGGCCTTTATTTAGTAATTACAGCACAGTATCATCGTAAGTGATTAATATACTCCTGCAATGTGCAGTAATTATGTATTACCAGAGATGTCTTATTTGTGTTAATATGAATGTTTAACGCATAATCATGATATTAAACCAGTACATATATTTATTTATAATGTAATAATGTTAGTTCAGTTCCTGCTGATTAATGCTTAATGACATTACAGACTATTATATTACATTCCATATTATAACATTCATTACTGTATGTTCTACACAGAGATATTGGGGCTGGGAAGATCAAATAAGGCAGCAATGTTCCAGGTTACTTTGCCTTTGTGCATCAGTGATGTCACTGTCTCCGATTGACTGGATAGGCTGCAATCTCAGTGATGTCACTGGCTCCTAGTGAGTGGATAGGCTGTACTTTCAGTGATGTCACCGGCTCATAGTGACTGGATAGGCTGCACTCTCAGTGATGTCACTTGCTCCTAGTGACTGGATAGACTGCATTATTAGTGATGTCATTGGTTCCTAGCTGACTGTATAGGCTGCACTCTCAGTGATGTCACTGGCTCCTAGCGACTAGATAGACTGCACTCTCCAAGATGTCACTGGTTCATAATGAATGGATAGGCTGCACTCAGTGATGTCACTGGTTCCTAGTGAATGGATATACTGCACTCTCCATGATGTCACTGGTGCATAATGAATGGATAGGCTGCACTCTCAGTGATGTCACTGGTTGTTAGTGACTGGGACAACACTTTCAGTAATATCATTGGTTCCTAGAGACTGGATAGACTACATATCAGTCATGTCACTGGTTCCTAGTGACTGGATAACCTGCATCTCCGTGATGTCACTGGTTCTTAGTGATTGGACAAGCTGCATTGTCAGTGATGTCATAAATTGTTGATGTATTCAATGGCTGCAATGTCATGAATATTGATATTAGACCTATACTATGTGTTGGTTGCTATGAACAAAACCAGTTTACATTTTCTAATAGAAGCTGAACCTTTACCAGCTATAATATTAGAATGATAATCCTTCATTTGGAAGTTGGGGGCACCCTCCATGTACGAATATTATATTGTCTGTATGTACGTGTGGGGCATGGCGTTTATCTCATACTTTGTCTTCATCATCTTTCAGAAGTCCCTCTCCGTAAGGGGACAGGTAGGTCAGCACAGCAGGGGTAGAGCAGTGGGTGCGTTGCGGCACTGGTGGCGGTTTGGTGGTGTAGCATGGTATAGGAGTCAGTGTGGGTGGTGGAGTTGGGGCGGTGGTGTGTTCGGTTTATCATAGCCATGTCCCACTATACAATGCTGAGATTACCTAGTAAGGCCGAAGCCTTAATCCAGTACTAATATATAACAATCGGTTCTCTCCCTTATTCACAATAGTAACAACCGTAGGTACAAACAATAGATCATTCAATATTTGTTAAATAGGCTTTAATTAAAAATGTATATCGCCTTACATATTAGCGGGGAAGATAATCTCTTCACTCCCAGAGTGAGTTAAACAAGGAAGATACAAAACAATCTCAATTCAGTTACATATTATCCAGGGTATCACATTTCCTGCTCACAGAATCCAAAAATGGAACAGCGTTAATCTAATACAAAAACATGAGTATTAATAAGAGCTGTTTCTGAAACAAACAAAAACGCGTTTAACAAAATATGATAAAAAATTAGAAATAGATAAAAAAAAAATATTGCTCTAAATTTAGAGCTCTCGTGACGCGTTTCACCGCTCCGTGGTTTGCTGCCTCAGATTCTGGTGTGGCTACGGAGGGATCCGCCCTGTACATACTTACGGCGAAATATTACAGTCTACCGAATTGCCCCTCTGGTGCATTCAAAGATGTACTCCTACAACTTCCTTGATTTCGGAATTGCCCCTGAAGACACAAATCCAGATGGCAATGGTGGTATTTGTGTCTATGACCTACAGGGCCTCCTGTACAGTAATTGGCTAGTGGTAGAGCAGGGGCCCCGGTGCGGCGGGTCACTTGGCAGGAGGCTGAGACAGAACAGATGGCATATTACTGACGGCCCGAGCGTGTATATAATGGGTTGTTTGGGTTTGGCCTGTCCTGGAAGAATTGTTTTAATCGTGTCTTATAAACAAACTCTGTTCAAGTCTCCAGTGACTGCTCAGTAAAGGTCATTGGATAACAGAACAGCGGAGATGTGACGGATGGGATTCTGTACCACTGACAAGAGTCATCCTTCATTTGGTGATAGTCAGGGCATCCCCCCAGATTCTGGTGCCCCTCGGCAGCGGCCTAAGGATCTAGCCAGGCACATTCTATATGCATTCATTATTAATAGTGAATACAATGTATACCAATACAGACGGACCAAGGACCTTATTCTGGTCCAAACGCAATTCGCAGTATTGCATATGGATGAAATGCTGGGCGTTCCCAAGTGCGCAGCCCCTTGCCGCCGCCCCCTGCCTGCACTGCTTGTTGCGAATGGGACGGCGAGCTAGAAATTTGCCGTGCCCGCTCGCACCCAGCGTCTGCACATGTGAAGAAATGTGCATGCACAGGAGCAAATCATCGGTCCCACATGCGAACGAGTGGGGAGTGATGCAATCAGAATAAGGCCCAAAATCCCAACGGTCAGATCACCTATAGATCCAGGAGAGTGTTCTATCCTGCACCTCCCGCAGCCTAACCCACATTCCCTGACTCCTCCTCCTGCGTTCTCAGTTTAGCGCTGTTGCTGCCACTTCTGAATAAGCAAATGAGGTATGACCTGTACCATTTATATACAACCATTTTCGGCAGTGTTCTAGCGTAGAAGGTTTTTCCTTTTCACCATTTTCTGGTACCAAAATTCTATGTGTAAATGGGAGGCTGGTGATACACGGCATAGTATTAGATTAACTGACATGCTGTGATTTGACATTTCAGCTGTTTGTCTTACATCGCTGCTATTCCCTAGAGGCCATCATAAAAAATCTGCTGAAGGATCTGTGCACGTAGTCGCAGTGGATTCCTTTCCCATCTCTTCAGCGTACAACAGGCGAGCAGAGACGGGGTTGGAAGTCACACAGATACCCACGACCTTGCTATACACATGGGCACAGATGTGTGGGTGCAGATGACGGAGTAGGGACGGGGAAGGCAGAGTCTGGGACTTGTTCAGCGCTTTCTATGTAACATTTCAGGCTTCTGGTGCATATGAAGTGTCTGCGGCTGCTGGGGAGGCTTTGTGCTTCCTACCCTGGGTACCAGGGTTCTGTGCTGTTAGTGATCAGACTTTTATCCCCGCCGATACGATGTGGCAGTGACAGGCCCTCATGGCCCTCATTGTACTGCGAAGATGTAGGAATGACTAATAGCTCTCAGGCTGTTTTCATTGTCATGCTACAGTATATTACACAAGGACATTATTCTGGTGCATTCGCATCGCCCCCTTGTTCGCACAAGGCCGATGTTTCGCATCTGCGCATTTCACCAAGAACATGCACGCATATAAAAGAGACATGAGAGTCACATTATATATGCGTGTGCACACCACATCTTTCGATGGCCTCCGACCTTCGAAAGATGGGGGAAGTTCCCAGTGGCGTGCGGATGGATGTACAGTATATGTAAATCATTCATTTGCTATGCCTACGTACGCGCCTTGCGAATTGTGTGTCGGCGTACCACCATTCGCAGGGCGGGTTCTGGTTGACTCGCAAGGATGCAAATTCACATCCGAATGAATCAACCAGAATAAACCCCAAAGTATACTGTAGCCTTGGCTTCTGTGTACTCCGTGTATCCAGACTAGGGATGGACATCGGAATCCCACCATCAAATGAGGGCTCTCCTATCAACATCGAAACTATCGATGTGTTGGTAAATTGCCATCACAACAATGGAAACAACAATAGTCAAATGATTGGCGCATGCACAAACAACCCTGTTACTTGCGCACGCCCAATAGCCATGTAGTGCCGATGGCAGGGGTGGGATTTGGGATGGAACTGGAGGCGTGGCCCAGATAAGGCACAGGACTGGGGACAGGCCCGGAGCGTGCAGAGAGCTGCCGCCGTAGCAGGCAACCATCGCAACACCATCGGTTTATTACCATTCGATGACAGCAAACATTGGAATGCTGCCATCGACTGGTAAAAACACTACCATCACAAGTAAACATCGACCATCGATGTCCATTCCCAATTTTGGCAGCTTCCAACCAATAGGCATCTGTGTTTCCATCACATACCGCCATTAGCCTCCACATGCCGTACACAAGTACACTGACGGCCACATGTTCCGTGCCCTCTGCCTGGGTATGGGTCAACATGAGGCCAACATTAGTTTTTCACATTTTTTTGTCCTGAATTCCGACGTAAGTCGTCATAGACACGTATCATTTTCCCGCGTCCCCTCGCATGTCTCACTGCGCACGGCACGCTATTATATTCTCCCTCCGGGCCCTAGTGGATGGTAGGGTATTAAATAATGCCTGTTTTGGGGGGAAAAACAGTTCTCAAACTGTGGGTCCTGACCCCAAACTGGGTCCCAACCTTCTCAGCATGGGGTCCCAACCTTCTCAGCATGGGGTCGCAACTCCATGTTGCTGACCATCAGGCTGATGACTTTTCTAATCTCACTCAGTGATTCAAGGAGTCTGATAGATCTGCTGAATTGCCTGTTATTTTAGACTCCTCACAGTAACTTGCTGGGCTCCTGTAATTATTATTTATTGTCTGATGAGGTCCCAAAACAAAACAGTTTGAGGACCCCTGCGATAGAGTGTCCAAGTTTCCCCTAACTCCTGCTTCTGCAAAGTACTTAGTAATTCTTAATCCCCCCCAGACCATGACCACTTTGGATGTCTTGTTGACTTGGGGCTTTGGGATTGTGGGGGCTGCGGTCCTTGGGATCCGGGGTTGCCTGTCGCTGTGTAGTTACACTAATGCCGCAGGTCGTGTCTGTCATTATTTTATAATGTCAGATCTCCAGCTACATGGAAGAATGTGGTTTTGTTCTGAGCCTCCCATCTCTAAAGTATTTCATGTTTTTTTCCATAAACACAGCTGGGAGCCAAGCACAACATCAGTGCTTGTCCTGATCCAAGCGCAACGCTGGGAATGGGGTCCGGACGCCATTGCTCTGCGTCGCTCTGCGGTACAGATGATAACTAGTAACCAGATGTATTGTGAGATGGTCTCCAAGTCATCTTCCCACCGTCTGTGTCCATAGTTGGGCACTACACTGCCAGGTCAATTACAAGTCTAGCCTCCCCCCGCTTGTAGTGTCACAGCTAGGGGCCCGCGCTCATCTCTCTGGGCCCCATATCTACTGTATGAGCTGCAGCCCGGAGGTCCCGTACAGGCAGCCGCTTTGATTGGCTGCCAGTAAGAGAGCTGTGATTGGCTCAAAAGCCGGTGCAGCATTTTAATTGGCCGTCGGCGTCATGGGTTGAATAAGCGGGGACCTGCTTTGTTCAGTGCACTGAGCGCAGCAGAGGCAGTCAGGGGGGTTGCGGTGGGCAAAATGAGCTGCCCGGGCCCTTCCAGAGGCCGGGGTCGAGACAGCTGTACCCACAGCCAGGGCCGTTTCTAGAGGCGGACAAGCCGTGCAGCAGCCCGGGGCGCCGCACGGCTTGTCCGCCTCTGAAACAGCCAGGGCGCCCGGCAGTCTAACCCCCCCGCCCGCAGCCGCAGCCGCAGCCGCAGCCGCTGCCGCTGTCTCCCCGGCCGCCCGACTCCACGCTGGAGAGGGGAGGGGAACGCATCGTGCGTTTCTCCGTCCCCTCGCCCACGTCACTGGGCTGCCGCTGTCAGCCAATAGGAGCTCGGGCGCGGGATAGGAGAGAAGCACGATGCGCTCCCCTCCCCTCTCCAAGTAAGTTTGTTACTGGGGGCATATGTTTGTGACACTGGGGGGCATATATCTGTGGCACTGGGGGGCATATATCTGTGGCACTGGGGGCATATATCTGTGGCACTGGGGGCATATATCTGTGGCACTGGGGGCATATGTTTGTGACACTGGGGGGCATATATCTGTGGCACTGGGGGGCATATATCTGTGGCACTGTGGGCATATATCTGTGGCACTGGGGGCATATATCTGTGGCACTGGGGGCATATGTTTGTGACACTGGGGGGCATATATCTGTGGCACTGGGGGGCATATATCTGTGGCACTGGGGGCATATATCTGTGGCACTGGGGGCATATATCTGTGGCACTGGGGGCATATATCTGTGGCACTGGGGGCATATGTTTGTGACACTGGGGGGCATATATCTGTGGCACTGGGGGGCATATATCTGTGGCACTGGGGGCATATATCTGTGGCACTGGGGGCATATATCTGTGGCACTGGGGGCATATATCTGTGGCACTGTGGGGCATATGTGTGGCACTGTGGGGCATAATTGTGGCACTGTGGGGGCATATATTTGTGGCACTGGGGGCATATGTGTGGCACTGTGGGGGCATATATTTGTGGGACTGTGGGGGCATATATTTGTGTCACTGTGGGGGCATATATTTGTGTCACTGTGGGGGCATATGTGTGGCACTGTGGGGGCATATATGTGGCACTGTGGGGTATATATTTGTGGCGCTGTGGGGGCATATCTGGCACTGTGGGGGCATATTAGTAAACAGCATCGGTTGTGCGGCAGCGGCACATGGGGCATAATGTGTAATGGGCATTACGATGTGGGGAGTATTGTGTAATTGCCATCACAGTGTGTGGTCTAATGGGCATCTTGGTGTGCGGTGTAATGTGTAATTGTCATCACGGTGTGCGGCGTAATATGTAATCGTCATCACAGTGTACGGCGTAATGTGTAATTGGCATCACAGATAAATAGTGTATAATGATTTAAGTAGCCTGTCATTGTGAGGCGTACTAGGTCATTGTGTGGCCTTCAGCCAGCCAACTTAAGTGCGGGAGGACAATAACAATTCCTGCAGCAACCAATGTCTGGTCTTGCAGGTTGCAAAAGTGTGATATAAGGTAATTGTTTTCCTGCTAGACCACGCCTTACATTAAGCCACACCCCTTTTAATATCAAGCCACACCCCCTATTTCGGCGCGCGCCTGCGGCGCGCGAAATTACTATAATACCATGCTATGTATTGGGGGGGGGGGGGGGCGCATTTTTATTTCTTCGCCCTGGGAGCTAAATTGTCTAGAAACGGCCCTGCCCACAGCACCCCCCTATTGGCAGCCCTGCATGTATCATTACATAAAAATTGTTAGAAGATGCTGGTGAGACTCATGGAACCTTGTGAGGAACTCCCTTGGTGTACGGTCCCGTTGCCCTTGGACATATATACAGGTTGTGTTTGTTCAGCTACGTATTCCCCCGTCTCTGTGAGTAGTTAGTGGCGTTGCGGCTTGGCAGTTCTCACGTTTGATGCTGATTCTGGGTGACAGGCCGAACGCCAGGCTGCTAGTAGCAGATTGTTCATGTAAGAACTGTACGGTGCTGGTAAGCGATACGGCAGGATGACTGCGCGACAGCCGCCATTTCTGCTCTCCTCCACCTAATGGATCAATATATTAGCACATTTTTAATTAATTGCAAAGGTAACTTATACTAATTTAGACTATAATATTATGTGGAGAATTGACTCTTTAAAACCCCCAGATTGGAGCTGCATCCGCGCGTGATAGGAATTCTAGCATCATGTTCCTTGCGTCACCGTGACAAGGGGATGGCTATGAATGTATGGCACTTACCTAGGCTTATCATACAATGACCCTGGCTTCCGGGAACCCCAGGAGAGGGTTCAGCAGCATCCCTATCCTAGAGTCCTATCTACGCACGTCTCGATTGGATCCATCACAGCAGGAAACGGCGTCACTGGATGTTTGACCGCTTGCTGCATCTCACCCCAGGTCTCCGAGTGATCATAATTCTGGGTACGATGGCAAATATTAGACAAAGTCCCTTGTTTAGTATCCTTTATACTATATTATACCATCTTCACATTGATACAGTATCTCACTATTACCATCTTCCCGCTGATATCTCACTATTACCATCTTCCCGCTGATATCTCACTATTACCATCTTCCCGCTGATATCTCACTATTACCGTCTTCCCACTGATATCTCACTATTACCATCTTCCCGCTGATACCTCACTATTACCATCTTCCCGCTGATACCTCACTATTACCATCTTCCCGCTGATATCTCACTATTACCATCTTCCCCTTGATATCTCCCTATTACCATCTTCCCGCTGATACCTTACTATTACCATCTTCCTGCTGATATCTCACTATTACCATCTTCCCGCTGATATCTCACTATTACCATCTTCCCGCTGATACCTCACTATTACCATCTTCCCGCTGATACCTCACTATTACCATCTTCCTGCTGATATCTCACTATTAACGTCTTCCCACTGATACCTCACTATTACTGTCTTCCCGCTGATATCTCACTATTACCATCTTCCCGCTGATATCCCACCATTACCATCTTCCTGCTGATACCTCACTATTACCATCTTCCCGCTGATACCTCACTATTACCGTCTTCCCGCTGATATCTCACTATTACCATCTTCCCGCTGATATCTCACTATTACCACCTTCCCGCTGATATCTCACTATTACCATCTTCCCGCTGATACCTCACTATTACCATCTTGCCGCTGATATCTCACTATTACCACCTTCCCGCTGATACCTCACTATTACCGTCTTCCCGCTGATATCTCACTATTATCGTCTTCCTGCTGATATCTCACTATTACCATCTTCCCGCTGATACCTCACTAATACCGTCTTCGCGCTGATACCTCACTATTACCATCTTCCCGCTGATATCTCACTATTGCCACCTTCCCGATGATATCTCACTATTACCATCTTCCCGATGATATCTCACTATTACCATCTTCCCGCTGATACCTCACTATTACCATCTTCCCGCTGATATCTCACTATTACCATCTTCCCGCTGATACCTCACTATTACCATCTTCCCGCTGATATCTCACTATTACCATCTTCCCGCTGATAAGTCACTATTACCATCTTCCCGCTGATATCTCACTATTACCATCTTCCCGATGATATCTCACTATTACCATCTTCCCGCTGATACCTCACTATTACCATCTTCCCGCTGATATCTCACTATTACCATCTTCCCGCTGATACCTCACTATTACCATCTTCCTGCTGATATCTCACTATTACCATCTTCCCGCTGATACCTCACTATTACCGTCTTCCCGCTGATACCTCACTATTACCGTCTTCCCGCTAATATCTCATTATTACCACCTTCCCGATGATATCTCACTATTACCATCTTCCCGATGATACCTCACTATTACCATCTTCCCACTGATATCTCACTATTACCATCTTCCCGCTGATATCTCAATATTACCATCTTCCCGCTGATACCTCACTATTACCGTCTTCCCACTGATATCTCACTATTACCATCTTCCCGCTGATATCTCAATATTACCATCTTCCCACTGATATCTCACTATTACCGTCTTCCCACTGATATCTCACTATTACCATCTTCCCGCTGATATCTCACTATTACCGTCTTGCCGCTGATATCTCACTAATACGAGCGTCTCCCACACGCGCGTCCCATAATCACCAAACTGCGCCCCCTAGGTGGGACCCGTTCGGCGCACTGGGGCAAAGATCATTGTGGCTCCATCTGAATCTCCTTCCTGCTGATACTGTATCTCATTAATACTGTTGTTTTGGTGGCAATCATTATCTATAACACGTAGCCAGCTGAATAAATCACTGTTATGCCCCTTTCCCACTGCAGGTCTAAAACGGTAAATTGACGATTTTTCAGCGCAATTTACCGTTTAAGGCTGCAGTGGGAAAGTGCCAGAGTTGAAATACCGGTTAAAGATAACCGGTATTTCAACCCGTCCTACACGGTTAAATACCATTTTTGAGGCAGTGGGAATGCCTCTGAAACGGTATTTAGTTAAAAAAAAAAATTGGCGTGGTGTCCCCCCCACTGCCGTAACCAGCACCAGGCTGAAAGAGCCGGGGCTGGCATTAAAAAATCAGAAATCCCAACAAATAGGGCTTCGCTGATTTTTTAAAACCAGCCCCAGGCTCAAGGGCCGGGGCTGGTTCCCAAAATATGGGGGACAAAACGAGTAGGGGTCCCCCGTATTTTAAGAACCAGCCCCAGGCACAACCAGCCAGCAGGGTAATGTCACAGCCGGGTGACACTTATTATATAAGGTCCCGCGGCCAAAGCATTAACCCTACCGACCAGTCAGCCTGGCCAGGGGTCCTGGGGGAGTGGGGACCCCCCAATAAAGGGGTTCCCCCCCCTCCAGGACTTACCTGACCAGGCTGAAGCCTGGTGCTGTCCCCGGTGGCCCTGTGCGGTGGCCACCGGGCTGATCATTGTGTAAAAAAATAGATGAAAAACCTATTGTTTTAAACTGTGGAACTATGAGTCCCAGCAAGCCTCCCCCGCAAGCTGGGACTTGGAGAACCACAAGTCCCAGCCGGCGGGGCATTAAAGGGCCCGCTGGGTCTTGTAGTTCCACAGTAAAAAAAATAGATAAATAAATACTCACTGACACATTATAAAAATAAAAGTTGGTACTCTTTACCTAGAATGGCGCCAGCGATTGAAATCGCGGGCGTCGGGGGTAAAAATCGCGGTCATCGCGGGCATCGCGGGTAAATCGGGATGCCCGCGATGACCGCGATCACCGCGATTTTCCCATAGGGAACAATGTTAAAACGGCTGATTGACCGCGATTTTACTGTTAAACGCCTCAATGGACCCGATTTGGGGCCAAATAGGCCAAATTAACCCTTAAATGTCCCCCCAAATTTTTAACGCCACCCCACGATCCACGCCAACCCGAAGCGTGGCGAGCGCAGCGAGCCCGCGAGGGGCGGCGGTACGCGTCCTCCGACCTTTTCATGCCCTACTATCCACTAGGGCGTGGTGTGAGAATATAATAGTGTGGCGAGCGCAGCGAGCCACCGAGCCCGAAGCGTGGCGAGCGCAGCGAGCCCCGCGAGGGGACGCGGATACCTTCACAGTTATGCGCGTCCCCTCGCGGGCTTCACAGGTGTCCGTGGCGAGGCGGACACCTGTGAAGCCCGCGAGGGGACGCGTCTACCTGTGAAGGTATCCGCGTCCCCTCGCGGGGCTCGCTGCGCTCGCCACGCTTCGGGCTCGGTGGCTCGCTGCGCTCGCCACACTATTATATTCTCACACCACGCCCTAGTGGATAGTAGGGCATGAAAAGGTCGGAGGACGCGTACCGCCGCCCCTCGCGGACTCGCTGCGCTCGCCACGCTTCGGGTTGGCGTGGATCGTGGGGTGGCGTTAAAAATTTGGGGGGACATTTAAGGGTTAATGGGCTCTGTGGCCCATTTAACATTGATTCCTATGGCCAAATCGGGAGGATTGAGCCATTTAACAGTAAAATCGGGTCCATCGCGCCTTTTAACATTGATTCCTATGGGAAATCGGGAGCATCGCGTCGCGGGCATCGCGGGTACATTTATGGCCGGCCGCGACGCGACCGACACGATTTCCATGTTTAACATTGGTTTCAATGGGAAATCGCGGGCATCGCGTCGGTCGCGGCCATACATAAATGTACCCGCGATGCCCGCGACGGGCGCCCTTCTAGGTAAAGAGTACCTAAAAGTTTAATACATACATTACACAAACACACTGATACTTACCTATCTTTATCCCGTAGGTAGGTCCCAGGGTCCGGTCCGGTGGCTTGGTTCCGGGGCCTTGGTTCCGGGGCTGGTCCGGGTCTCCAGGGCTGAAGAGTCCGGGGTCCTGGATCCGTAGTAATCCAAAGGGGTACCTGGGGAAAGAAATCCTACTCACCTGTC
The DNA here is from genome assembly GCF_055691185.1 of Crinia signifera. Lineage (NCBI taxonomy): Eukaryota > Metazoa > Chordata > Amphibia > Anura > Myobatrachidae > Crinia > Crinia signifera. The sequence goes on along the minus strand of NC_139218.1, from coordinate 398,484,857 downwards.
CTCTGGCGTCCACCCCGGCATCTTCACTTCAAGACGCGCTGCTCCCGGCTGCTGGTACCCGCTCTGCTCTGCTATACACTAGAGACGCAGAGATCCTTCTTCCTCGGCGTCTCTGCTCAAAATGATTTCTGCCCAATCAGGAGCCGACTTTCTCGGCTCCTGATTGGCCAGAAATCATTTTGAGCAGAGATGCCGAGGAAGAAGGATCTCTGCCTCTCTAGTATACAGCGGAGCAGAGCTTGTGGTTCTCCAAGACCCAGCTTGCGGGGGAGGCTTGCTTTGGCCGGGGGACTTGTATAAAAAGTCTCCCCCCGGCTGTGGCATTACCCTGCTGGCTGGTTGTGCTTGGGGCTGGTTCTTAAAATACGGGGGAGCCCTACTAATTTTGTCCCCCATATTTTTGGAACCAGCCCCGGACCTGGAGCCTGGGGCTGGTTGTTAAAAATCGGGGAACCCCTATTTGTCGGGTTCCCTGATTTTTAATTACCGGCCCTGGCTCATTCAGCCTGGTGCTGGTTACAGCTGTGGGGGGGACCCCACGCTGTTTTTTTTTTTTTATCCCCCCCCCCTTCATATTTTTTATGGGTTAAACGGGTTTTTAAACGGCAGTGTGAATGTGCCAAAAACGGCTTTTAAACGGTAAGTTACCGTTTAAAAGCTGCAGTGGGAAAGGGTCTTTATGGGAAAGCAGCATTAATGTCATTGCGTTTGGGTGAGTTTATACCCTGGATTTAGTTGGAAGTATATAATAATTGTAGCGTGTAATATTTATCAGTCCTGCTCCTTTGTGAAATCGTTTTGTCTTCCGTATGAGCAACTGGTTCTCATTAATGTTGTGGATTCAGACAGAGGAAACGGCGCGGCGGAGAACATTACAGGGAGAGAACACAATCGCACAATGGTAAGCTGCCAAACTAATGGGCAATAACAAAGAACATAACAAAGGGAGGAAAACTGCGGCTCGGCGTGTTCCATAAACGGGAGGATTTATGCAATAACAAGATCATAATTCAGCCACAAAGAGAATCCAAACACCTGAGCACATTCGTTATATGAACGAGTAACGATGACAGCACAATGTTTGTCATAGAATAATAACAACCGGCAGATTCAGACCTCTTCACACGGCAGGCGATGATCAATTTACTGCGCATGCGTGAGACCGTCCTGCGATACGCACACCGTTCACAAGCTGATTGACAGGAAGTAGGCGTCTGGGGGTGGTAACCGGCCATGCAATCAGGAGTCCCTATTATCTGGTTGGGCAGCTAGTTCAGTAAGGCAGGGGGCGGGGGTGCTGACGGAGCAGGAAAGGGGTGGGGCCACAGGTGAAACATGTTTGGCGGCATAGCCAGAGCGATCAGGTGTCAGGACTGAATCAGGCAGATTTTGTGAAAGTGTCTCCAGTGGTCTGCAAAGTCCGATGGGTGCCAAACAGGGCTATTTGGCGGAATTTTGGGAGGATAGGTGCACGTGGACACATTTTCCACCTGTCTAGTAATTCTCCACCAGTATAGCCATTTCCACCAGTATAGTCATTCTCCACCAGTATAGTCATTCTCCACCAGTATAGTCATTTCCACCAGTATAGTCATTCTCCACCAATATAGTAATTCTCCACCAGTATAGTCATTTCCACCAGTATAGTCATTCTCCACCAGTATAGTCATTCGCCACCAGTATAGTCATTTCCACCAGTATAGTCATTCTCCACCAGTATAGTCATTTCCACCAGTATAGTCATTCTCCACCAGTATAGTCATTCTCCACCAGTATAGCCATTTCCACCAGTATAGTCATTCTCCACCAGTATAGCCATTTCCACAGTACTGTATAGCCATTTCCACCAGTATAGTCATTCTCCACCAGTATAGCCATTTCCACCAGTATAGTCATTCTCCACCAGTATAGTCATTCTCCACCAGTATAGCCATTTCCACCAGTATAGTCATTCTCCGCCAGTATAGTCATTCTCCACCAGTATAGTCATTTCCACCAGTATAGTCATTCTCCACCAGTATAGTCATTCTCCACCAGTATAGTCATTTCCACCAGTATAGTCATTCTCCACCAGTATAGTCATTTCCACCAGTATAGTCATTCTCCACCAGTATAGTCATTCTCCAACAGTATAGCCATTTCCACCAGTATAGTCATTCTCCACCAGTATAGCCATTTCCACAGTATAGCCATTTCCACCAGTATAGTCATTCTCCACCAGTATAGCCATTTCCACCAGTATAGTCATTCTCCACCAGTATAGCCATTTCCACCAGTATAGTCATTCTCCACCAGTATAGTCATTCTCCCCCAATATAGTAATTCTCCACCAGTATAGCCATTTCCACCAGTATAGTCATTCTCCACCAGTATAGCCATTTCCACAGTATAGCCATTCTCCACCAGTATAGTCATTTCCACCAGTATAGTAATTCTCCACCAGTATAGTCATTCTCCACCAGTATAGCCATTCTCCACCAGTATAGTCATTCTCCACCAGTATAGTCATTCTCCACCAGTATAGTCATTCTCCACCAGTATAGTCATTCTCCACCAATAAATTATTTCTCCACCAGTATAGTCATTCTCCACCAGTATAGTCATTCTCCACCAGTATAGCCATTTCCACCAGTAAAGTCATTCTCCACCAGTATAGCCATTTCCACAGTATAGCCATTCTCCACCAGTATAGTCATTCTCCACCAGTATAGCCATTTCCACCAGTATAGTCATTCTCCACCAGTATAGTCATTCTCCACCAATATAGTAATTCTCCACCAGTATAGTCATTCTCCACCAGTATAGTCATTCTCCACCAATATAGTAATTCTCCACCAGTATAGCCATTTCCACCAGTATAGCCATTCTCCACCAGTATAGTCATTATCCACCAGTATAGCCATTTCCACCAGTATAGTCATTCTCCACCAGTATAGTCATTCTCCACCAGTATAGTCATTCTCAACCAATATAGTAATTCTCCACCAGTATAGCCATTTCCACCAGTATAGCCATTTCCACCAGTATAGTCATTCTCCACCAGTATAGACATTTCCACAGTATAGCCATTCTCCACCAGTATAGTCCTTCTCCACCAGTATAGTCATTCTCCACCAGTATAGTCATTCTCCACCAATATAGTAATTCTCCACCAGTATAGCCATTTCCACCAATATAGTCTCTGTAACTATGGGAAGGGAATTGTGATACCGGGGGAGGGTTACCGGTAATGTTAGTGATAATGCCAGCGCGGGAATCTGTTGTATAGGGCGATGCGATAAATAAGGCACTATGGACAGAGAGATATTGTACCCTATAATTATTTGCTCATAGGGATACTAGTAAGCCCGCTCGAAGCAAATGCTTCGAAAACTAGTCTTCTGCCTTGTGATTGCCTCTGTGTTTGTGTATGTGTGAGAGAGAAGGAAATGTAGTTTCACTCACTGCCAACAGATGGCAGTGTTTCGGAGACACACTCGCGGTACAAGGCGCTTTTCAGTTAGCAAAGCAACTATTGCACAAACAAAATATTTAAATTTTATATTCATCTTCCTACTTTAATGGTGAGCAGGAGATTTAAAAATTCAGAAGCTTTAGTAAATTTACTCCATAGACTCCGAGTTAAAAAAAGGGTCAATGTGGGGAAATTGTAATGAGTATTATATAAACGCTTGATTGCATATCAAACGTTTTCATGTGTCGACCTATTAACTGTCAAGCTAATTACTGTCGACCGATGGACCGCATATGGGTTCTAATGTAGACTATGGTAGGAACCACATAACATGGCACAGAAAAGACCGGCGGCGGCACCAGTTACCTATTTATACCGGGAATAATTCTGTTAGCTGATAATATTATTAAGCAGCGATTGCCGCCTGTTCGTTTTTTGGGGTATTAAATCTAGCGAGAGGCATTAAAGTCAACATGATGTGTAGTTATTGGTGCTAATTAGGTCCACAGCTTACACTCTGGTTCTGCAATCCTGGCGCCCTGCCCAGACATCGGCTCACGCGTCACAATGGATGTTGCCTATTTTCAAATGATTTAATTTTCTGGTTCTCGACATTCCCAGATGTGTCTGCGTCCACCTGTGAAAGACCTTCTATATACAGCGCACAGGATGGAAGCTGGCAGGATTAATTATCTGCAGATCTAGATGCAATCAGTCACATCCTGTCACACTTCAGGTGGGGCTGAGGAAATGCAAGCAAGCGTCTTATTGGCCAATGAGGGTTATAGCCTATTTCCTTGACTGTTATTTATATAAACGTCCCCGTTTGTCAACTTAAAGCATTGAGAAGATTTAGGGAGAGTTCCAAGGTACAATACGGCGTTCATAGGCATATAAAATACTCTAGAAGTAGAATGGACTTCTGGGTAATACTCATCAGCATGGCATCCCATTGAGTCAAAAGGAATATAAACATTTGAGTCTTTCTCGTATCCTATATGCACAAGATCATTACAGACATTTTTGGAAAGCAGATGTAACCTGTGACGCAACCCAGATTTGGCCTAGTACCCCAGTAATTGCACTGCATTGATCTCTCAATGGCCCTGTGTAGAGAATTGGGGGAGCTGATATAGGTGCTAGATCTGTGCTAATAACACTGATTGGATCTTGCGTGGCCTGTTAATTAATAGAAACAAAACACAATCACCATTCGCACGGCCAGGGGAGGGAGGGGGCAGAGAGCTGTCTGGGGCAGGGGAACACCCAGCATTTTATGGTTGCTGGTGAGATGAAGCATTTGATGGTTGGCGACCATTTTTCACCCGTATGCCTGCGTGGGAATCGATGTGTCTGCTAACACATGCTGGGTGGACATTCACATGGTGTATGTGTGTGGGGGGGTATTCGGTCAACCAGCGAGCATCATTTCAGCACTTGGTAAGCAACGAAACCTGCATCACCCCCACAGTCTAGACTACAAAATAGAGGGATGAAAACATGCCTGCTGCCAGGACTAATTTATGCCAGCCAGTGCTGGTGGCACTATAGAAAGGGAAAAAAATGCAGCATTAAGTTCCCTGCCATAGTGCCATCCAAGAGACAGCCTTCCTTAATCTGATTGTGCAAACAAAGCGATAGCCAATTACAATTCAATATTAATATTCAGCCTCCGCCCCTATTGGTCACTGCAACCACCTATATTTCTTCCTGTCTACAGAAAATAAATAAATATGATACCCTAAAACAGGCATCTTTATTGGAATATTAGTAGTGCAATCACCAACATCCTGTCCGCTACGCCAAATTGTCTAGAAACAGTTTCTGGCAGATCACATTTATCATAACCCCGTGACGGTGATTTCTCCACATAACCTCCATTAATGAAACGTTTCACTATAAGAATTGCAGACTCTCTAAGTGATCTGTGCAGGCAGCTTCTTGATGGTTGTCATTTCAGCAGCACAAAGACCAGTTCGATGCAGAACTTTAATATCTATCGAGGCCGCCGAGATCTTTCCATCTCAGATAAAGAAAAGACTAAAATATAGAAAAGTTACATGACTGAATATCCCGCTCAGCCCGTCTTTTTCAATGCAGTTTGGCCAATTATTGTATCGACTGCAAATACAATTTGTGGGAAAGAGCTGCAGAATGGAGAACGTATTGATTTCTCTAAAACCAGCATTTTACGGTTTAGCACAAGGCATGACCAAGGGAATGTAATGAGGGTCTTTCATTTACCGCTCACATTATATAGAAACATAGAATTTGACGGCAGATAAGAGCCATTTGGCCCATCTAGTCTGCCCCTTTTTTATCCTTCAGGTAATCTCAACCCTTTTTGATCCTTATTTCTTTGTAAGAATATTCATATGCCTATCCCAAGCATGTTTAAATTGTTTTACTGTCTTAGCCTCTACCACCTCTGATGGGAGGCTATTCCACTTATCCACTACCCTTTCTGTGAAGTAATTCTTCCTCACATTTCCCCTGAACCTACCTCCCTCCAGTTTCAGTGCATGCCCTCGTGTTCTATTACTTCTTTTCCTTTAAAAAAAAATTCCCTCCCTTACTATGTTAAAACCCTTGTTATATTTGAAGATTTCTATCATGTCCCCCCTTTCCCTTCTCTGCTCCAAACTATACATGTTAAGATCTTTTAGTATTTCCATGTAATTTTTTGTGATGTAGGCCATGCACCATTTTAGTTGCCCTTCTTTGTACACTCTCTAATGTATTTATATCCTTCTGAAGATATGGTTTCCAGAACTGGACACAGAATTCCAGATGAGGTCGTACCAATGACCTATAAAGTGGCATTATTACGTCTTTTTTTCTGCTACTAATTCCTCTCCCTATGCAACCAAGCATCTGACTAGCCTTCCTCATTGCTTTGCTACATTGCTTTCCTGCCTTTAAGTCACTTGAAATAGTGACTAGATAACTTTCCTCCTCAGTAGTTTCCATTATAGTACCCTTGATACTCTATTGAGCCTTTGGATTTTTTAGTCCCAGGTGTATCATTTTGCATCCAGGTTCTTATCCATGTAATAGTTTTATAATCCAATCCCACACTTTCAAGTTTAATTAGCAGTCTGCGATGTGGGACAGTGTCAAATGCCTTACTAAAGTCTAGCTATGCCACATCTACGGTGCCCTCTTCATCTATTATTTTGGTCATGGAGTCAAAAAAGTCAATAAGATTTGTTGGTACTTGTTTCCTAGCACGGCCACACCGATTAGCATCGGGATGGTCGTGTCGGAAAAATCACGTCGGTCGCATCGCATGCGATTTGGTCGCATGCGATGCGACCGATGCGACCGATGCGATCCGATTTTTACATTGGATCCAATGTAAAATGGTCCCTGGGACCCGATTTTACATAGGATTCAATGTAAAATAGCCCCCAGACCCCAATTTCAGCACCCCTGATGGTTGAAATGGCCCCTCATTGGTAACGCCACCCCACGATTGACGCTAACCCGAAGCGTGGCGAGCGCAGCGAGCCCGCGAGGGGCGGCGGTGCGCGTCCTCCGACCTTTTCATACCCCTACTATCCACGTCGGCGTGGAGTTGAGAATAGAATAGTGTGGCGAGCGCAGCGAGCCACCGAGCCCGAAGCGTGGCGAGCGCAGCGAGCCCCGCGAGGGGACGCGGATACCTGTGAAGCCCGCGAGGGGACGCGGATACCTGTGAAGGTATCCACGTCCCCTCACGGGGCGCGCTGCGCTCGCCACGCTTCGGGCTCGGTGGCTCGCTGCGCTCGCCACACTATTCTATTCTCAACTCCACGCCGACGTGGATAGTAGGGGTATGAAAAGGTCGGAGGACGCGCACCGCCGCCCCTCGCGGGCTCGCTGCGCTCGCCACGCTTCGGGTTGGCGTCAATAGTGGGGTGGCGTTTACAATGTGGGGGCATGACGGGGCCATATACAATGAGAAATGGCCCATATTACATAGTTACATAGTAGGTAAGGCTGAAAAAAGACTTGCGTCCATCTAGTTCAACCTGGTATAGATATCCATTGCTGATATCATATTGGCCCCTTTCCCATTGATTACTATGTGAAGATGGACTTAATCAAGTCCATCTTATCTTGTGCCATTATAATGGCACAAGACCGACACGACCGACGCGATTTCAATGTTAAAAATATTTTTACATTGAAGCCTATGGAGAAATCGGGTCCATCGCGTCGGTCGCGTCGTGTGCCATGTTAAGGCACACGACGCGACCGACGCGATGGACCCGATGGACGCGATTTCTCCATAGGCTTCAATGTTAAAATATTTTTAACATTGAAGCCTATGGAGAATCGGGTCCATCGCGTCGGTCGCGTCGTGTGCCTTATTAAAGGCACACGACCGACGCGATGGACCCGATTTTCCATTTGCCGGTAAAATGGACCTGATTTGAAAGAAAATCGGGTCCATCGTGGGCATCGTGTGCCTTAAAGTTAAGGCACACGACCAAGAAGATTGTGGCCGTGCTAGGAAACAAGTACCGATTTGTTTGGCATGATCTCCCTGCAGTAAAAACATGCTGTTTTGGATCCTGTAAGTTGTTTAATTTGAGATATTCCACTATTCTTTCTTTTAATAGTGTTTCCATTAATTTCCCTACTACTGATGTAAGGCTCACTGGTCTGTAGTTACTTGCTTCTTCTTTGCTTCCGCTTTTGTGCAGTGGAACTACATTTGCGCTTTTCCAGTCCTCTGGAACTGCACCTGAATCTAGTGACTGGTTGAATAAATCTGGTAATGGCGCTACCAACACATCTTTTAGTTCTTTTAGTATCAATGGACATTGTCAAGATGACTCTAAGTACTAGTCACATTCTGCAGCAGTTATTACCCAGGGAGCAGCTGTTATTGATTTTTGTACACATCGTTACTGTGAATATAACCTAGCACCACAGCTGATGGAATCTGTACTTATAGAGTTGCCCATAGAATGTATCTAATAAGCCACTTATGCACAAGATACACCAGTGTTCACACATCTGTCACGTGCAATGTATCTGACCAGTGGGTGTATCACGGGAATGTCGCAGGTGTGCAGCGGAGTGGCGTTAAGGTGCTTGCTAAGCAGCGAGCAACCATCCTGAATTAGGCCCCTTGTGGGGAAATTATATTTTACAGTACAGTATATAACAACAAGTAAATACGGTTGTCATGATAGTGTCCGTTATATTAATGCGGATTTCCCTCTCCCGTATACTCTATTGATGATGAATGGTAAAATGGGATTTAATTCAATTACCATGTAAGAGTTTAATTACATACAGAAAACAGATGAAATATCCAATATAGAATTATATCGCGCTGTCACCATTATTCTTCTATTTATGTGTCAACATGTTTTCATGGCTGAGAGCACAAGTTATGTGGGATGCATTCCGCCTCCCGGCACTCCCTATACCGATGCCAGTATCCTGACTACTGCCCAGAAACTGGCACCAGAATACCGACATCAGTTAGGATGTCGGAATCCCGGCTGCAGAGGAGGTGGTTAGGTTTGGGAGGTTAGCTTTGGGCACTCACAGGGGTGGGGGGTGGTTAAGCTGCAGGGAGGGAGGGTTTAGGGTTAGGTGGTGGGGAGGGTTAGGCTGCAGGGAGGGGGTCAACCAGAATAACCCCCTAAGTCCAAATGAGAGTTTAGGGTAGAGTTATATGTACTGGTGCTAAGTTGTAATGTGTTTTTTCTTCTCTCTTTGTCTGCAGAGTATTTAAGAAAGCAAGTCCAAATGGGAAGGTAAGCAGTGATATATTACACGTGCATGTGTCTGTGCTGGATTCTGTAACTGTGCTGTAAATCCCATGTCCACCCCTGAAAAGTCATTTTATTTATCACTATATATATTGCTGCAATAAATGCCGACCAGAGCCCACCGCAGTGATCAGTAACATATAAAGGGCGGTATTCAATTGTTTTTCCCCAGCATAATAGCTTGCTACCCCGGGGATGGTGCGCAGTGGTGCCGAGAGGGGGAGAGATGGTGCTCTGTCCCCGGGTCCAGGTCTGATGGTGGGGCCCAGGACCCGCTCCACCCTCCCACATTGCAGAGAGCTGGGCATTCATTGACAGAGGACAGGCTGCCCCCGCAGCACAGCCTCTCTCCCCAGCTCAGTATCATGTGCTGGGCTGGGGAGAGAGGCAGCTGCTGCAGCAGCATCCTGTCCTCTCTCTCTCTGTGCATGAATGATACCTCCCTCCCACCAGTACTGCCCTCTGCCCGCATACATTTTTCCCACAAGGGCATGGCCACGGACCTCCAGTAACCATGCCCCCTACTGATGGCCATGCCCCCTTCGGGCCTGACCGTACTGTCGGTGCCCCTGATGGAGAGCTGAAATGCGGGAATGTGCGGCTAAATGGGACCATAGTGAGCGCAATATGTGCAAAAAAAATAGATCAATTGAATATCGCTCTACGGTCTCCCGTCACTTTATGGAAGATTGGGTGCTATATAACAATTGAATTCCACCCAAAATGTTGGCTTCTGCTATTGTCTAAACCCTGGGGTCGGACCCTGTTGTGAAACTGTGCAGCCATATGTCTGAGGCATGGCGCGGAATTTACTCCAAAAACTCGCAGCCCAGCAAACAGGTCTGAATCGGGCACATGGTGCCACCACCATCTGAAAATTTGGGCTTTTTGGATCTTGTTAAATAATTGCAGTGAGACTGAATTAATGTGATGACAGGAGTTAGAATCTCCTGAACCTCGCCTGGGGGTCGTGCTGTTAGCCACCCCCCCCCCCCCCCCCTGGACTCTATGGGCATAGTTTCCCCAAAAAGCGCGAGACACCCCAACATTAGATTCCGTCAAAAACAGATTGGAGGGCTGAAGATTCCCCGTCGCTGCATTAGGAACTACAATACACGGCCCAAACGCTTCTCTGTGACTTATTCTGTATCTTGTGTTTTTTTTGGTATCCTATATTATTGGAAGAAACAGCATAAATAGCGTTGTGATTATCACTGTAATTCATGCGTATGATCCCAGCATGTCAGCAGTATTCTGTGCACAGATAGGTGTGCCAGACGGGGTCCTGACAGTCAGGCCCCCGACAGTCATTTACCCGACATTGGGATCCCGACTGTTAAAACACCGTCAGACGGGTTCCCAACGGCCACCGGCTATTCTCACTTGTGGGGGTCCACGGCCCCCATAGAGGGAGAATAGAATAGGTGGCGAGCGTAGTGAGCCACCGTGCCCACAAGGGGCTTTGCTGCGCTCGCCATGTTAGTCTGGCCAGTCGGGATTCCGACTAGGGTGGCCAATCCCGGGATCGGGATCGGCGGGATCCCGGGATTTGGCCCCAAAATGTCCGGGATTTCAATCCCGGGACTGGACTATCCAATCCCGGGATTTCGGGATTGTACAGTCTATTGCCGGGCAGCATCTGAGCACACGCTCAGACGCTGCCCGGCTGTTACCGACGCGGGATACGGCCGAGAGAGGTCAGACGGGGGAGAGGATTCCGGTCATTCTGCCCTGTCACTTCTGAACTCACTTGTTCCGTGACACTGACTGGAGGGGAGGGGTGGTGAGCGGGTTTCAGCGCCGGAGGTACAGCGCTGTGGCCTGTGCAGCGTGACCTATGGGTCACGCTGCGCAGGCCGCAGCGCTGCACCTCCGGCACCAGAACACGCTCACGGCCACACACAGTGACAGCATTCCTCTCCGTCCGGCGTCGCAGTCACCACCTGCCCCGCTCCACCACTCATGGGGGACAGCCGCCGCAAGCCCCGCTCCACCATTCATGGGGGACAGCCGCTGTCAGCCCCGCTCCACCGCACTAAAGTAAGTGGGGGACAGGGGCGGGATGCCAATCCTGGGATCCCAGGAATCCCGGGATTGAGCATTTTTCAATCCCGATTCCCGGGATTGAAAAAATGCCCCGGGATTGGCATCCCTAATTCCGACGTTGGGCTAATGACTGTTAGAACCCTATACCACAACCCACAGGTAGATGCATATAATTACTGCACGCTAGTCTAGCTGGATATGCATGTTACCAATACTGTATAAATCATATTTGCCCAAATTCCTTCTCAGATGGATATAACCATGTGCACTGCAGGTGGGGCAGATGTAATGTGCAGAGAGAATAAGATTTGGGTGGGGTTTTACCTCAAAGTGAGATCCATATTGCAGTGTAAAAATAAAGCAGTCAGTATTTTCCCTGCACAGAAACAACATAACTCCCCTAAATCTAACTCTCTCTGTACCTGTACATGGTTTTGTCCATTTAAGAAGGAATTTGTCTTTGCGAGTGAACCAGAATAAGAACCATTGTGTAATATTTAGCAATGTGCACATTTGGGAAGTTATTCCGCTTCCTGTTCTGCATCTATAACAAATATATTTTTTAAACATCTCAGTTATATTTTCCAAGTGCTGATTTCTAGGCCAAATCTTCTTTGCATGGATGCGAGTGCTGCGGACTCTCCGGTTGGGGACAGAGACATTTTCCGAGCGCAGACTGTGGTTTCCATGGAAACTTTAGCTAAAGACGAAATGATTTAGCTCTAAAAAGCTTTAAGGAAAGAATAGCGAGTTCATAGGGGTCAAGGCACATGTAAGCGTCTCGCTGTGTTTGCTGGGGAGAACAGGAGCATTCAGAGAGGCCGCAGCGTCAGAGTGACAACGCGGAGTCAGGAATGTTTCATGTTACACAAGACTTCCTGGGTATTCTTCTGGCCCAGCGGCACACCGGGCACCTACCTACTGCCTATGTCCAGGACCGACTGTGGTCAGACACTCTGAGGGTCATTTATCAAATCTAGAAGTGGAGAAATTGCCCATAGCAACCATTCCAGTGGTGTAGGCCTCGCGGCCTGCTGGGAGTCTCTGGGTGGCTTGTGGGTGCTGGGGATCTGACGTGGCTATTGCTAAATCCCTGCCTGGACCTTTAGTTACTTGTCTGCTGTCCCGTCGCACCTGGGCGCATTGATAATGTCCTGCCCAAAATGGCCACCCTCTTTCAGGAGACAGTTATTAAGGATGCTAGAGAAGGCTGCGGCCATTTTGGGTGGGCATTTTTAATGGGAGCAGGAGCAACCGACCCATCAGTGGGAGGACTCAGCGGGTGGAGGGAATACCCTGACAACGAGGCGTTACTGAGGGAAGGAAGGATTTTAACCCACACCTCTTTACAGAGACCAGAAAGCCCATATACAGGAAGATCTGATTCTTCTGTCGTCCATCTTAAACCATCTGACCATCCTGACAAACACTGATGGGCTCATCCTGCACAGGATTTACAATATAGTCACACCACTGACCCATTAAGTCATTTGTAAGGCCATCCTGGCAGCTAAGAGCTGATAGGTTGGTACTTTGGGCCTTATTCTAGTTCACTCTTAGAGGCAAATTCCTTCTTAGATGGACAAAACCATGTGCACTGCAGGTGGGGCAGATGTAACATGTGCAGAGAGAATTAGATTTGGGTGGGGTTGCTTCAAAGTGAGATCTATATTGCAGTGTAAAAATAAAGCAGCCAGTATTTTTCCTGCACAGAAACAAAATAACTCACCCAAAGCTAAATCTCTCTGCACATGTTACATCTGCCCCAGCTGCAGTGCACATGGTTTTGTCCATGAAGGAATTTGTCAGAAAGAGTGAACAAGAATAAGGCCCACTATGGGCCAGATTCTCTAAGCTTCAAAAGTGATAAAATGGAGAGTGTTAAACAGCCAGCCAATCAGCTCCTACCTGCCATGTCACAGACTGTGTTTGAAAAATGTCAGACAGGAGCTGATTGGCTGGCTGTTTATCACTCTCCATTTTATCACTTTTGAAGTTTAGAGAATCTGGCCCTATGTCTCTACACTTTATCTCTCTCCAAGATTTGAAGAACTTTGCCATTAAGCTTCTTCCTGCCCCCAGCCAGCGCTAAACCAGCAAATGTAGCCGTAACCAAGGAATTGTGGGTAGAGAATATGCAAATGATCACCTTAGAGCTCTAATTAAACGCTGCAGCCACGGCAAATTTTAATTGCTTTTTATCTGACCACATCCGAATGAATAAAACATCAGCTGTTCCTGACAGGACCTCGGCCTGCGCAGCGGCGGCTGGTAGGACCCGGCTTCGGAAATCCCTTGTCAGGATGAAGCGTAAACCGGTGACTGACATATGTACAATCACTGTTTATTGGGGGTATCTGAGAACGGCGTGTAGCAGGTGGGTAATGTATACTTACATTGGGTGCCATTTACCCCAGGTCCCGATGGTGGGGCTCTGCACGTTGAATTTCACACTCGCGCTCAGTCCAGGATGGGCGGACAGGCCGTGGGAAGGGGGTGGACAAGGGAACCACCCATTGTTTTACGGGCCCGCCCATCGTTTCTTTGAACACGCCCACCATTTTTGTCTGCCATATAAGCTCCACTGGGGCAGGGACTGATGTGAGTGTTCAAATATTCTCTGTACAGCGCTGAGGTATATGTGTGCGCTATATAGGAAACTGTTAATAAATAATAAATAAATTCCAACGCGGAGCGGCCTCTGCAGTAATGAACGGGGTTCCTCTGAGTACTGCACTGCTTGCATATACCCAGGGCATCTATTGCCAGCTTCAGCGATGCCCAGCTACCCATTGGAGACAGACATGAAAGCAGCTGCTGATCGCTGCTGTTAAATATCCCCCTTGGGTCATCACAGGCAGTGCACTGAGGTTCACTCCACCTGCACGCGGGCAATACAGTGAGAGGCCTGGATGCTGTAATCCCAAAAGCCTCTGCGGCCTTATTGCATATTCTGAACAGTAACATCTCTTGGATCATCTGCTTTCATAAGATGCTTTTGATGAGTGAGTTCTGTAATTATCTTCCAAGTGGCGAGAGATGAAACGCATTCAGATACGCTGCGGTATAGCGGAGGAGAACCACCGCAAAGTGTCTCTGAAAGGGAGGGAAGTGCCAGATAAAGGCGTCCGGCTGTGAGATGAGGATGTGCTGTCAGTCAGAGCTCCAGGAACAAACCCGAAGCTTATATATAAAGAGATCACAGAGATGGAAGTGAGCTGGGCACAGCGGGAGCAGCCATCTTGTGAGAGGAAACAAGCTACAGCGAATCCACGCACTCACCAGTCCGCCCCGATTCAGGCAGGACTATCTGGTGTGTGGGGTCTGTCATGTGGGCCAGAACATCCCTCTAATGCAGGCATGACCAAACTGCGGCTCTCCAGCTGAAACTACACATCCCAGCATGCCTTGCCATAGTGTTACCATTCCCTGATAGCAAAACTGTGGCAAAGCATGATGGGACTTGTAGATTTGCAACAGCTGGAGGGCCATAGTTTGGACATGCCTGCTTCATCGAGAACAGCGATCTCGCACACCAGGACCATCAACTGGTTACTAAGAATTTGTTCTTTTGCTCATCTATGTATTGTCAGGCGCTGCAGAACCCTTGTGGCGCCATATAAATAAACAATAATAATAATAATAAGAAGAATATCCATCTCAACTGAGAAGCTGGGGCAGAAGCACTGAGGACGGAGGCTGGATGTGACCCGCCCCCCTCAAACACCCGTGACACGCCTGGATTTTAGTCGCCACTTCCCATTACCTCCGCCCAAATGTTGCTGGCTGTTAATTATGTGGAGTAGATGAAACATTGGCCATATGTAAAGAAATGTCTCTGAATAAGATTTATGGGATTGCAGAGCTGAGAGTAGCCCAGCACTGTGGTGATGTGTGTTACCACACGCCCTCCTTGTATGTAAGCCAACACAAAATGGCGGCATGCGCACATCATCTCACTTTCAAAGTAATAACACTCGGGAGGTAATGTTAACAACGGTATTTTCACACTATTTTCTCATTAGTATCACCATAAGTACATAATGTACTCAATTGCATTTTGCAAACAATTTACTTAAAAAGTATAAAAAAAAAGTCAAAAACACAGGAGGGAGCCCAGTGATAATAACGCTGTTCTGAGATAGCGTTATCCAGGTTTCCCACTGGTTCCATGGCTACTGCACTTCTGGCAGAGATGGCTGCGCTCGGAGCTGGCCCCTGTGCCCTGTGTCAGATAGACCACCGGTGAGGGCAGCTGGACAAATGATCGATATGCTCCTTCTGCAACCCCCCCCGGTGTCATGAAGTGATGCTGCAAAGCCAGCATCTCACTTTACAGCAGTGGGGACTTTTTGCCCTGCTCCGCTTGACACCATTACCTGTTATGAATAGTATGAATAGTTCAATAAATAAAAGAAATAAGCAAAAGTTGACAAAAGATTAAAAAAAACTTGACCTTTTTTTGTATTGACCATTTCCATGTCGACCAGGTGACATTGTTGACGTTTTGTACCCGTCAACCTTTGACTGTTGACCTATTATTTGTCGATCTATCATCCACCACCCACTTAGTCATTACTGTACATAAAAGGGATGATAGGAGTCACCATCAGGGTTTAAAGTAGTCCAGGAGAGGTGGTGGAACTCATGTACCAAGAGGTGCATGCCGCAGGTGGAAGAGAACCATGGAGCCTGTTGGAATTCTGTTGGAATTACTGTTTTGGGCCATGGTGGGGGTAAAACTAGTTTCACCAACCGTTATCCACCCCACTTTAACCAATCACCATAGGGTTCAGCGTGGGGCTGCAGGCTGAGATGACTTATAATATCTGCATAAATACTGTATCCTTTGCTTTTAGGGGAACAGTGTGCCTTATAATATACTGGTTTTACTAATGAACTCTGAGGTGATGAAATCAGCAGTCGTTGATTATGAGCAATGACATCAGAACTCGCGGCTTATACCATACAGAGTGTGAGAATCACGTTTATGGCATCTTATCATTTCCAGGCCACTTTCATATATTATGTAATCATCCGGCAGACCCTCTATTAACCAGATTACATGTAAATGATCCCCGGGTCTGTGCTCAGCGTTTGGTGGCTGAACGAGTAAGGGGTCGCTGGCCAACTCCTTGAATGAGTGTCTGTAGACAGACTGGAATCATTTGATCGGCTGTTTTGTATTTGATTGATGATTGTATTTCCATTGCTCGGTCCTATAATGATGTTTTTGTGTTGGGGCTTAAGCAAAACTTTCTTGTCCAGATCTTACTACTGTATTACAGAGGTCATAGTCGGGTTATTAATTCATTATACCTAATGTATTTGTTCCAGATAAAATGTAATTCTAGAAAAACATGTGTACAAGTAGTGAGTACACTGTGTGACTGATATCAACCTTGGCATTTAGAATGTACCAGGTACCAGAGTGACAGTGAAAAATATAGTGCTCCATAGAAAACTTCCCCCATTACACGTGTATACTATCGCGTTACAGTGTTGTCCTTCCCCGCTCTTATTTCAAGACTCTTATCTCCCTTATCTACTCCCAATTCTCCAACCCCTGGGATCTCTTCACCACTCTCAACTCCCTCCCCACCTCACCTTTTCCTCCTCAACTCCCTCCTCTGCCCCACCTCACCCTTTCCTACTCAACTCCCTCCTCTGCCCCACCTCACCCTTTCCTCCTCAACTCCTTCATCTGCCCACCTCACCCTTTCCTCCTCAACTCCCTCATCTGCCCAACCTCAACTCCCTCCTCTGCCCCACCTCACCCTTTCCTTCTCAACTACCTCCTCTGCCCTACCTCACCCTTTCCTCCTCAACTACCTCCTCTGCCCACCTCACCCTTTCCTCCTCAACTACCTTCTCTGCCCCACCTTACCCTTTCCTCTTCAGCTACCTCCTCTGCCCCACCTCACCCTTTCCTCCTCAACTCTCTCCTCCGCCCCACTTCACCCTTTCTTCCTCAACTACCTCCTCTGCCCCACCTCACCCTTTCCTCCTCAACTACCTCCTCTGCTCCACCTCACCCTTTCCTCCTCAACTTCCTCCTCTGCCCCACCTCACCCTTTTCTCAACTCCATCTTCTGCCCCACCTCACCCTTTTCTCAACTCCATCCTCTGCCCCACCTCACCCTCTCCTCCTCAACTACCTCCTCTGCCCCATCTCACCCTTTCCTCCTCAACTCACTCTCTGCCTTCACATCGAAAATTTAATCAATCCCCCCAGACCCTTGTCATCTCATCCTCTTCTTTACCACACTGCCTCTCCCCTTATGAATCCTTCCATTTTACCACTTCCGACTTCCTTCTTTCCAGTATCATGGTCCTAATACAGTCATCGTCCCCTTCCACCTTCCCCCTTGACCCTATTTCATCCTACCTTCTCTGCTACAGTATCTCTGTCCCTCTGACTGTTCCCATCTTACCCAACTCTTCAATCTCTTCCTCTTATTAGTCACTGTCCCCTCTGAAATAAAACATGCCTTTGTCTCTCCAATTCTTTAAAAACTCCACCCTTGATCCTGGCACTCTCTTCTTATTGCCCCATCTCTCTCCTTCCTGTTGCCTCCAAACTCTCTGAGCATATTGTCTACAACCCCTTATCGCCTTTCTTTCCCACTCCCTGCTTCAACCGTTTCAGTGTAACCTTTGGCCTCTCAGCAATGACCTTCTTACTGCCAAAGCCAAAGGTCACAGCTTTCTGGTGGTTCTCAATGACCTCTTTGCTGCTTTTTACAATGTACACCATCCATCCTCCTGCAAATCCTTCACTCACTGGGTCTGCATGATACTGTCCTCTCCTGGCTGTCCTCCTACCTCTCTGACTTATTTTTCACATGTGGGGAAAAAATATGTGCAAAAAATTGAGTAAGAATATTTTGTATGATAAAAAAGAGCAAATCTCAAACATAAGACAGTACACCAGGGAAGGGCATCGTAGCGGCATTGCATATAAGCGACTGCCAAAAGACTCTATGCCCGCCTCTGAATAAACCTCTCTGTGTGGACCTCCTGGGTGGACCCGTATATCATACTTCTTTATAGATTTTTATAGATTTTTATTCATAACGTTTAAATTCAAAACAAAAACAATTTACACTCTTTCATAGTTTGCCGACTGCACTTTATTCCAGTGGATGCGGCTACCAAATACAAGATGTGTAGCACAGAATTGTCACCTAAAATGACCTTCACAGCTCAAGTACTGTATGTACAATGGTCCTAACAAAGAGAGATTGGCGCGTATGAGTCCAGCATGTCCAGAACCAACACTCTGAATGTGGCACCTTTGGGCCATATTGTCTGTAAAAGTATAACAGGTGGGAACTACGTAACCGTATTTTGTGTCTTGTTACAGCTCACGGTGTATTTGGGGAAAAGAGACTTTGTTGATCATGTAGATGTCGTGGACCCTGTTGGTGAGTACAGCACTTTTCACTTATTACATTTGCTCGCCGTGCCTCTGACCAGGTGTCTCCGTCCTCTACTGATATCCGTGGCTTACTTTACCATTCCCAGTTGGTTTTCATGTGGATGGTAAAGTATGAAAAAGTTCAAAAAAGGTAAAAAAAGTAAAAATGAAATTGAAAAAAAACCAAAAAACCTCATGTCAACCTTTTCATGTATCAATTATTAGCCTGTCCACCTCTTGCTTGTGTCGAACTTGTCTACATCGACCATATGGAGTCATTCTACTTGACTGTCCACCTAGACCCTGTCGGTACGGTTGAAGCTGATTGGTTGCTTACCGGGAACTTCTCCAATCTGAGAACATGTTTGTGGCCACTAAACCGTTAAAAAAAAAGAATTTTGATGTGGTTTGGAATTGTCCCACCTTCATCTCTGCAGTTTAGATATTTGGGGGGGGGGGGGGGGGTGACGTTGATGGCTGATATGAAACAGGTCACATTGGTAATAATACCAATTCCCAATGCGGTTTTGTCAAATGTTTTTACTTATTGGTTCCAAAATTGAAAAACTATTCTCCACTTTTTTAAAGTGGTTACAGAGTTCCAACATATCTAAGTCTATCGTACAGAGGTTGAGCTGGTGCCAGTGGAATTCAAGCATCGTTCCCCTCACCGTCCCCCCCGCCCCCCACCATTTCAAAATCCGTAACCTAGATATTTGTAGGCCTCATAGCAAACGTTTGTATGGGCCCCTACACACCAGCCAATGGGGAAATGTGTATAGCATGTTCCATTGACAAGGAAGGTAGCCCCTGTCACCCATAGGCCCAATAGCAGCTTCACCCCTGCACCTATGGTACCTACACCCCTGTATATAACACATGTAACTGTGACAGGGAAGGTGGCCCCTCTCAGCTCTGGGCCCATAGCAGCTGCACCCCCTGCACCTATGGTAACTACACCTCTGTATATAACACATGTAACTGTGACAGGGAAGGGGGCCCCTCTCAGCTCTGGGCCCCATAGCAGCTGCACTCCCTGCACCTATGGTAGCTACACCCCTGTATATAACACATGTAACTGTGACAGGAAGGTGGCCCATTCCAGCTCTGGGCCCCATAGCAGCTGCACCCCCTACACCTATGGTAGCTACACCCCTGTATATAACACATATAACTGTGACAGGGAAGGTGGCCCCTCTCAGCTCTGGCCCCATAGCAGCTGCACCCCCTGCACCTATGGTAGCTACACCCTGTATATAACACATGCAACAGGGAAGGTGGCCCCTCTCAGCTCCGGGCCCCATAGCAGCTGCACTCCCTGCACCTATGGTAGCTACACCCCTGTATATAACACATGTAACTGTGACAGTGAAGGTGGCCCCTCTCAGCTCTGGACCCCATAGCAGCTGCACCCCCTGCACCTATGGTAGCTACACCCCTGTATATAACACATGTAACTGACAGGGAAGGTGGCCCCTCTCAGCTCTGGGCCCCATAGCAGCTGCACTCCCTGCACCTATGGTAGCTGTACCCTGTATATAACACATGTAACTGTGACAGGGAAGGTGGCCCCTCTCAGCTCTGGGTCCCATAGCAGCTGTGCTCCCTGCACCTATGGTAGCTACACCCTGTATATAACACATGTAACTATGACAGGGAAGGTAGCCCCTCTCAGCTCTGGGCCCCATAGCATCTGCACCCCCTGCACCTATGGTAGCTGCACCCTGTATATAACACATGTAACTGTGACAGGGAAGGTGGCCCCTCTCAGCTCTGGGCCCATAGCAGCTGTACCCCTGCACCTATGGTAACTACACCCCTGTATATAACACATGTAACTGTGACAGGGAAGGTGGCCCCTCTCAGCTCTGGCCCCATAGCAGCTACACTCCCTGCACCTATGGTAGCTACACCTCTGTATATAACACATGTAACTGTGACAGGGAAGGAGGCCCCTCTCAGCTCTGGGCCCCATAGCAGCTGTACCCCCTGCACCTATGGTAGCTACACCCCTGTATATAACACATGTAACTGTGACAGGGAAGGTGGCCCCTCTCAGCTCTGGCCCCTATAGCAGCTGCACCCCCTGCACCTATGGTAGCTACACCCCTGTATATAACACATGTAACTGTGACAGGGAAGGTGGCCCCTCTCAGCTCTGGGCCCCATAGCAGCTGCACTCCCTGCACCTATGGTAGCTACACCCCTGTATATAACACATGTAACTGTTACAGGGAAGGTGGCCCCTCTCAGCTCTGGGTCCCATAGCAGCTGTGCTCCCTGCACCTATGGTAACTACACCCCTGTATATAACACGTGTAACTGTGACAGGGAAGGTGGCCCCTCTCAGCTCTGGGCCCCATAGCAGCTGCACCCCCTGCACCTATGGTAGCTACACCCTGTATATAACACATGTAACTGTGACAGGGAAGGTGGCCCCTCTCAGCTCTGGGCCCCAAAGCAGCTGCACCCCCTGCACCTATGGTAGCTACACCCCTGTATATAACACATGTAACTGTGACAGGGAAGGTGGCCCCTCTCAGCTCTGGGCCCATAGCAGCTGCACTCCCGGCACCTATGGTAGCTACACCCCTGTATATAACACATGTAACTGTGACAGGGAAGGTGGCCCCTCTCAGCTCTGGCCCCTATAGCAGCTGCACCCCCTGCACCTATGGTAGCTACACCCCTGTATATAACACATGTAACTGTGACAGGGAAGGTGGCCCCTCTCAGCTCTGGGCCCCATAGCAGCTGCACTCCCTGCACCTATGGTAGCTACACCCTGTATATAACACATGTAACTGTGACAGGGAAGGTGGCCCCTCTCAGCTCTGGGCCCCATAGCAGCTGCACCCCTTGCACCTATGGTAGCTACACCCCTGTATATAACACATGTAACTGTGACAGGGAAGGTGGCCCCTCTCAGCTCTGGCCCCATAGCAGCTGCACTCCCTGCACCTATGGTAGTTACACCCTGTATATAACACATGTAACTGTGACAGGGAAGGTGGCCCCTCTCAGCTCTGGGCCCCATAGCAGCTGCACTCCCTGCACCTATGGTAACTACACCCCTGTATATAACACATGTAACTGTGACAGGGAAGGTGGCCCCTCTCAGCTCTGGGCCCATAACAGCTGCACTCCCTGCACCTATGGTAGTTACACCCTGTATATAACACATGTAACTGTGACAGGGAAGGTGGCTCCTCTCAGTTCTGGCCCCATAGCAGCTGCACCCCCTGCACCTATGGTAGTTACACCCCTGTATATAACACATGTAACTGTGACAGGGAAGGTGTTCCCTCTCAGCTCTGGGCCCCATAGCAGCTGCACTCCCTGCACCTATGGTAGCTACACCCCTGTATATAACACATGTAACTGTGACAGGGAAGGTGGCCCCTCTCAGCTCTGGGCCCCATAGCAGCTACACTCCCTGCACCTATGGTAGCTACACCCCTGTATATAACACAGGTAACTGTGACAGGGAAGGTGGCCCCTCTCAGCTCTGGGCCCCATAGCAGCTACACTCCCTGCACCTATGGTAGCTGCACCCTGTATATAACACATGTAACTGTGACAGGGAAGGTGGCCCCTCTCAGCTCTGGGCCCCATAGCAGCTGCACTCCCTGCACCTATGGTAGCTACATCCTGTATATAACACATGTAACTGTGACAGGGTAGGTGGCCCCTCTCAGCTCTGGGCCCCATAGCAGCTGCACCCCCTGCACCTATGGTAGCTACACCCCTGTATATAACACATGTACCTGTGACAGGGAAGGTGGCCCCTCTCAGCTCTAAGCCCCATAGCAGCTGCACCCCCTGCACCTATGGTAGCTACACCCCTGTATATAACACATGTAACTGTGACAGGGAAGGTGGCCCCTCTCAGCTCTGGGCCCCATAGCAGCTGCACTCCCTGCACCTATGGTAGCTACACCCCTTACTCCTACTCTTACACCCTTGTCTGTAAAACGTATTCGCATAGTTTCAACAAAATATTTTGACCTTACAAAGTCGAGCTTCGGTGACTGCCGGTCATTTCAATGGACCAAACATTCTTTTGTAAAGTATTCAATTATCATGGCTCCAGTGCCCGGCGGCTGCAGAATTTGGTGATTTAATAACCTGGCAGTGGTGCATTATTTCTGTGTTCCTAGAGCTCTGAGTAGAAGTAAATTGTTTTAGATTGGAAAGGTCAGTGCTGTTTGCTGCGTGTTCCACTATCCTCTTCTAATTAATCATGTTGAAAACCTTTCTTTATCCACCCTAATTCATTTGGTCTTATCGTGGAGCAATTTAATATTCAACCTGAGAATGTTGTTTCCCCGAGTCCTCTGTCTTTTCTGTGCCCTTTAACAAAAAAAAAATCAATTATTAAATGCAAATCTGGTTGTAAACGCTGTGTTTGGTAAGACAAGACGTTAGCTTACTTAGGTAATGTTTTTTACATTTAGAACGAATCATAAAGATAATTTAGGAACCTGCGTGGGTGTAAAATTGTTGTCCTACTGATGGGTGGGACTGATCGGATCAAGTTATTTAAAAGAGACTACTCTAGACAGACATCAAATAATGTTGAGAGTATCCCAGTGACTGCAATACTGTATAGAGAATATCCCACTGACAGCTGTAACCTACAGAGAACATCCCAGTAACCTCCATACAATACATAAAGCCTTCTAGTAATCACCATACAATTAAATGAGAATATTAGCCACCATACAATACAGTGAACATCCCAGTGATGACCATACTATACAGAGAATATCCCAGCCACCAGAGAACAGCCCAATGACCGCCATTCCACCCAGAGAACATCTCAGTGACCATCATACAATGCAGAGAACATACCACTGTCCACCATACAATACAGAGACAATCCTAGTGACTGCCATACCATAGAGAAAATATTCCAGTTACAGTTATACCATACAGAAAGTTCCCTAGTGACTCCGCCCATGATATACAGAGGGCATCCTATTGACACGGAGTGGGGAGTGTACTTCTGTGGGTCCAATTGGCCGATCAGTGCAATTTGTGTGAACATTTTGGGTCTGTGTAACAATTAGTGTGTCTCTGAACTTGTCAGCATGAAGTACTTTATTTGATTTGTCACATCTTAATGACGGACTGTCCAGATACACATTTCTATAACTCCGCACTTATTATATAATTACCCTGATATCTGATGCTGTCTTTTCCAGATGGAGTGGTGCTGGTGGACCCAGAATACCTGAAGGAGAGGAAAGGTAAAGTGCACGGTGTATTCTAATGTGGTGCTTGTGTCACATTCTAGTGCAACGCACACTCACATACAGACTGCCACAGAGACACACACTCACATAAAGACTGCCACAGAGACATATACTCACATGCAGACTGCCACAGATACATACAGTATACTCACATGCTGACTGCCACAGAGACACACACTCACATACAGACTGCCACAGAGACAAATACTCACATGCAGACTGCCACAGAGACACACACTCACATAAAGACTGCCACAGAGACATATACTCACATGCAGACTGCCACAGAGACACACACTCACATAAAGACTGCCACAGAGACATATACTCACATGCAGACTGCCACAGATACATATACTCGCATGCAGACTGCCACAGAGACACACACTCACATACAGATTGCCACAGAGATATATACTCACATACAGACTGTCACAGAGACACACACTCACATACAGACTGCCACAGAGATATATACTCACATACAGACTGTCACAGAGACACACACTCACATACAGACTGCCACAGAGACAAATACTCACATGCAGACTGCCACAGAGACATATACTCACATGCAGACTGCCACAGATACATATACTCGCATGCAGACTGCCACAGAGACACACACTCACATACAGATTGCCACAGAGATATATACTCACATACAGACTGTCACAGAGACACACACTCACATACAGACTGCCACAGAGATATATACTCACATACAGACTGTCACAGAGACACACACTCACATACAGACTGCCACATAGACAAATACTCACATGCAGACTGCCACAGAGACACACACTCACATACAGAATGCCACAGAGATACATACTCACATACACACTGTCACAGAGAAACACACTCACATACAGACTGCCACAGAGACAAATACTCACATGCAGACTGCGACAGAGACACACACTCACATACAGACTGCTACTGAGACATATACTCACATACAGACTGCTACAGAGACATATACTCACATACAGTCTGCCACAGAGACATATACTCACATACAGACTGCCACAGAGACATATACTCACATACAGACTGCCACAGAGACACACACTCACATACAGACTGCCACAGAGACATATACTCACATACAGACTGCTACAGAGACATATGCTCACATACAGACTTCTACTGAGACATATACTCACATACAGACTGCCACAGAGACATATACTCACATACAGACTGCCACAGAGACACACACTCACATACAGACTGCCACAGAGACATATACTCACATACAGACTGTTACAGAGACATATACTCACATACAGTCTGCCACAGAGACATATACTCACATACAGACTGCCATAGAGACATACACTCACATGCAGACTGCCACAGAGACATACACTCACATACAGACTGCTACAGAGACATATACTCACATACAGACTGCTACAGAGACATATACTCACATACAGACTGCCATAGAGACATACACTCACATACAGACTGCCACAGAGACATATACAGTACTCACATGCAGACTGCCACAGAGACACACACTCACATACAGACTACCACAGAGACATATACTCATATACAGACTGCCACAGAGACACACACTCACATACAGACTGCCACAGCGACATACACTCACATACAGACTGCCACAGAGACATATACTCACATACAGACTGCCACAGAGAAATATACTCACATACAGACTGCCACAGATACACACACTCACATGCAGACTGCCATAGAGACATATACTCACATACAGACTGCCACAGAGACATATACTCACATACACACTGCAACAGAGACACACACTCACATGCAGACTGCCACAGAGACATACACTCACATGCAGACTGCCATAGAGACATACACTCACATACAGACTGCCACAGAGACATATACTCACATACAGACTGCCACAGAGACATATACTCACATGCAGACTGCCCCAGAGACATATACTCACATGCAGACTGCCACAGAGACATACACTCACATGCAGACTGCCATGGATACATACACTCACATACAGACTGCCACAGAGACATATACAGACTGCCACAGAGACATAGACTCACATACAGACTGCCACAGAGACACACACTCACATGCAGACTTCCACAGAGACATATACAGACTGCCACAGAGACATACACTCACATACAGACTGCCACAGAGACAAATTCTCACATGCAGACTGCCACAGAGACACACACTCACATGCAGACTGCCATAGACACTTACTCACATACAGACTGCCATAGGGACACACACTCACATACAGACTGCCACAGAGACACACACTCACATACAGACTGCCACAGAGACACACACTCACATACAGACTGCCACAGAGACACACACTCATATACAGACTGCCACAGAGACACACACTCACATACAGACTGCCACAGAGACACACACTCACATACAGACTGCCACAGAGACATATACTCACATATAGACTGCCACAGAGACAAACACTCACATACAGACTGCCACAGAGACATACACTCACATACAGACTGCCACAGAGACACACACTCACATACAGACTGCCACAGAGACATACACTCACATACAGACTGCCACAGAGACACACACTCACATACAGACTGCCACAGAGACACACACTCACATATGAATTCCTATCTATTACAGGGGAATGCCATTCTATGGTAAGTGAACGTATTCACAGCTGTGCACAGTGGCGGGGAGAATCTCTGGCGGCAGCGTTTACTCGATTGCTGGGCTCTGAGGATTTGACGCACACCGATTAGGGCTGAAACAGGCCCTATCGCATGTCACCTCAGTAATTTCCTTTATCATCTAAAGTACTATTATAGTATACGGGTATACGGGGGAGCTGAAGGTCAGATCATTGATGGTTTTACCTACCTATGTAGTTAGGCGATGATGGGATCGGTAGCAGGTAATTCACAGGCCGCACATCTTCCCAATAACCAGGGCACAGGTGTGTCATCTTCATATTATCAGGATTTAATTACAACCAGACTTTGTGTTCAATCCCTCTAGTATTTGTGACGCTGACCTGCGCGTTTCGCTACGGACGGGAAGACCTCGATGTCCTCGGATTGACATTCCGGAAAGACCTCTTCGTAGCCAACATTCAGGCTTTCCCGCCCGTCCCGGAAGAGAAGAAACCTCTGACGCGGCTTCAGGAACGTTTGATCAAGAAGTTGGGTGAGCACGCTTACCCGTTCACCTTTGAGGTAGGAGACACTGCCTACGTACGTTTCTTACGTACGTTTCGCCAAAGTTGACAGGTTTTTAAAAGAAAATCTATATTTCCGTCAAACATTTTTGCTTCCAGGAAATTAGATAATTGCTGTCATCAGCTCGGGAAATGAAAAGAGTGTGTAATTAAACATTGAACCGCAAACAGGAGTCACATGAAAGCATGGTCAGGGTTCTTTCCATATAATCACCGTTCCCATGTGCCCTGTGTTTACCATCGCAGTTCTAGTTTCTTCTAGAAAGCTAAAAAATGAGCATTACTTGTTTTCTAACCGGTGTAATTAGATTAAACATGAATATTGCGGCTTCGTTATAGTATTAGGGAAAATTATAACCTAAAAATACATCATGACTTGAGTGGGATCCAGTTTCTTTTGGTTTTATCTATTTATACAATTTCATGCTTGGATCTCATCCCAAGGGAACATCGATCACAACCCAGTACTGGGGTAAGGGAAACCGGGGCGGGAATAAGCCGGCGCTGGGCTACTTCTGGCAACGGGCCGCTACAATGTTATTTATTGTATTAATAAGAGTTACTTTATCTTACACGTTTACATGCATTAGATAAATCCACCTTGGATATGAGCCAGCCCGTGCTACTGATCTTATCCTTATCTCCGCTGATAACGCAGATCCCAACATCAATCAGTAATCTGGCCGTGGGAACCTCTCAGGCCTATTCTGTGGGAGGCCTGGAGCTGGAACTTGTTCCTTTCCGGAATAAGGGCCAGATGCTCTAAGCTTCAAAAGTGATAAAATGGAGAGTTATAAACCACCAGCCAATCAGCTCCTACCTGCCATGTCACAGACTGTGTTTGAAAAATGTCAGGTAGGAGCTGATTGGCTGGCTGTTTATCGCTCTCCATTTTATCACTTTTGAAGCTTAGTAAATCTGGCCCCTAAAAGCATGGGGGCCATAGAATATACAGTGTAGCTTAATAAATGGGATAGGCCAAAGGGGGATGTATATCAAACCATGGGGGGATGAAATAGAGAGAGATAAAGTACAATCGACTCAGCTTCAACCACAGCAAGTAAAATGACGGATGCTGATTGGTTGGTATTTTATCCAAGGCTTGATACATTTACTCCCTTATGGGGTGCGCCATTATTCGGGGTACACTGTACATTGCTAATGGTTCGGGGGGGGGGGGGGGGTGTATTGTATGATGACCTGTAGAGGGTCATGTCCTTTATCCTGTGTAATAACCCTATAATGTACCGTCCATAGCGAGATCTCCTTTCTCTTCCCCAGATTCCACCAAACCTCCCCTGTTCCGTCACACTTCAGCCCGGCCCGGAAGACACAGGGAAGGTAAGCCGCTTTGGGAATGGACATGTGTAGGGCGTATGGGTCATAGGGTTCACTCAATGAAGGTCAAAAGGGCTTAAAGCCCATACACACTGGGCAACTTTGAGCAGCTCAGTTTTGTCTTTTCCTGATTTCAGCTGAAAGCCGCCCAGTGTGTACTGAGCAGCAATGCGCGGTGATGCGCGCTCCCGCATCACTGCTGGCCCTGCCGCTCATCTGCTGGATGCATTTCCATAACATCCTGCTATGGAACGCCGTCCTCGCCCAAGAAAGTCGCTGAGTGTGTACGCACCTTTAGGTCGACATGGTTAAGGTCGGATAATGTATATAAACCTTCATAGGGTCGATGTAGTGACCGTATCCCAAATGTGCAGGGGATTCGGGTTCTGGGTTCTACGTAACAGACGTTTTTTGGTGACAGTTAATAAGTCAACACCATATAGTTGACATGAATATTGTCCGCATAAACCAGAGGGTGTCCGGGCTATAATCAACACATGAAAGTACTGACATCAGAATCTTTTCCATCTGCGCGGTCAATGATTAAGAACGGAGCGAGACACCGGGCCCGATGCGAGGGGGTTTAAATATTTGGGGTCCACGTACTGGTGTCGACGCTGATACCAATTAAAATGTGATGAACTCATGGTCGAACTTTTCACATACATTTTTTGCTAGTGTTGACTTTTTGTAACTGTCGACATTCTGCATGTCGGTTCTTTGGTGTTGACCTAACGGACCCCACCCGGTCTCATGTATAGCAGCTCCTAGTGTGCGCTACGTTCATTAACCCTCTAAGTGCCGACATCTCTGTGAGCGATGGTCAAAATATCCGCCAGGAATCGCAGCGCCGCTCACATTTATTATATAGAGTCAAATAAAAAGTGTTGTGTAAAAAACAGATACTTCCTATATACTATAAGGCAGAGACGGGGAACCTTCCGCCCTCCAGCTGTTGTGGAACTGCACATCCCAGCATGCCCTGTTACAGTTTTGCTATTTGGTCCTACTAAAACTGTTGCAGGGCATGCTGGAATGTGTAGTTCGACAACAGCTGGCGGGCCGGAGGTTCCCCATCCCTTCTGTAAGGCGACATTACCGGTCATTATGGTGAATCGCTTGTCACTCACAGGGTTAATAAGACCACCCAGCCTGTCCGACATTACTCTAATCAGACAGATAATGACGAGCGGGAGATAAATGACATTAAATACGAAACTGTATCATGTGTGTGTTCCGATTATCCTGAGTGGTCCCTCCCCCTGCGCAGGCTTGCGGTGTGGACTACGAAGTGAAGGCTTTCTGCGCGGAGACTCTGGAAGAGAAAACCCATAAAAGGTAAAAACCTCCCTGTGGCTACATCTGCGAGGATCGTGTCCTGGGGGGGATGTGACATAATTCCAGACCACGCCATCAGAGGAGCCTGTAATACAGAGATCTCTGCAGTACCCTGAGGGACCGGACGGCACCGTTGAGTCAACAGGCAGCAAGGTCGACAGGGTTCTAGGTCGACATGGGTGAAGGTCGACAGGTGCCTATGTCAACATGGGACAAGGTCGACATGGGTTTAAGTTGACAAATGTGTTAGGTTGACATGGCTTAGGTCGACAGGTTGCGAGGTTTTTTCACTGTTTTTTACCCGAATGTCGACACAGTCGACATGGACACAGTTAGAAGTCAACCTCAGCCCCTAGCATTGCTCGCGATGCTTCGGGCACGGTGCCTCGCTGCCCTCGGCACACTATTTTATTCTCCCACCACGCCCTAGTGGATGGTAGGACATGAAATACCGCCTGTCGGCACATGTCGGCTCAAAAAAGTGTGAAAAAACCCATGTCAACCTCGCGACCTGTCAACCTAACCCATGTCGACTTAACGCATTTGTCGATCTAAAACCCTGTTGACCTTGTTGCCTGTCGACCCAACGGTGTCGACTTAATAACTGTCGACCTAAGTCGACAATACGACTGTATCCCGTTTAATGGTGCCAGGGTCAGGGGTGCAGGCTTGCCGGACCTAGTGGGCCCTCGGGACTGTAAGCAACATTTGGGCTTTAGTAATACTTAAGAAATAGTAAAAATATACAAAATAATGAATAAAAAAAAATAAAAATAGAACGAAAATCTAAATTTTCTATATAATAGTAGGGTAACGTTGCTCCTCCTCTCTATGGGGGGAATTCAAGTGCGCTGACAATACTGTTATGTTGTTCAGTCATTTTGACGGTCTAGTGACTAGTATATTATTTAAAAAAATATATATACTGCACGTTTTACATGTAATTACCCTGTAGCACTGTAGCACAGCCAGGTCTGTATTACACATCAGGCGGAAGCCTGTAGCCCTGCAGGGACCAGGGGCTCATCACTGCCACCTGTGCCCCAGTGTTCCGTTGGCTGAAGGCACTCTGCACCATGGCAAGCTGAGGTCTGAGAGGTGGGGGGCAGCGGAACAATAGCGCACTGCGCTATTTTAATATAATAAGTAAAGAGCAATTACACTGTGAGCAAAGACGTCCGCAGACTGTATCCCAACTGGCTGAATACTGATGGCATAAGCTCCGCGTCCCAACCGTCAGCTGTAGTGGTGTGAAAGATGGAAGTGCCGGCAGGGGCCCTAAATACCTGAAAGCTTAGGGGCCCAGCCATGGGTTAATATGTCCCTGAGCACAATACAGAGTAGTGTAATGGGATTACATTGTAGTGCGGCCTGCAAGGGCTCAGTGCTCCATCTAGTGGACAAGCGCAGTATGGCCACAGAATCTTAGTGTGCACAGTGCGAGATGTACAGGTGATACTGTATTATCCAAATATAGTGTTAGAATTGGTGCCCATGTTTAGGGGTGTGGCCAGTATCCAGGGGGTGTGGCCAGAGGTATGGCTAACCATTACAGAGTGCCTGGTCTGGACCCCATCTTGCAGTGAGACCCACTGGGAGTTTCTAGTGTGTCCTTGCGGGCCAGTCCAACCCTCGGAGAGAAATAAAGTGGACAGAGATAAAGTACCAGCCAACTGGCCCCTAACTGCCATTGTCCCAATCCGACCTGCAACATGACAGTTAAGAGCTGATTTGCTTCTACTTTATCTCTCTCTCCCTCTCTATTATTCTCCAAGGCTTAGTAAATAGGCCCCAAGGCCAAACTGTTTGGCAGCAGGTAATCCGGTAAATAGAAAGTGACACCGCGTAAGACCAGGGAGAATGGTCCCATTGTATCTGTGCGCTGTATGTTACATAACCGCCCTCAGCGTTGCATTACGCCCTGGCTCTGCTGTTGGAAAGAGGAAGGATGCTTTTATTGGCTGAGCTGGAGAACACATAACCCCACTGCAAACACTGTCTCCGAGGGTGATTGTCTATATATAGCTGTACAATGGGGAAGTGTCAGCTGCTGGGCGACAATCTCATACTGTCACTGCGCTGTGCATATCTCTGCATGTTGTGGTGACAGCGCGCCGCCGTGTGTCATGGGAAGATTACCTGGCCCAAGAGATGAGTCCGCTATAGAAGGGAGATGGCAGGGGTGCGCACCAAACATATATGGCCATGCAGTAGGGCCCAAAGTTTCCAGATACACTTTTATATACCCTCAATAATCCCTTTATTAAAATCATTTAAAAGTTTACTACAAGATTCCACTTTAATGGGCGAGTCTGGTACAGGTTGAGTATCCCGTATCCGGGCATCCCGTATCCGAATTATTCCAAAAAACTTTTTTTTTTGTGGGAATAATTAGAATTTTATTATTTATTTTTTTGAGTTCCCAGGCGCCCCGGTGACGTCACACTCGCACAATGCACTCCTGGGACCGCTGGAGACGCCGGAGAGGATGCTGAAGGCCTGCCATGGATGCCGAGGGACCAAAAAAAATAAAAATATTCCAAAATCTGGAAAAATCCCTTATCCAGATTGCTCGTGGTCCCGAGCATTTTGGATAAGGGATACTCAACCTGTACTGTGAGTACAACATAGGGCCAACATAACCCATGGCTGCGACTGAGTCCTGCATAGTTGAATGACCCCACTGAGTTATTTAATGACTGCAGAAGGTGATTACTAAGAGCTCATTTTTGGGGTTCCCTGTGGATGAGGGAAACATGAGAAACATTTGCTTAAGGGGGGGGGGGGGGGTATACATCAGCAGGGAGATTGTATCTAGGTTCTGCTCTGCACCAGGCCCTGCTCTGCACCAGGCTCTGCTCCGCACCAGGCCCTGCTCTGCACCAGGCTCTGCTCTGCACCAGGCCCTGCTCCGCACCAGGCCCTGCTCTGCACCAGGCTCTGCTCCGCACCAGGCCCTGCTCTGCACCAGGCTCTGCTCTGCACCAGGCCCTGCTCTGCACCAGGCCCTGCTCCGCACCAGGCTCTGCTCCGCACCAGGCTCTGCTCAGCACCAGGCTCTGCTCAGCACCAGGCTCTGCTCCGCACCAGGCTCTGCTCCGCACCAGGCCCTGCTCCGCACCAGGCCCTGCTCCGCACCAGGCTCTGCTCCGCACCAGGCTCTGCTCCGCACCAGGCCCTGCTCCGCACCAGGCCCTGCTCCGCACCAGGCTCTGCTCAGCACCAGGCTGTGCTCCGCACCAGGCTCTGCTCTGCACCAGGCCCTGCTCTGCACCAGGCCCTGCTCTGCACCAGGCTCTGCTCTGCACCAGGCCCTGCTCTGCACCAGGCCCTGCTCTGCACCAGGCTGTGCAGCTTCCACCCTATGTTCTGACACTGGAACATTTGTTTGTTTCCTCCAGGAACTCAGTGCGTTTAGTAATCAGAAAAGTCCAGTATGCCCCAGAGAGACCGGGGCCGCAGCCGATGGCGGAGACCACCAGGCAGTTCCTTATGTCTGATAAGCCGCTGCACCTGGAGGCGTCTCTGGACAAAGAGGTACTGTCATTAAACTCTGCGGAATACGTGTAATAACGGGTAATAAATAATAAGTAAATATACAGGTCACCACTGAGTTGTGCGGGGAAATGTAATAGGATGAGAGATTCAGAAAGTGAGAGATTTGGTAAGAAATCTCCAGGTTTTTTAACGCGGCAATCATTTACCCTTCAGGACCAGTGTGATTTTGCCGTGTAAATGATTGCCGCTTTAAAAAACCTGGAGATTTCTTACCAAATCTCTCACTTTCTGAATCTCTCATCCTATTACATTTCCCCCCAAATGTTGTATATCCTAGCTCGCCCCCTAGTGGCCAGGTGGCAGAACATGCAGGATTTCATTAATAATTTTTATTTATTAACGTTTATATTTATAATGCTGCCTACCACATATACGATATTATGTTGTCATGGTGCAATATTAAGTGACTTCCGCTGTGTTACATTTTTACTGTTACTGTTACTGTCTGGTTCATCTGTCTCTGCCACAGCGCCCTCTGCAGGACATGCTGAGAATTGCATGCATTACAATGGTAGTGTAATCTGTAGATGAGGCATAATACAGTGGGGGAAATTTACTAAGAATAAGAATACAATAAATCGTATTCTTAATACGAATGAATACGACTGGTGTAGAGGTGGGGGGGGCAGCGGAACAATAGCGCACTGCGCAATTTTAATATAATAAGTAAAGAGCAATTACCCTGTGAGCAAAGACGTCCGCAGACTGTATCCCAACTGGCTGAATACTGATGGCATAAGCTCCGCGTCCCAACCGTCAGCTGTAGTGGTGTGAAAGACGGAAGTGCCGGCAGGGGCCCTAAATACCTGAAAGCTTAGGGGCCCAGCCATGGGTTAATATGTCCCTGAGCACAATACAGAGTGGTGTAATGGGATTACATTGTAGTGTGGCCAGTGCAAGGGCTCAGTGCTCCATCTACTGGACAAGCGCAGTATGGCCACAGAATCTTAGTGTGCACAGATGTACAGGTGATACCGTATTATCCAAATACAGTGTTAGAATTGGTGCCCATGTTTAGGGGTGTGGCCAGTATCCAGGGGGTGTGGCCAGAGGTATGGCTAACCATTACAGAGTGCCTGGTCTGGACCCCATCTTGCAGTGAGACCCTCTGGGAGTTTCTACTGTGTCCATGATGTGTGAAGCTGGGAAGTGTGTATTTGTGCTTATCGACCTTTTATAAGTCACACATTTGTGATTTTGATCAGCTGGGGATTATTTTCTGATTTTTTCCTCATGTGTAAAATTCTAAGATGTGAAATCAAGGTGTATTTTTCGGGCGTCTTTTTTTACGATTCGTATGCATTTACGATTCGTATTCGTATTACAAATACGAATTGTTAGTAAATAACTAAAGTACGTTGTTTTCTTGTTAAAAACAGGCGTATTCTATCGATGTCGTATTAATTCGTATTCAAAAATACGAATACGCCATGTATACACCATGAATATGAATACACATCACCATATTTTCAGGATAGTAAATCCTGAAAAAACGAATACGCATTAAAAAAATCATATTTTGCTGTACGAATACGAATTTTTTTATACAATTTTACCTTAGTAAATTCCCCCAGTATATCAGGGCTATATCTAATGTTAGCACAAAGAGTAGACTACATTAAGCTTCCATCTTGTTTCTCGGCAGATTTATTACCACGGAGAACCCATTAATGTGAATGTGCACGTCACCAACAACACAAACAAGACGGTGAAGAAGATTAAAATCTCAGGTCAGTCATTTTTCCCGTTATTTCGCCACATTCCCTGTCCTTTACTGATATGAAGGGGCACCAGCTGTTAGCTTTACTTACTGGCATCCAGGCGTGGGTAACCATCGGGGTAATTATGACAATGATTGGGTGATATTATGGCATTTATCCAGTGTTACATGCCACCCTAGTGCCTGGTGCCCTGCCTACAATCACTGCTACCGATGTTGCCATGCACATTTTTGCCATGGTGTTTATGCGCTGGCATACGCATGGTGGCATGCTGCAGGATTCATCAGTCTACATCTAGTCACAGTCTAGCGGCCGCCCATAGGAATGAATGGTGTGCGGGCACACTAGTTGCTCCATCCATGGTATGGATAAACATGGCTGCATCTGTATATATCCTAGAATATACTGTCACCGCAAATCTCCTGACGATGTTTGCATACATCTGCAATGGTGGGGAATATGTGGCCAGTCTTCATAGATCTCCGATGGTGGGGTACTTATAATGGTTTGTGTACATCTTCGATGGTGGGGTGTCTGCTATGGCTTGCATACATCTCTGATGGTGGGGTACATATAATGGTTGGTGTACATCTCTGATAGCGGGGTGCCTGGAATGGTTTGCGTACATCTCCGATGGTGGGATGTCTGCGCTTGTTCCACATGTTTGTGAAATTATGTAAATCTACAGCAGCCCTTGTCCCAGCAGAGCCAGGGTCTGTGTGGCTCAGCGGCTGCGTCACGCTTCCAGCGCGCACGCACAGCCTTCCATATTCTCCAGCTCCAGTAGATCAGCGGCCACACAGCCTGGCAGCCTGAACAGAGATGCCCGAGGCAGGTTATTCAGTAGTAAATCTTTGATCGGCAATTTTATCCAAAATTCGATGAGCATAAACCAAATCAGTCATAATCGACTTTGACTTGTCTTTAACATACTTTAGGAGCGCTTTAAATCCAGGAACACAATCACTGCAGAATTATAACTTTTACAGTCTTGTACCTTGTTACACTCCCCTCCCCCATTAACCGCTTGCTGTCATTACAGTGCGCCAGTACGCAGACATCTGTCTCTTCAACACCGCCCAATACAAGTGCCCTGTGGCCGTGGAGGAAGCAGAGTAAGTCCACTGGGATGTATTATTACCCCAGCTGTGCCTGCTGTATGGTGTGATGGGACCCTGGGATTACCCCAGCTGTACATGCTGTATGGTGTGATGGGACCCTGGGATTACCCCAGCTTTGCCTGCTGTATGGTGTGATGGGACTCTGGGATTACCCCAGCTGTGCCTGCTGTATGGTGTGATGGGACCGTGGGATTACCCCAGCTGTACCTGCTGTATGGTGTGATGGGACCCTAGGATTACCCCAGCTGTACATGCTGTATGGTGTGATGGGACCCAGGGATTACCCCAGCTGTACATGCTGTATGGTGTGATGGGACCCTGGGATTACCCCAGCTGTACATGCTGTATGGTGTGATGGGACCCTGGGATTACCCCAGCTGTGCCTGCTGTATGGTGTGATGGGACCCAGGGATTACCCCAGCTGTTCATGCTGTATGGTGTGATGGGACCCTGGGATTACCCCAGCTGTATATGCTGTATGGTGTGATGGGATCCTGGGATTACCCCATCTGTACATGCTGTATGGTGTGATGGGATCCTGGGATTACCCCATCTGTACATGCTGTATGGTGTGATGGGATCCTGGGATTACCCCATCTGTACATACTGTATGGTGTGATGGGACCCAGGGATTACCCCAGCTGTACATGCTGTATGATGTAATGGGACCCTGGGATTACCCCAGCTGTGCCTGCTGTATGGTGTGATGGGACCCTGGGATTACCCCAGCTGTGCCTGCTGTATGGTGTGATGGGACCCAGGGAATACCCCAGCTGTAGATGCTGTATGGTGTGATGGGACCCTGGGATTACCCCAGCTGTACATGCTGTATGGTGTGATGGGACCCAGGAATTACCCCAGCTGTGCCTGCTGTATGGTGTGATGGGACCCAGGGATTACCCCAGCTGTACATGCTGTATGGTGTGATGGGACCCTGGGATTACCCCAGCTGTACATGCGGTATGGTGGGATGGGACCCCGGGATTACCCCAGCTGTATATGCTGTATGGTGTGATGGGACCCCGGGATTACCCCAGTTTTACATGCTATATGGTGTGATAGGACCCCGGGATTACCCCAGCTGTACATGCGGTATGGTGGGATGGGACCCCGGGATTACCCCAGTTTTACATGCTATATGGTGTGATGAGACCCTGGGATTACCCCAGCTGTACATGCTGTATGATGTAATGGGACCCTGGGATTACCCCAGCTGTACATGCTGTATGGTGTGATGGGACCCTGGGATTACCCCAGCTGTATATGCTGTATGGTGTGATGGGACCCTGGGATTACCCCAGCTGTACATGCTGTATGGTGTGATGGGACCATGGGATTACCCCAGCTGTACATGCTGTATGGTGTGATGGGACCCTAGGATTACCCCAGCTGTACATGCTGTATGATGTGATGGGACCCTGGGATTATCCCAGCTGTACATGCTGTATGGTGTGATGGGACCCTGGGATTACCCCAGCTGTACATGCTGTATGGTGTGATGGGACCCTGGGATTACCCCAGCTGTACATGCTGTATGGTGTGATGGGACCCTGGGATTACCCCAGCTGTACATGCTGTATGGTGTGATGGGACCCTGGGATTACCCCAGCTGTACATGCTGTATGATGGGATGGCACCCTGGGATTACCCCAGCTGCACATGCTGTATGAGGTGATGGAATCCTGGGATTACCCCAGCTGTACATGCTGTATGGTGTGATGGGACCCTGGGATTACCCCAGCTGTACATGCTGTATGATGTGATAGGACTGCGGGATTACCCCATCTGTACATGCTGTATGGTGTGCTGGGACCCTGGGATTACCCCAGCTGTACATGCTGTATGGTGTGATGGGACCCTGGGATTACCCTAGATGTACATGCTGTATGGTGTGATGAGACCCTGGGATTACCCCAGATGTACATGCTGTATGGTGTGATGGGACCCTGGGATTACCCCAGCTGTACATGCTGTATGGTGTGATGGGACCCTGGGATTACCCCAGCTGTACATGCTGTATGATGGGATGGGACACCGGGATTACCCCAGCTGTACATGCTGTATCATGTGATAGGACTGCGGGATTACCCCAGCTGCACATGCTGTATCATGTGATAGGACTGCGGGATTACCCCAGCTGTACATGCTGTATGGTGTGATGGGACCCAGGGAATACCCCAGCTGTAGATGCTGTATGGTGTGATGGGACCCTGGGATTACCCCAGCTGTACATGCTGTATGGTGTGATGGGACCCAGGAATTACCCCAGCTGTGCCTGCTGTATGGTGTGATGGGACCCAGGGATTACCCCAGCTGTACATGCTGTATGGTGTGATGGGACTCTGGGATTACCCCAGCTGTGCCTGCTGTATGGTGTGATGGGACCCAGGGATTACCCCAGCTGTACATGCTGTATGGTGTGATGGGACCCTGGGATTACCCCAGCTGTATATGCTGTATGGTGTGATGGGACCCTGGGATTACCCCAGCTGTACATGCTGTATGGTGTGATGGGACCCTGGGATTACCCCATCTGTACATGCTGTATGGTGTGATAGGACCCCGGGATTACCCCAGCCGTACATGCGGTATGGTGGGATGGGACCCCGGGATTACCCCAGCTTTACATGTTATATGGTGTGATGAGACCCTGGGATTACCCCAGCTGTACATGCTGTATGATGTAATGGGACCCTGGGATTACCCCAGCTGTACATGCTGTATGGTGTGATGGGACCCTGGAATTACCCCAGCTGTGCCTGCTGTATGGTGTGATGGGACCCTGGGATTACCCCAACTGTACATGCTGTATGGTGTGATAGGACCCTGGGATTACCCCAGCTGTGCCTGCTGTATGGTGTGATGGGACCCTGGGATTACCCCAGCTGTACATGCTGTATGGTGTGATGGGACCCCGGGATTACCCCAGCTGTACATGCTGTATGGTGTGATGGGACCCCGGGATTACCCCAGCTGTACATGCTGTATGGTGTGATGGGACCCCGGGATTACCCCAGCCAGCTGTACATGCTGTATGGTGTGATGGGACCCTGGGATTACCCCAGCTGTACATGCTGTATGGTGTGATGGGACCCTGGGATTACCCCAGCTGTGCCTGCTGTATGGTGTGATGGGACCCTGGGATTACCCCAGCTGTACATGCTGTATGATGTGATGGGACCCTGGGATTACCCCAGCTGTACATGCTGTATGGTGTGATAGGACCCTGGGATTACCCCAGCTGTACATGCTGTATGGTGTGATGGGACCCCGGGATTACCCCAGCTGTGCCTGCTGTATGGTGTGATGGGACCCTGGGATTACCCCAGATGTACATGCTGTATGATGTGATTGGACCCTGGGATTACCCCAGCTGTACATGCTGTATGGTGTGATGGGACCCTGGGATTACCCCAGCTGTACATGCTGTATGGTGTGATAGGACCCTGGGATTACCCCAGATGTACATGCTGTATGGAGTGATGTGATCCCGGGATTACCCCAGCTGTACATGCTGTATAGTGTGATGGAACCCCGGGATTACCCCAGCTGTACATGCTGTATGGTTTGTGTATCAGGTCTGTACAGCGGCGGTCAGTATCACATATATAACCACATGTAGTGCACACCATACATCTCATGTTCCTTTTCTGTTATTTCAGCAATGATGTTGTAGCTCCCAGCTCCACATTCTGTAAAGTCTACACTCTGACCCCTTTCCTGGCCAACAACCGGGAGAAGCGCGGCCTGGCGCTAGACGGGAAACTGAAGCACGAGGACACCAACCTGGCATCCAGTACACTGTAAGACATCTCTACTAGCGTGCCACATCACTGTCTGTCTGCCAGTCCATCCCCTACGTGTATATCACTGTATTGTTCCTCTCTGTCTGTCCATCCATCCCGTAAGTGTATATCACTGTATTGTTCCTCTCTGTCTGTCCGTCCATCTCCTACATGTATATCACTGTATTGTTCCTCTGTCCCTCTGTCTGTCTGTCCGTCCATCTCCTACATGTATATCACTGTATTGTTCCTCTGTCTGTCTGTCCATCCGTCCGTCTGTCCATCCCCTACATGTGTATAACTGCATTGTTCCTCTGTCCGTCCGTCCATCCCCTACATGTATATCACTGTATTGTTCCTCTGTCTGTCTGTCTGTCCGTCCGTCCATCCCCTACATGTTTATCACTGTATTGTTCCTCTGTCTGTCCATCTGTCCATCCCCTACATGTATATCACTGTATTGTTCCTCTGTCTGTCTGTCCCTCTGTCCATCAGTCCGTCCATCCATCCCCTACATGTGTATAACTGCATTGTTCCTCTGTCCGGCCGTCCATCCATCCCCTACATGTATATCACTGTATTGTTCCTCTGTCTGTCTGTCCCTCTGTCCATCCGCCTGTCCATCCCCTACATGTGTATAACTGCATTGTCCCTCTGTCTGTCTGTCCGTCCATCCCCTACATGTATATCACTGTATTGTTCCTCTGTCTGTCTGTCCATCTGTCCGTCCGTCCATCCCCTACATGTATATCACTGTGAGGAAAAAGAGGGTTTTGAGTGGTGCGCTATCACTAAGCAGCCGGCACTGGGTTGTCAAGCCCAAAAAGTCGTAGGGGAAAAAAGGGAAATGTGCCGGCGCTGTCTGCTTCAATAAAGTATACTCAACGGTTTTGAAAGGTATACATTTTTATTTTACCATATTAATCTAAACATATTATATATAAAACACAACTATGTATGCATACATCAATATTAAAAAGGGAATGATAAAACAAGAGATTCACTTGGAGCTGTGGATTAGCAATGCTGTAGATTTTTGGGTGTATAGCAAAAATACACAATGAAAAGTCTAGGACTCCATAATAAGAAATATTGTTACCATCCTTGTTGGTGTTTGTCTGGATATAGGAAAGATCCAGGAGGGGTGACTCCAGAATGTCCTTGCCTTGATAGAAAAGGCGATGTCCTCTTATTTATGCTGGAATTAGGGATTTGGCGTCTATCCCAGATGCGAGTCCAGTTAAGAATGAGGCTCTTTGACGTCGTCGGGAGTAGGACTGGTCACTTGTAGAGTGGATGGAGGGTCCAAAAGTAGGGATTAAACACGCTCAACGCGTTTCCCCGGCTGTATCAGTGGCCGGCTTCCTCAGGAGCAAGTGTGTATATCACTGTATTGTTCCTCTGTCTGTCCGTCCATCCCCTACATGTATATCACTGTATTGTTCCTCTGTCTGTCCGTCCATCTCCTACATGTATATCACTGTATTGTTCCTCTGTCTGTCCGTCCATCTCCTACATGTATATCACTGTATTGTTCCTCAATCTGTCTGTCCATCCGTCCGTCCATCCATCCCCTACATGTGTATAACTGCATTGTTCCTCTGTCCGTCGTCCATCCATCCCCTACATGTATATCACTGTATTGTTCCTCTGTCTGTCCCTCTGTCCATCCCCTACATGTGTATAACTGCATTGTCCCTCTGTCTGTCTGTCCGTCCATCCCCTACATGTATATCACTGTATTGTTCCTCTGTCTGTCCGTCCATCCCCTACATGTATATCACTGTATTGTTCCTCTGTCTGTCTGTCTGTCCGTCCATCCCCTACATGTATATCACTGTATTGTTCCTCTGTCTGTCCGTCCATCTCCTACATGTATATCACTGTATTGTTCCTCAGTCTGTCTGTCCCTCTGTCCATCCGTCCGTCCATCCATCCCCTACATGTGTATAACTGCATTGTTCCTCTGTCCGTCGTCCATCCATCCCCTACATGTATATCACTGTATTGTTCCTCTGTCTGTCTGTCCCTCTGTCCATCCGCCCGTCCATCCCCTACATGTGTATAACTGCATTGTCCCTCTGTCTGTCTGTCCGTCCATCCCCTACATGTATATCACTGTATTGTTCCTCTGTCTGTCTGTCCATCTGTCCGTCCGTCCATCCCCTACATGTATATCACTGTATTGTTCCTCTGTCTGTCCGTCCGTCCATCCCCTACATCAGGGGTCTTCAACCCATGGCCCGCGGGCCACGAGTGGCCCGCCGAGTTATTTTAGGTGGCCCGCCAGTGAATTGCGTTTTTTTTATTAAATGCCGTGCTGATTAAAAAAAAAAATCCTTCCACGCGCTGTCCCCTTAAAATCCTTCCGCGAGCTGTCCCCTTAGCAGTGGGATGCAGCGGAGGTGGATGTGCGGGCGGGCGGGACTGTGCGCGAACATGCGCATTGTGTACTTCCTGACGCCACGCACCCGTCCCGCCCGTGCCCTTTCAGACAGCTGGGAGACTGAGTGAGTGTGACAACCGCCGGCAGCCGCGCACCTGTCCCTGCCTGCTCCTTGGCTGTTAAGACAGCCGACGCCGCCAGCAGCAGCCCTCTAAAGGAGACCTCTGCAAGGGACACTAAGGCAAGTGTCTCATGAGAGGGTGATGCTGGCTAGCTACTGCGGTGCTGACTAGGGGGGAGGGGGGCTGGCAGTGCAATGTGGTGCTGACTAAGGGAGGGCTGGCATGCTGCGCAATGCAGTGCTGACTATGGAGGGCAATACTAGGGCATTTTGTGAGGGACACTACTGGTGGCATTTTATGAGGGACACTACTGGTGGCATTTTGTGAGAGGCACTGCTGGGGGCATCATATGCATAAGCAGGAGTATTGGGGGCCTTATAGTGCACAGTGCAATGGGCATCATGATATGAGGCATAATGTGCAATGGGTGTCACGGTGTGTGGCATAATGTGCAATGGGCATCCCGGTGTGTGGCATAATGTGCAATGGGCATCACAGTGTGTGGCATATTGTGTAATGGGCATCATGGTGAGTGGCATAATGTGTAATGGGCATCATGGTGTAATGGGCCTTCATGTTTATATGTCACTGTGCGGCCTTTGGACAGCCAACTTAAGCGTGGAAGGACAACAACCATTCCTGCGGTAACCAATGTCTGGTCATGCAGGTTGCAAAAGTGAGATGTCAGGTAATTTTTTTTTCCTGCTAGTTCACACTCTTATAATTAGACCACACCCCATTTTGGGAGTGCGCGCCATAGGCGCACGCAATTTCTTAAATACCAAATTATGTAAGGGGGGGCTGCATTTTTCTGTTCGTACTGGGACCCTAATTGTTTAGAAATAGCCCTGGTGCAGACTATATATTGGGGGCAGGGTTTATGTGTATGGGCAGCTGTGCCAACTATCTATGCGGGGGCTGTGCTGTCTATCTATTAAGAGCTGTGCTAAATACCACAGTAGAGCTTAGTGGCCCTCGGGCTTCGTTGAATTTTTTAATGTGGCCCACACTGTCTTAAAGGTTGAAGACCCCTGCCCTACATGTATATCACTGTATTGTTCCTCTGTCTGTCTGTCCGTCCATCCCCTACATGTATATCACTGTATTGTTCCTCTGTCTGTCTGTCCATCTGTCCATCCCCTACATGTATATCACTGTTTTGTTCCTCTGTCTGTCCCTTTGTCCATCCGCCCGTCCATCCCCTACATGAGTATAACTGCATTGTCCCTCTGTCTGTCTGTCCGTCCGTCCATCCCCTACATGTATATCACTGTATTGTTCCTCTGTCTGTCTGTCCGTCCATCCCCTACATGTATATCACTGTATTGTTCCTCTGTCTGTTTGTCCGTCCGTCCATCCCCTACATGTACATCACTGTATTGTTCCTCTGTCTGTCTCTCCTTCCGTCCATCCCCGACATATATATCACTGCATTGTTCCTCTGCCTGTCTGTCCGTCCATCCCCTACATGTATATTACTGTATTGTTCCTCTGTCTGTCTGTCCCTCTGTCCATCCGTCCGTCCATCCCCTATATGTGTATAACTGCATTGTACCTCTGTCCGTCTGTCCATCCATCCCCTACATGTGTTTCACTGTATTGTTCCTCTGTCTGTCTGTCCCTCTGTCCATCCATCCGTCTATCCCATACATGTATATCACTGTATTGTTCCTCTGTCTGTCTGTCTGTCTTTCTGTCCATCCTCTACATGTATATCACTGTATTGTTCCTCTGTCTGTCTGTCCGTCCATCCCCTACATGTATATCATTGTATTTTTCCTCTGTCTGTCCGTCCATCCCCTACATGTATATCACTGTTTTGTTCCTCTGTCTGTCCCTCTGTCTGTCCGTCCATCCCCTACATGTATATCACTATATTGTTCCTCTGTCTGTCCGTCCGTCCATCCGTCCGTCTGTCCATCCCCTACATGTATATCACTGTATTGTTCCTCTGTCTCTCCCTCTGTCTGTCCGTCCATCCCCTACATGTATATCACTATATTGTTCCTCTGTCTGTCTGTCCATCCGTCCGTCTGTCCATCCCCTACATGTGTATAACTGCATTGTTCCTCTGTCCGTCCGTTCATCCCCTACATGTATATCACTGTATTGTTCCTCTGTCTGTCCGTCCGTCCATCCCCTACATGTATATCACTGTATTGTTCCTCTGTCTGTCCGTCCGTCCATCCCCTACATGTATATCACTGTATTGTTCCTCCGTCTGTCTGTCCGTCTGTCCATCCCCTACATGTATATCACTATATTGTTCCTCTGTCTGTCCCTTTGTCCATCCGCCCGTCCATCCCCTACATG
Source organism: Crinia signifera (assembly GCF_055691185.1). NCBI lineage: Eukaryota > Metazoa > Chordata > Amphibia > Anura > Myobatrachidae > Crinia > Crinia signifera. The sequence continues at coordinate 398,439,997 of NC_139218.1, read as the reverse complement.
AGTATAACTGCATTGTCCCTCTGTCTGTCTGTCCATCCATCCCCTACATGTATATCACTGTATTCTTCCTCTGTCTGTCTGTCCGTCCATCCCCTACATGTATATCACTGTATTGTTCCTCTGTCTGTTTGTCCGTCCGTCCATCCCCTACATGTACATCACTGTATTGTTCCTCTGTCTGTCTCTCCTTCCGTCCATCCCCGACATATATATCACTGCATTGTTCCTCTGCCTGTCTGTCCGTCCATCCCCTACATGTATATTACTGTATTGTTCCTCTGTCTGTCTGTCCCTCTGTCCATCCGTCCGTCCATCCCCTACATGTGTATAACTGCATTGTACCTCTGTCCGTCTGTCCATCCATCCCCTACATGTGTTTCACTGTATTGTTCCTCTGTCTGTCTGTCCCTCTGTCCATCCATCCGTCTATCCCATACATGTATATCACTAGAGACAGGATTATATGCAACAAAAAAAGCTTGAAATATGCATGCAAATATGCATGAAAAATACTTAAAATATGCATGAAAAGTGTTAAAATATGCTACATTAAATAATAAAAAAAGTAATTTTTAACTTATTTATTTAAAAATCAGCATACAATTAGTTGCAAATAAACCTCAAAAATAGGCCCACAGCATCTGCAGATGTCAGTATGCTGGCTACTGCAGCATCCAAATCTCTTCTTGCACCAACTACACGGACCCTCATCTCCAGCACCGATGGATCAAATGTCAGCATAGCGTGTGAGGGCGGCGCAGTGGAAGGCTTCCTCCCTGTGCCGCTCACTCACTGTGACACAGCATTTTCTCCGTGCCGCGTGATGTCATAACCCTTCTGCCCGCCTTCTCTGCTGCAGAAGTCTGTCTCTTGTTATAAGGTCCCAGGCCAGGGCAGGCAAAGGTTCAGGAGCTTCGTAATGGCATCTGCCCTGACTGACTTTTATCAACATGGATTGGCAGCCTAGAGCAGTGTCAGACATAGCGTACATCCAAGGTTCCCCACACTGCGCACATATTGCCCCGGCCTGCACACTCTACCACTACCTGGCCAGCAGCAGCAGTGCAAAGCAGTGCTGTGACTCACGGGTGGGAAGAGGGCTGGGCCTAAAATATGCACCATCACTAGATTTTAGGTAAAATATGCAATAACCAGTGAGAATGGGAAAAATATGCAAATGCATATGCAAATATGCAAATGCATATAATCCTGTCTCTATATATCACTGTATTGTTCCTCTGTCTGTCTGTCTTTCTGTCCATCCTCTACATGTATATCACTGTATTGTTCCTCTGTCTGTCTGTCCGTCCATCCCCTACATGTATATCATTGTATTTTTCCTCTGTCTGTCCGTCCATCCCCTACATGTATATCACTATATTGTTCCTCTGTCTGTCCGTCCATCTGTCCGTCCGTCCATCCCCTACATGTATATCACTGTATTGTTCCTCTGTCTCTCCCTCTGTCTGTCCGTCCATCCCCTACATGTACATCACTATACTGTTCCTCTGTCCGTCCGTCCATCCCCTACATGTACATCACTGTACTGTTCCTCTGTCAGTCCGTCCATCCCCTACATGTACATCACTGTACTGTTCCTCTGTCCGTCCGTCCATCCCCTACATGTATATCACTGTACTGTTCCTCTGTCCGTCCGTCCATCCCCTACATGTATATCACTGTATTCTTCCTCTGTCTGTCTGTCCATCCCCTATATGTTTATCACAGCATTGTCCCTCTGTCTGTCTGTCCATCCCCTATATGTTTATCACAGCATTGTCCCTCTGTCTGTCTGTCCGTTCATCCCCTACATGTACATCACTGTATTGTTCCTCTGTCCGTCCGTCCATCCCCTACATGTACATCACTGTATTGTTCCTCTGTCTGTCCGTCCATCCCCTTCATGTACATCACTATACTGTTCCTCTGTCCGTCCATCCCCTACATGTACATCACTGTACTGTTCCTCTGTCCGTCCATCCCCTACATGTATATCACTGTATTGTTCCTCTGTCTCTCCCTCTGTCTGTCCGTCCATCCCCTACATGTACATCACTATACTGTTCCTCTGTCTGTCCGTCCATCCCCTACATATACATCACTGTACTGTTCCTCTGTCCGTCCGTCCATCCCCTACATGTGTATAACTGCATTGTACCTCTGTCCGTCTGTCCATCCATCCCCTACATGTGTTTCACTGTATTGTTCCTCTGTCTGTCTGTCCCTCTGTCCATCCATCCGTCTATCCCATACATGTATATCACTAGAGACAGGATTATATGCAACAAAAAAAGCTTGAAATATGCATGCAAATATGCATGAAAAATACTTAAAATATGCATGAAAAGTGTTAAAATATGCTACATTAAATAATAAAAAAAGTAATTTTTAACTTATTTATTTAAAAATCAGCATACAATTAGTTGCAAATAAACCTCAAAAATAGGCCCACAGCATCTGCAGATGTCAGTATGCTGGCTACTGCAGCATCCAAATCTCTTCTTGCACCAACTACACGGACCCTCATCTCCAGCACCGATGGATCAAATGTCAGCATAGCGTGTGAGGGCGGCGCAGTGGAAGGCTTCCTCCCTGTGCCGCTCACTCACTGTGACACAGCATTTTCTCCGTGCCGCGTGATGTCATAACCCTTCTGCCCGCCTTCTCTGCTGCAGAAGTCTGTCTCTTGTTATAAGGTCCCAGGCCAGGGCAGGCAAAGGTTCAGGAGCTTCGTAATGGCATCTGCCCTGACTGACTTTTATCAACATGGATTGGCAGCCTAGAGCAGTGTCAGACATAGCGTACATCCAAGGTTCCCCACACTGCGCACATATTGCCCCGGCCTGCACACTCTACCACTACCTGGCCAGCAGCAGCAGTGCAAAGCAGTGCTGTGACTCACGGGTGGGAAGAGGGCTGGGCCTAAAATATGCACCATCACTAGATTTTAGGTAAAATATGCAATAACCAGTGAGAATGGGAAAAATATGCAAATGCATATGCAAATATGCAAATGCATATAATCCTGTCTCTATATATCACTGTATTGTTCCTCTGTCTGTCTGTCTTTCTGTCCATCCTCTACATGTATATCACTGTATTGTTCCTCTGTCTGTCTGTCCGTCCATCCCCTACATGTATATCATTGTATTTTTCCTCTGTCTGTCCGTCCATCCCCTACATGTATATCACTATATTGTTCCTCTGTCTGTCCGTCCATCTGTCCGTCCGTCCATCCCCTACATGTATATCACTGTATTGTTCCTCTGTCTCTCCCTCTGTCTGTCCGTCCATCCCCTACATGTACATCACTATACTGTTCCTCTGTCCGTCCGTCCATCCCCTACATGTACATCACTGTACTGTTCCTCTGTCAGTCCGTCCATCCCCTACATGTACATCACTGTACTGTTCCTCTGTCCGTCCGTCCATCCCCTACATGTATATCACTGTACTGTTCCTCTGTCCGTCCGTCCATCCCCTACATGTATATCACTGTATTCTTCCTCTGTCTGTCTGTCCATCCCCTATATGTTTATCACAGCATTGTCCCTCTGTCTGTCTGTCCATCCCCTATATGTTTATCACAGCATTGTCCCTCTGTCTGTCTGTCCGTTCATCCCCTACATGTACATCACTGTATTGTTCCTCTGTCCGTCCGTCCATCCCCTACATGTACATCACTGTATTGTTCCTCTGTCTGTCCGTCCATCCCCTTCATGTACATCACTATACTGTTCCTCTGTCCGTCCATCCCCTACATGTACATCACTGTACTGTTCCTCTGTCCGTCCATCCCCTACATGTATATCACTGTATTGTTCCTCTGTCTCTCCCTCTGTCTGTCCGTCCATCCCCTACATGTACATCACTATACTGTTCCTCTGTCTGTCCGTCCATCCCCTACATATACATCACTGTACTGTTCCTCTGTCCGTCCGTCCATCCCCTACATGTACATCACTATACTGTTCCTCTGTCTGTCTGTCCATCCCCTACATATACATCACTGTACTGTTCCTCTGTCCGTCCGTCCATCCCCTACATGTACATCACTGTACTATTCCTCCGTAGGCTGAGAGACGGCGCCAACAAGGAGATCCTAGGAATCATCGTCTCCTACAAAGTGAAGGTGAAGCTGGTGGTGTCACGGGGCGGGTAAGTCCTCTCTTGTACTTGTCTGTGTTGCTAATGCTGTGAGAGGACCAAAGCCGGTAGCTGCCAGCAGCAGGTCAGGGCATGCTGGGGCTTGTAGTCCCATAGCCATTGTACAGTTACATGCTGCCTTCCCCTGCTCCGGTACATTGTGTGACATTGTGTTCCCCAGGTAATTGCTCCCCTGGCTAGTGACTGATTGGAACACATAATAGAGTCATAATGGTCTGTAACGTCATACCCAGGGGATATAACATACATGTAACATTACTTACCTGCAAACTGTGACAGACAGGTATACATACCTGTAATGACACACCCCAAACTCTAGAATTCTGTACAGAAACCCAAAGGAGGGAGGGTCCTGCCTGTGAGACCCTGCATTCTAGCGTGTACATATCCATGCGGGCCTGCCTCACACCTCAGCCTACTCGCCCACATTAGACCCCCAGGTTGCAACTTTGAAAATGTATTTAAGCGCAAATTTCAGACGTAGAGATTTCTATTCCGGTAAAATGTTGGAATATTTCTGCCGTATAAATGTGTTTAATAAAGTTGTATAAACATTTAGGGCCTGATTCTGTGTCCAACGCGATTGACATGCAGCACCGATGTCCGCCTTGGTCAGCGACGACCCTGCGGCGAATGCGTCACCCTGAGGTGTTTTGTGTAATTGGCCAGACGGTATCAGAAATGTGTCGGGAAAGTGGCGGCAGCTCCTGGGCGTTGAATTAAAGCGTAGTGGGCGTGTCAGCGGAAGCAGTTGCGCAGCTGCAGGCATAGGCGGCCATGCTCATAGTGCCGGGCCACGTTTTGTTGGTGTGACTGATGGTATAAGGACTTGCCCATGGGTATTACAGCACGCACAGTGCTTTTAGTGGGCATCTCAGCCTTTGCACATTCGGCTGGGCACACGTCATTGGCGACATTGGCGTAAAGTCGCAGGCGGGCGACCTCCAATAAATCTCATTGCTGCACGGGTTCTGTGTGCGACTAGAATCAGGCCATTCCTGTAGAATTCTGTCTCTTATGATCCGACACAGACTGTATAGGGACTAAAGTGCCCGGCTCCTATGTCATGCCATCGTGGCGAGACCCTGGAATGGGCAATGTACTGCATGCATGCACTTTCCTCCTGACTAATTATGTAATCTGCTTTGAACAATGCCAGCCTACTGGGAGACCTTGCGTCCAGGTAATAACAAAGCCATTGCAAGCCGCATCCATTTGCATCTGTCTCGTCCCACTCCAGTCTGTCCTCAGTGGAAATGTATCACCGTTCAGTGTCCATTCAGTGCTCGGGCTAGTGTCCTGTGCAGGGGGCTCATTGCCAGGGGCTATGTGCATGCATCATGTCTATTGCACCCATTACCTCATGTCACAGATCCCTGCTCCCATCAGTCAGGGACAGCGGCTGCATTGTGTCACCGATTGGTCTGGGTTGATTTACCGTAACTAATAGGGGAGGCTCCGGCGGTGGCGCTATGACACAGTTCAAAATTCAAATAGGGGAGCCACACCAACTGTCAACCACTGCCATTCCAAACTGACTCACTGACAGTTGGTGTTTCCGGTACTTGTGGAGTATCACGGCTCCCATCGTATGGCATCGTATGCCATATGTAGTGGCATACGATGTCATACGATGCGATACGATGTTTTACCGATTTTTGAGCATTTTTGCTCAAAAATCGTATGCCATCGCATGGCATCGTATGCCATATGTAGTGGCATACGATGTCATACGATGTGATACGATGTTTTACCGATTTTTGAGCAAAAATGGTCAAAAATCGGTAAAACATTGCATAACATCGTATGCCATATGTAGTGGCATACGATGTCATACGATGCGATACGATGTTTTACCGATTTGTTAGCAAAAATGGTGAAAAATCGGTAAAACATCGCATGGCATCGTATGCCATCGATGCGATACGATGTTTTACCGATTTTTGAGCATTTTAGCTCAAAAATCGTATGCGATCGCATCAGATGCCATACGATGGCATCCGATGCGATGCGATGGCACCCGATTTTGCACTGAAATGCATCAGAATGCATTGAAATGTGTATTAAAGTAGTGAAATGCCCCCAAATGCCATTTTTCATAGTGCACCACCCCCACTATCAACGTCAACCCGAAGCATGGCGAGCGAGGAGACGCGTATAGCTGTGAAGGTATCCGCGTCCCCTCGCGGGGCTCGCTGCACTCGCCACACTATTCTATTCTCAACTCCACGCCGACGTGGATAGTGGGGGTATGAAAAGGTCGTAGGACGCGTACCGCCGCCCCTCGCGGGCTCGCTGCGCTCGCCACGCTTCGGGTTGACGTTGATAGTGGGGGTGGTGCACTATGAAAAATGGCATTTGGGGGCATTTCACTACTTTAATACACATTTCAATGCATTCTGATGCATTTCAGTCCAAAATCGGGTGCCATCGCATCGCATGCCATCGTATGGCATCCGATGCGATCGCATACGATTTTTGAGCTAAAATGCTCAAAAATCGGTAAAACATCGTATCGCATCGTATGACATCGTATGCCACTACATATGGCATACGATGCCATTCGATGTTTTACCGATTTTTGACCATTTTTGCTCAAAAATCGGTAAAACATTGTATCGCATCGTATGACATCGTATGCCACTACATATGGCATACGATGTTATGCGATGGCATACGATTTTTGAGCAAAAATAGTCAAAAATCGGTAAAGCATCGCATCGTATGCCATCGTATGCCACATGCGATGCGATGCGATTTTTAGCATACGATCTGCATACGATGCAGGTCGTGGGAGCCGTGATACTCCACAAGTACCGTGTTTCCCCCCTATTTGAATTTTGTACTGTGCTGCAGCCCCCCTCAGGATCCGCCACTGGTAACTAGTAAATAATAACTGTTCTGTAGTGTGTGACTGTTGTGTAGTGATATTACCATCCATACAGTATATATATCATTGTTATTCTCAGCTAGTCAGCAGAAAATAATATATTGGGCCTTAGTAGGAGTCTTGCGTTGTTGCGCCTGCTTAGCAATTTTTGCTGTATTCGCAACTGCGGCTATATGCTGATGCCAGTATCATCCCTCCCCTCCTATACCTGACTTTGCCAGGACTGAGATGCCCACTTTATGCGTTTATATACGTGATTGGTGCATCCTTATACACAAACATCGGTCACACCATCAATATTTCCACCTGTCCTATGGCTGATGTAGATATGGCTTCCAGTGCGCGCAATTTCTGTAGGCGTCTTTGAATGCAACCAGTCCAGCAACCACATGTAGTGGCCCTTATTCACTTTACAAAACATGGTAATGCCCCTATTACACAATGCCCACATTAGCACATTAGTGCCCCTCATACATAATGCCCACAGTAGTGCCACTTATACACATGATAATTCCCACATTAGTGCCACTTATACACATGATAATGCCCACAGTAGTGCCACTTATACACATGATAATGCCCACAGTAGTGCCACTTATACACATGATAATGCCCACAGTAGTGCCACTTATACACATGATAATGCCCTCAGTAGTGTCATATAAACATAATGTCCTCATGCCACATACCCCACCCCCACATACCCTAGTCCAACATATGCACGCTATATCCCTATTCCCCAACCACACACACACCCTACTCCTCCCCCTGCAGCCCACACGGCCTGTGGGCGAGCGGAGGCGGTACTGGTTCTGCCTGCAATTACATATGATGGAACACAGCCCTGCCCCATTCTGGCCCACTTTAACCCCTGCTTTTCCACTTTAGTAATACAGCTGCCTCTGGTGCCCATCCAAATAATGATATGTAAGTCCAAATAGTAAGATGTCACTCAGAGTATGAAACACAATAATACAGAGACTGTTTCGAGCAGCCAACGTTTCAGGTCTTGATAAAAGGGGTAACTCCCTGAAACGTTGACTGCTTGAAACAGTCTCTGTATTATTGTGTTTCATACTCTGAGTGACATCTTACTATTTGGACTTACATAGGAACACTGTCTGCCTTGCGGTTTAGGGAGTCTATAGTTTGTCAGTGAAAGCATTTATTCTTCATAAGTAATCGACAATACTAATATGACCACTGCAGTCCACAATGATTAGCGCATAGGCAGCCATACAAAATAGATGTGAGTAGCCCTGTGAGCTATCAATCTAATCTTGGATAGGCGGGCAACAGTTGTATTTTGCCTTCCCATTTCCTTGCATGGTGATGTAATGTTTGCATTGCATGCTTCCCTTACCATGTGACAGAGTGCGAGGACGAATTCATGGATACACATGTAGCTGAGACAGAGCTGCCCCCCTTGCACGCACGTAATCTCTGTCACTTGCATCCACCGCTGCATCACACCTTGTTATAATAACTGTATGACATTCATGCATCTTCATATAATCTGTTCAATTATAGCGCACTGTTATATTGTCCTGTGATTCTGACGCCAGAGTGCAATATCTGGTCTACAGTACTGACTACACTTATGTATTCATAAGTCTCAGATATTCATTTATCAAAAAGGAAATGTGAGTTCAGGCTGGCTCCAAATTAGAGAGTAGGGCAGGATATATGGAGGCCATATTTTCTGGACATCACTGTTTAATCACATTGGTAATTGTGTCACTTAGTTTCAGCATAACAGATGATAATGCCCTGTAATTGTAACACAACAATCTGCAGAGCCCCAATGTGCAGTAAGGGGGCAGCTGTGCATGTACCTGATTATCAGATATTAAATAAAAGATATTAAAATGGTGAAGTCCCTTATTTCTACCCTTATACTGCTGTGCTTGTCCAATTTACGTACTGCTAATAACTATTGTCAGCCCACTGGAAGTAGCTTTTAATCTTATTATCAGTCTGTCTGACTTGAAGAAGTTGTCCAGTAGGTCCAAAATATCTGATAGTAAAATAAACCTACTTAATCAATAGAGTTGTTAGGGCCTTATTTTGGTTCATTCTTTCTGACAAAATCCTTCTTAGATGGGCAAAACCATGTGCACTGCAGGTGGGGCAGATGTAACATGTGCAGAGAGAATTAGATTTGGGTGGGGTTTTACTTCAAAGTGAGATCTATATTGCAGTGTAAAAATAAAGCAGTCAGTATTTTCCCTGCACAGAAACAAAATTACTCACCCAAATCTAATTCTCTCTGCACATGTTACATCTGCCCCCCCTGCAGTGCACATGGTTTTGTCCATCTAAGAAGGATTTTGTCAGAAAGAGTGAACCAAAATAAGGCCCTTAGTCTTACTCCTTTCTTTTTTTGTCATAGCTTTCTAACTCTTATTATTTATAACCCTCTCCCACAGGCCTATAAAGTAATAATCTCAGCAGTGCCACCAATTATTAACAGTCTATTGTGGTGTATACTGCATGAGGGTTTTTAATAAAGGTATTCCTAAGGCAAAAATGTAGCTAGGGAAAGCATATACAAGCTCTCTGAGCAATATGTCCCAGCGCAAAATGAAGAGTGTTCTACATTTTGGAAGACTCCCCCACAGTCACTCACCATGTGCAGTAGTATCAGTTCTTGAAACATTTTTGCAATGGACACAAGGTTGTAGAGGAGGGATATCAAGTCTCAATAGGCATAAAGAGGCAGTATATTGTCACCCTCCGGGGCTAAGCTCTGAAAAATTTTGTGCTTAATAGGGATCAGACTACAGTCCCTATTGAAAATTTCAAAAACTGGGGGTTTTCTTACAATTTTACCTTTATTCCAATTAACTTTGTTTGAGTGACTTCAAGTAGTTGAAATAATGAAAATATAACAGCAAAAGTTATACTTGATGTCTGCAGACATTTAATACAGCCGGGTACAGTGCAAGTGTCAATAGGCCTGTGAGTTATTTTTTTTAAAGTCACAGCAAAAAATAATTTATTGCTACACATACAGTAGGTGCTGAGATGCTTCCTGCGTTTCCTGATCTGATTTTATTTTCACCTTTGCTATAATTATTTGACGAGATTTACAGCCTTTGTGCATCACATGCCCGCAATCTCTCAACACAAGTTTTCTCAGTCTGAGATATTGATCTAATTTACTGTTATCCTGTGTCTTTGTTATCTAGTGATGTTGCTGTAGAATTGCCTTTTACTCTTATGCATCCGAAGCCCAAGGAGGAGCTGCTACACAGAGAAGGTGAGAAGGGCTGTCTGGGGTAAAATACTGGTGAAACGTAGCTTCATTCATCTGGAAGTGGCTTCCAAGTTCTGTATTATTATTATTATTGTTATTATTATTATAACTACAATTTTTTTAAATCAATTTTCTTGCTATTATTATTATTATTATTATTATTATTATTAATAATAATAATAATAGTAGCAAGAAAATTGATATAAAATTGTAGTTATAATAATACACAAATAATAATACTTATAATAAATATTAATAATAATAATAATAATATTATTAATATTTATTATTAGTATTATTATTTGTATTAGTATTACTATTTTTATTATAACTATTATTATTATTTATTATTCCTATTATAATAATTATTATTATAATAGATATTAATACGTTTTATTATTATAACTATTATTATTTTTACTATTATTATCATTATTATTATTATTATTACTACTATTATTCAGAATTTATAATTATTGTTATTTTTATTATAACTATTATTATTATTTGTTATTATTATTACTATAATAAAAATGATTATTATCAATATAATTTTAATATTATTTATTATGATTACTATTATTATTATTATTACTATTATCAATATTTTGAACACCCTACTGCCTATTATTTCACATAGGAAAGCAAACTGTTTATAGGAGAGATATATCAAACCTTGAGGAGAGATAAAGTACACTACCAACCAATCAGCTTATGTCATTTTTTCCACCATAATAGCAGAAAATGGGATATTTATGTTTTCTCCATATATAAATGCAGTGTAGGTTTGGAGACGTCACTGATGTAATAGGCTTACCACCGTTTTCTGAACACACTGCGTTCCTATTAGAATCCTATTAGAATCTGATGGGTATTTTCTCTTGAGCATATTTATATTTATACAGGTTGAGTATCCCGTATCCAAAATGCTCGGGACCAGGAGAATTTTGGATAACGGATTATTCCGTATTTTGGAATATTTTAATATTTCAATGATGTATTTTGAAGTATCTTGCATTTATGCTGTATAAACAAATAAAATAAACACAAATATATTTTATTACCACATAAAATACACATAAATATATTTTATTTGTTCAAAAAACAAGGTTTCAAAACATGAAACAAAATTTGTGTACTATCTCAGATATTGAATTTGAATGCCAAGCAATCATTTTCTTGTAAATATATAGTGCCAGTTACATATCATGTCCTCAGTAGTGCTGTTACAAATGTCCCCAGTGAGTTTTTAGCTAAACAAATTTTTTTTTCCACTTTCTGGAAAGTATGGTTTTCGGAATAATTCGGATAACGGATATTCGGATACGGGATACTCAACCTGTACTGATTTTAAGCTTTTTTTGTTTTACACATTTCACCATCTGCAACTGGTAATAAGTAGACATTCACCTCCAGGGGCTTATTCATTATGCTACTTAGCAGACCAGATCCTCTACAGCACAAAGCAGATGGACGCTGTAGGATATCTGTGCGTATTGGGCTAGGGAGGGAGGTTGGTGCCGCTGACAGATGGAGAAGAGCCAGAGAAACAGAGATAGCAGCTTTTCTCTGGGATCTCCGGGAACTATGCCAAGACATACTTTTATTGTAAGGTTTGTCCCGACATGAACTTTGTCTTAGATAGTTTGGAAATACGCACTGTAAAATATTTAGATAGAACCCTTTATCTCTCCACTTTATCTCTCTCCAAAGTTCGATACATCGCCCCTCTATGAGGTGCTGCTCAGGTATTCATGGTTTGTACAGTCCACACTTGCACAGAGTTGCTGCCCGTTGGCGGTTCAAGCTTCTAGCATCCATAAAGGGCCGTCCTGTGATCTCATAAAGATACAAACCCTGTTATTGAAATATCATAACAACATTAATCAATTACTATTCCTAAATGGATAAAAAATACTGGAAGTAGAGATCCCGATGCCAAAATCCTGAAATATTGCGGTAAGTATTTTTACCCTACGTGGAACCCACCCATACCCACAGCCTAACCCTCATCCCATAGCGTAACCTTAACCCTAACCTTAACCACTTCCACATCCTAACCCTGACCTCCCCCATCCCCACAGTTTAACCTTACCCTTACCCACCCGCACAACCTAATCCCCCCAATCTCCAACCCTAACCTCCTCCACCCTGCAGCCTAACTCTAACCTCCCCCTCCTTCAGCTAAAACCTACCCTTCCCCACTCCTGCAGCCTAACCCATAACCTCCACCACTCCCACAGCCTAACCTCCCCTCCTACTGCCTAACCCTAATCCCAACCTCAGTACTTACCTTAGTGGTCCGTTGGATTCTGACATTGGGATCTCGCTGTTGGTCTCGGATCTGCTGGTATTTTGACTCATTATTTGCAAGATATCAACCAAAAAACTATTTTTGGGTTGTACTGCTTGTGTACAGACATTAAAAAAGACAGAGGTACTAATTAAGTCACTTGTGCTTAAGTTTGGATATTCCTAAAACTTGGACAGATGGGGTGGCTTGAGGACCACGTTTAAGGAACCCCAGCTGTACAGTAGGTATAACCGTGAAGGAAGTCAATAGAAAAGACAGTAGCAAGAAGAGGAAGAGGTAGAGGTAGAGAGTTAGGAACGGGAGATGGAGCTTAGAGAGGGTTACCCATAATCCCCCCATAAACTGGACTCCCCCTAACACTGTAATCTCCAGTATCAGCAAGGTCTTTCCTGTTGTGATGCAAGGGGGAAAGTTTATCAAACGTTCCAGTTGTTTTTGCTATTAATGCTGGATTTACTAAAGCCGTCTAAATGGCTCCTGGGGATTTTGCTGTAGTATCTGGTTGATACAGTAGATTCAATGTAAAAATATAGTCAATAGGTCGACTCCAAAAGGTAAGAGGTAGACAGTGCTTAAGGTAAAGGATAAAGTCCCAGCCAATCAGCTCCTAACTGACATGTCTGAAAATTTACAGTTAGGAGCTGATTGGCTGGTACTTTATCTCTGTCCAAGACTTAGTAAATAAACCCCTTAACAATGAGAGAGATGGCCGGGGTGACAGTCTTTTGCAGCTACGCCGTACCCCTTATACAGAATGTGGGTTCAGAAGACAACCCTGGATTTCCGTTGCGGGCGATCGCTGTGTTACGTGTGATATGTCAGGATGTTTCACGGTTAATGAATCATCATATCATAATGTTGTTTGCGACTCTTTCTTGTAGTTCCAGAGAAGGAAGCACCTATAGATACAAATCTCATAGAGTTTGATACAAAGTAAGCTGTATGTATATATACTGTATATAGTGTGTTATATAATATGTGCTGCGCCTGCATGTCTGGTACTAACGCATGTGTCGGCTAACCATTCTCTTCTCTGCACGGCTTTGCATGCGCATAGAGAAAGGAAGAACCAAGTAAGACTTGTACCTCTCCGTCTCTTATCATTTGTGCTCTGTCGTCAAAGCTTCATGCAATGAGTTATCTTCTATAACCTCGTAACCAGATAATCATGAATTTATAATGAATGTGTATAGGAGGGCATCAATGCAGAACTTATATCACAGCTGCAGATCATTTATCTATCTGTGTATCTGAGATATGTGTCGGCCTGTATTCAATCCCGGATGAAATATTTTCGCCAGGCAAAAAAATCGTCAGTTTTCACCTGTTTTTTTGGGCAAATTCAATTCACCCCTATTCAATTCCAGTGCTGAAATTGCCACAAATTCACATTGTTTTGGCGAATTTGCGGCCGTTTAACGCTCTTTTTATGTGGCCATTTTCATCCACGCCGATTCACCCCCCCCCCCCCCCCCAAAGAAATGAAATGGCATGAGTCAAAATGTACTCAAAAACATCCAAGAATGCCCGTGATTCAATACTGAGGGATGTATTTAATCTTGGCCAAGTTTTTCTCCAGGTGAAAAAAAACAACAAAAAAATTGTCTTTCGTGAATTTAATCATGGGCATTTTCGCCTACAGTGGTAGCGGCGGTGTCTTGACCCTAATGCCACTTAAAGCATTTTAACTGTGCAGGTATTATAACTATATACACAATTCTTCTGTACACAGTTATGCTTTTAACAGCATTTAAAGCTTGTTAAGATACTGGCACCAGAATTCGGTGTACAGTAGTAGCACAGACATAGTGACTGTCAACATAATTGACTGTGGGACATTATTTGGTGATTTTTCAGATGAATGGACTTATCACTAAAGCTTGTAGATGTCTCCTCATACACTGTGACTTCAGCAGCACAAGGCATCGCCTCTATGGATGACTGAGTCTGTGTGCGACTGAGTCTGAATCTGTATAGGAAGTGCTTTTTCTCGCATCGAGTTCCGTTCCATTGTCCCCGGCCTGTGACATTTTGCATGAGTGAAACTAAACTTGTGCGGTTAAAGCTGCAGCCCAGCGTCTCTATACACTGTGATTGGTGCGATATTGCGTCTCAGCCATGAATAAGGCAAAAAATTAAAGAAAGAGCCACCTTTCAGAGCGGCACTGATGCACCAGGCATCTGGTGCTGTATAGCGTATAGGCGCTAATGTTACGAGGACACATCTGTATGCTTTCTTCGCTATGCTGTAGTTGATGTTTTAATGTGATTTTCAGATAATTATTTATAATTATATTCATGTAGCACAGTTTACCTTACATTCTAAAAAGAATTGTCCCTGTTTGCCCCTTCTCAAATGCCCCTAGGATTGTGTGGCCTTGAACAGCCACACAGTGAGCCCCTACATTAACCCTTTATGACCCATTGTATCATTCTGGTGTATCCCAGTGGTGACTCTGATAACGTTGGTGCATGAGGCCCTAAGTAATCTGCCCCCCCCCCCCCCCCCCAAATACAGTTTAAGCAATACATTTGAAAAAAAAAATTATTTTCAAATTGTCACCAGGTCAAGGGTTACAATGGCCCTGGCACTCCCAGGAGTATTGGTTCAGGCCAATAAATGTTTGCCCAAACTCTGCTCCTTAAAATTCACTTTGACATGATAATTGAGACAAAAAAGTATACTTTAGATATTAAAAAAGTCCTCAGGGAATTGTGAATCTCACCCATCATCCACTTTCCCTGCAGATAGGTCGGAAATGTAAAAAAAAAGTTGCTGATTTCATCATCACGATCAAATGTTTTTTTATGCTGATTTCATTATCCCATTATTTGAATGTTCAACTTTTTGTTTCCCTCCCGCCCAGCGACGACGATATTGTTTTTGAAGATTTTGCTCGTCAGAGACTGAAAGGGATGAAAGACGACAAAGAGGAGGAAGAGGACGGAACAAACTCACCTCCCGCGAACGACAGATAAGCTGGGGTTGGCCTTACCATATCACCGTCTGACCCTCCTGGATGGGGCGTCCTCATTTCTACTCAACAGAGCCTAAAAAGAAGACCGATTCTGGCAGCCCTTATAATCTTACTGCTGTGCCATACTTGTCACTCTGCATCTCGCTACCTTCCTTCTGTTCCAGCTAACTAATCCGACACAAAATCTGAGAATTAAAGCGTACAATCATGATCCGTATACCTAATTACGTACGTAAGGAGTACTTGTAGCACTTTTGTATTAATCAAATATTTTATGCATTTTGTATAATTACAGTAGTATCATACAAGTATCTGTTACCCAAAAAAGAGTACACCGCTAAACTACGTAGCTTTGGTGGTATCTGAGATCAAAATCCAATGTATTTTGTACAAGGAAAAGCAATCTTCGCTGCTACTGTATCGCAATATGTGGGTAAAACTGGCGAGACCCAATGGCACTTTATAATGTTCCTGTGTTTCTTATGTGGAAACGTGAAAATAAGAAGCGGGATCCCGATCTATTAGTGAGCGGCACCCCCTCTGTCTACTGTAGTAATAACTCAAAAAATATTTTTCCCACGCCAAAATATATTGAACTGTAATCATAGATATACCACTAAAATTCTAATTTCCCCGGGTGAATAAAAGTGCTTTTTTTTTTTAACTTGCACAAACAATAAATATTTTTTTCACTTTACTATGTGTACAATACATTTTAAAACATTTATTTTTCCTTCTCCGGGCCAACTAATAAACTATTTTTAGAATTTTACATTTTTGGTGCACCCAAAAATTATGGCTACGATAACGTGCTTGAATGGCATTTAATTTTTTTCTGTTTTTGAAGTAGAGCATAATGTGATTTAAGGCAAGATTTATAAAGTAATTGAAAGACCACTAAACACACAGCAGCCTTTCCAAATGGAGAGTTTAGTAGTGAAGTGCAAGGCTTATTTATTTTATTATATTTTTATTATTACTATTGTGTATGTGAATATAGAAATAGGAAATTCAGGGTCACAATTTTTATTCAACGTGTATAGAAAAAAGTTAATTTGTATTAATATACATGCGGCTGATCCATGCTGTAGTTGTCTCAGTGCTGCTCCTAATGTTCACGGTGGGGCTTGTGTTATAGTATAACATTTAAATGCCAAAAGCCAAAATGTAATCACTATTTTAAGTGTGTTTTTTTTTTTTTTTTTTTAGAATTAGCTTTTTTTTTTGGGAATTTAGGAATTAGTTGTTGTTTTTTTAGTTTTTTATGGAATTACCAAATTCTTTTTTTTTTAGCAATTATCAGTGTTTTTTGCGGAATTAGCTACAGTATATATATTTTTGGGCTGAATTAGCTAATTCTTTTTTTTAGGAATTATCTGTTTGTTTTTCGGAATAAGCAAATTTTTTTTTTTAGCAGAGATATTTTATTTTGCATAAGTGCAGTTCTCCCAGTTCTCAAATTTATTTACATACAGTAGAAGCTGCCTTGATTTAATATTATCACCGCTGACCGCCTCCACTGTCTTTTGCTGTCACCGCCTTTTTGCTTGACACACAGTACTTATTGACTGCTTAGTAATTTTAATATAATAATCCTATGTAAATATTTATCTTTGTATAATGAGTATTCAATTACATTTTTCATGAGATGGATAAGATGTATATTTAGTAAAAGTGATCATAACATGTGCATACGTTTCATTTTAGTTCCATCCCTGTTTTATTTTGTTCATTGTTTTATTTACACGTGTGTTTTATGATACTACTGTACCCTTACTCCTGTATAAAGTGGTTTTAAAAAGAAAAAAGTTATATTTACGCAAGCACCTAACTGATCCCTTAAATTTTTTTTTTTTTACATTTGTAATTTGAAAATTAATTTATTAATTGCGTATTATTTTTTCAGTTGAAACGACATTTACAGGAGAGCAACGATGTAATGCATAGGAACCTTAGTATAAATAAGCTAGAGGTTTTAACATTTTTAAATAACCACAATGACAATTATCTACACTTTATACATTTCATTTCATAAAATTATAGAAATATGTAATACCTGTTTTTATTTAAATGGTAACACTGATATGATATTAGTAGTATAAAGGTGAATTCAATCTTTTGGATTAATTTCTGTAATGGTTCCTTAACAAATATTTAATAACAATGTCCAGATTATGCAAATGTACCGTGACCGGAATATCAGATATCCACTTTAATCTGGGAAGTTTAAACAATACTAGTTTAAGTAATTATCTCATTGGATACAGCACATTCTTGTCATGTTACTGACAGGGCAATTTTAATAGTATTATAGGCCATGGGCACAACATTCATGAGAATGAAAAATATTAAAACTTAATTAACCCTTCCTGTGCGTCCTTACATTGATTTGCTTTCAGCACTCTGATTGGTGAATAGCTGGAGCTATACACCTATAAGAATGCTGACAGCCATTCACTGTCTGGCTGGGAGACGGGTAGAGAAAGGCTGCACTCTGATTGGGCCAGCCCTCCTTTGCTCGAAGGCCCTAGAATCTTTGATCCCTGGACTGCCCTGGTTACTGAGCACAACTATATCTGAAATTAAACCAAAAAAAAAATTAACATTTTGGAGAGAGAACTTTTTTAAAAAGTTTTTGATTTTTTTTTTTTACTTACATACACACATATTGTTGGAAATTTTTAAATGTCTACAAATTTTTTTCCTGTTAAAGTAATTCACAATAAATATACATTTTTGAGAATATCATCTGGCATATTAAGTACATGTACATTTTTTTTTTAAAGTGCAAATCTTATACGAGGCACGGTTTTGCCTTGTAAATTATTGCCCTTAAAAAAATAAAAAATAAAATAAAGGGCTGGAATCCTGCAAATTCTAACCCTATTAAGTATGTAAAGTATTTCCATCATATAACAGGCAAGATTTAATAGGCAAAATAAAAACATTTTCCATTGTCATTGATATAAATTCGGGAAGAATCATTATATACAATATATGCGGTTTGAGCCTCAGTGTATAATCCTTGGCACGTATTTAACAGCACAACGGGAAAGCCAAAGGGAAAATTCTGTATAACGCATTAATTGTGGCGTCTGGGTGACATCGGAACATTCCTAACAGGACTCCTTCTCCTGAGTAGAGTGTATTATATATTAAACGTTATTATTTTAAATGTGAACGTGTCATGGTTGGAGTGTCCCTTTAAGCATCTTAAGGATGACGGCATTCTCTCCGGATTCCCACTGTGAATATGAAAATGCTGCATTCTATGACAATTAATATATTTTTTTTTTTGTGAAACATAAACTATAGATACATTTTAGAATTATTTTGTTTCGTACATTAAGATGGAGCTTATGAGGATATTGAGGACATATCTGCAACGCACATGTTGTAGTGTTGACTTTATCACATTTTTCGTCATGGTTGTCCAGGGAAAGTATATGGATTTGTTGGTGGAAATGTTTGACTTGATGTACGTCCCTGTTTTACAGGAAAATAATACATTTCAATTTAAACTGAAAATAAAAAGCATCTCCGTTAATTCATTGGTTAATCAGACTTTTATTATCCGTCCTTTAGCCAGCATTGGGAGTAGGTCTATACTTTAGTACATTTTAATACCAATGTTTATAATTGGTAAAACATTTCCCAGAGAGTGGTTTCATATCTGTGGTGCGCCATCCGCCACCGCAGGCTAAAAGCAGATTGTTTTAGTCGCCATTTGCAACTTAGAAAAGTGTTTGAACGATAATTTAGGGTAACTGAGATAACCTACCTTATCCTAGTGATGGGCTTTAACTGGTGGCCTTTAATACGCCGTCATTTATACCTTGTAGTATGTACTATGATGTCTGACATTCACCAACATATAAAGAAATGAACAGCAAGACATGTTTAGATCTCAGTATTATTTCTGTGCAATACTCTTTGTAAAGTACTTTGTACGGTTAATTAATACAGCTTCTCAATTCTCTATGTTGTAACTATGTTGTTTCAATATGTCAGGTAATTCAAATGATTATAAGTTTATTAAACTCAGAGTCAAAGAATTGTGTATTGTGTCTCTTTTTTTAAGTTTCTAGTTGTGCTTTGTGGTGTTTTATGTATTCACTTACAGTATGGAATAACATTTCTCGCCTACATAGACAGTATCACAGTACGTGAGCAGCTGTCAAGGGAAATATCTCTCATGGGGGGATTATTCTGGTTCATTCGCATGGACCAGAAAATACGCACAGGGACCGATGGTGGGCGTATGTGCATGCTCAGGGTCATTTCTGTGCATGTGCATTCACCAGGTGCGTGTTCGCCGGAATTAATTAGTACTTGCCACGGCCGGGAGGTCCCCGAAAATTAGGTGGCCCTCCTGATGTAACCACTAGTAATGAGCATGTTAACCCTGACAACGAGCTTGAAACCACTGGCTATGAGCATGTAACCCCTGTCAATAAGCATGAAACCACTGGCAACGAGCATAAAACTACTGGCAACCAGCATGCAATCCCTGGCAATAAGCATGTAACCACTCTCAGTGAGCATGAAACGACTGACAACCAGCATGTAACCCCTGGCAATGAGCATGTAATCCCTGGAAATGAGCATTAAACCACTGGCAATGAACATGCAACCCCAGGCAATGAGCATGTAGGTTAAAAAATGATAATTAATAGATGGGGGTGCCAGAAACCTTTTTGGTAAGGGACGCAAAAATACTGGTTACACCAGTGATGCTGGCATCGGTATTTTGACCACCGATATCCAACTGCTGGTGATCTGTATGTATTCTTATGGTACAGATCAGCCATACTTTTATTTCCCGCTCTTCGGTGTACAGAGAAGAGGGGGCGGCGCTAACATCATGTGACATCAGACACCCACCCCCCCCGGCAGGCATCAACCCGCCTGTATTCCCAAGGGAAGCCCAGCGGTTTTATAGTGACGCCAATAAAACGCTGGCTGTTCCCTGCTGCCACACCCTCGGCCCTCCATCCACACAGCCAATGGCCCGGCGAGGGTGTAACCAGCAATCCTGAATTGGCACCTAAATTTAGATATGTACAGTAGGATCCAGCCTGGATACCGGTACTTTCAGAGTCCATAAAAGGCCTAGAACAGAATAGAACATTTCTTAGCAGTTTAAGGGACATATAGGTCCAGTAGGAAATGTTTTACTGCCTTTGTTTAATCTATTTTTTTACTTTTGCATCATGTATTTTCCCACCATATAAATGTAGCTTTGTGTCTATATTTCACCTGGTTTGCGCTTGACGTTTCAATAAAATTCAATACATTTTAAAGAAATAGTATATTAATAATTAGGTTACATCATTTATTAATGACTACTCATGGGGTAAATTCACTAAGATGGGAGTTCTATTGAAGATCTGATGTTGCCAGTAGCAACCATGCAGATTCTATCTATTATCTTCTAGAACAGGGGTGGCCAACCCGTGGCTCTCAAGCAGCATGTGGATAATGACACTGGGGCTCTTGTGATTAGGGCGATCACCCCCTGTCGCAGTGCTGTAAGTGTGCTGGTCCTCCCCCTCCCTCACCCCACCTCCATACACACAGCGAGCGGCTATATATAATGGGCATGCCGTGGAGCCCTCCCCCAATTGCTGGATGTACCGCGGCATGCCCCTCCCCACTCTGCTGCGTATTTCCTATAAAGCCACACCCCCACTGCACATTTCCCATTTCGACCACTGTATGAGGTTGGCCTGTACAGCAAGCAGACGCTTTATTATGTGAATCTGGCTTTTATCATGTATTTTATGCCTAGAGGACTTTAGGCCATACCCCATTCATTAATATGTGCATGATGTTGGCTCCTGGGCGTCCCTAAACATATTTGTTGGCTCTTTGTCTCTGACTGGTTGGCCACCCCTGCTCTAGAAAGTGCTAAATAAATAAGAAGAGTCTGATTGGTTGCTATGGGCAACATCCTATCTTTAATAGAACTCCCATCTTAATACATGTGGGCCTATGAGAACGCTTGGATTTCTTTGTCAGTACTGCTGCTGTATAGGCCTAGTTTTACTTGAACCACAAGATGGCGATAAAGAGGCTCTAACACAATGAGATGCACTGTACCAGTCCCCGAATAAGTCGCTACTGTTGTACTGTTTGGTCGACCATAACTAGGTTGACAGTCATTAGGTCGACACCATTGGGTCGACATACAGCTAGGTCAACAGGGGTCTAGGTCGACAATGGACTAGGACGTCAGGGGTCAAGGTCAACACAGTCAAAATGCCGACATGAGTCCCCCACATGGACACATGTCGACTATATGCTTTGGGCGCGGTGCCTCGCTGTGCTCGGCACACTATTTTATTCTCCCACCATGCCCTAGTGGATGGTAGGGCATTAAATACCGACTGTCGGCACATGTCGGCTCAAAAAACAGTGAAAAAACCCATGTTGACCTATTGACTGTCAACCTAACCCATGTTGACCTAACGCATGTGTCGACCTTGACCACTGTCGACCTAGTCTATTGTCGACCAGACCCCTGTTGACCTTCACCCACGTCGACCTAGTCCCCTGTCGACCTAGCGGTATGTTGACCCAACGGTGTCGACATAATGACTGTCGACCTAGTTGGGGTCGACAATTGGACCGTATCCCTGTACTGTCAGGTGTGTGCTTACCTGTGGATTGGGGTTGGATACTGGCGCTGCTTCAGGATTGGGGGCTTTATACAGGAAGCTAACGGGGCGTAGATCAAGGCCGGATTAAGGGCCATCATGGGCCTGGAGGTGAGGCCAATGCCATGTATACACTGTACACCCAGTGTCTCCTTAGTTATATAATAGTACAAGGTGGAGGTCTCCCAGTTATCAGGTCAGAGGGACAGTCCCATTCTTCATGGACAGGTACTGAAGTGTACCAGCAGCTTGTATATTACTGAGCACATCTCAAAATGACTGATATGGAACCGATAGGAGGTCACCTGGAATAACAATGTCTCCCTGAACGACTTGGAGCATCTCTGATAGCATTCGGTTCCTCAGGACAGACTCTAGGGTTTGGGTAACTGCAGGCACAGAACAAATTCCAAGCTCTGGAACTTTTTGGGCCATAATGAAGTTACTGTTAGCAGGGGAATCTATAAATGTCTTGTTGTAATCTGAAGGATCAAAGGAGATGGCTTTGGAACATTGGGACTGGAGTACAGTGGAGAAGCCGGCCATGGGACATGAGTGAGGCAGGGGCAGTCATTAAACGCCCAGCATGGAGGCGAGACTCGGCCTTAATTTCTACGGTTGATCGTGTCAGAATCAGGTGTCTGATTTCAAGGGTGGTGGATGCCCAGTGGCAGAGGAGACCAGGCCATGGGGCACCTGGCTGTAGTGGGCATACAGTAGCAAGCCTCAAACGCAGCAGATGGGTGGGTGGACTGGGGAGCAGCTACAATACTTGGGCCCTTCAGAATACGTCTGGACCACCTTGTGGTAAATTCCCAGCCCAGTGTAGAGTTCACCAAGTGTGACCTATCAGTCCAAAATGTGGTTGATCATAAGCTGCCGAGCAGGGTCCTCCTACCTCTCTGCCTGCCTGTATTGTTGCCAGTTGTACAGTAGAATACGCTCGAGCTATATAAATAGATGGTTATAAACACATCATTATTATAATTGAGTATAGTTACTGTGCACACATTTGTTGTTTGTCACCTGCAAATACCGGATTGTGACTCAGTACGATTATTGTCATTATTATTGGGAACATGAGGAGAGAGAGGAAATTGGCCATTACACAATCACGTGTCCGGACAGATGGTGACGGGTCTATTATAGGAGTACGGGCTGGGAATGTGCCCCTGCCACATAGAAATAAATCAGCATTTACACCGCAGTGTTACATTGGGAAGATCAGATGGATCAGATGGAAAGACCTCGGTAAGATATGAACATCACAGCTGACCGAGCGCATGAGATGCTGTCTGTACGAAAGCCCCCCGCCCCCCGGCACCGCCGATTTCCCTCGACACCATGCGAGGTTTAAATGAGAACACATCCCCTTGCATGCCTCCACTAGCAGGAGCAAACATTCGATGGTCGCCGACTGATTTCTCCTATCTCCGCAAATAGCAGTCAGAGAAAATGGACTTTTATTTGTGAGCGCTTTGACGAAGACCGGTCAGGCGACTGACATCCTGTTACGTCAGGTGCCCACCCCCCAGCAGGCAGGGCCGCAAACAGGTGGGTGCTGTGGGTACTCTGGAAGCTCATTTTGCCCACCGCACCCCTCCCCCGACTGCCTCCACTGTGCTGCCTGCTTCTTCAATGCAAGACGCCGACGGCCAATTAAAATGTTGCACCGGCTTTTGAGCCAATCAGAGCTTGTGTACCGTTAGCCAATCAGAGCGGCTGCCGGTACATGAGCTCTGATTGGCTCAAAAGCCGGTGCTGCATTTTAATTGGCCGCCGGTGTACTGCATTGAAGAAGTCTGTGCTTTGGGACCTTCAGCAGGAGTAGGGCGGTAAGTGAAGGGAGGGGGAGATGGGGGGCCCTGGAGGGGCCCGGATTGGAAATCAGTCCCGGGCCCCAAATTTCCCATCGGTAGCCCTGCCGGCAGGCATCGCCCCACCTGCATACACATGGGAACGCCCATCGTTTTCTTGGGGATGCCCATAAACCACTGGGTGTTCCCATGGCACACCGCCGTCTCTGCCCCGACATAATATAACAAAGCTTATTCTGGCTGGGAGGAACGGCAGGGAACGCAGGTACCAGGTTCAACCAAGTACTGTACATACTTTATCAGCTCTTGCTTAAATGAATCAGGGTCCATCCCGGGACCGGTCACATCATTGTACAGATAACTTGTGTAATAACCACCTATCACATGAGGCCAATGGGGTGTGATGGAGTTATTGATTAGATACCGCATAGCATTTGAAATCATCAATTTCCATTGATTTTGAGAACTTCTATCTATTTTCTATGTTTTGTACCAGGTTCTTCAGTCAATGAGATGAGACCGTACAATAGTTCCCTCATTCCAGCACCGGGAGCACCAGCTCCAACATATTGTAGTTTGGGGCTTGTAGATAATCTCAGCTATTCACAGTCTTCCAACCGGCCTCTAATATCTACAGTATCTTTCCTCAAATTATCCCCAAAATCACTTCCGCAGTGTAGCCTATTCTTCCCCCACCTGATGCTAATCCTCATGGCTGTTCTCCTAGCTCCAATCCCATATCGCAACCCCATGTCTAGTGCACCTCCTGCAAGCGCCTCGCGACTAAGATCTACCTGCTGCCTATAATACACAGGCTCTGAAGAACCTCCTCTGTGTAATGTCTGAACATCCTTTTTCAACTTCTTATACAGTATATACTGGTTATAGTTCTATGATTGGTAATTGACCCGGTGGTGCAGCAGCAACCATCTAGAGCTCAACCCACTCAAAACCGTTGAGATGGTAGTGGACTTTAGGAAGACGGCTGTTGGTGTTCCTCCGCTAACATTCGCTGACAGTGTGGTGTCGAATGTGGACTCCTTCAAGTTCCTAGGAACCACAATCTCCCAGGACCTTAAATGGGGGCCTAACACTGATACTATTGTTGGAAAAGCGCAGCAGCGGCAATTCTTCCTTAGGCAACTGAGGAAGTTCAACATCCCACAGAAGCTTCTGCTCCTTTTCTACTCTGCAATTGTGGAGTCTGTACTGTGCTCCTCAATACTGGTCTGGTGCGGCTCCGCCAGCGAGAGTGACAAATGCAGACTCCAGGGCCGGTGCTAGGGTGTTCGGCGCCCTCCTGCAAACCATAATTTTTGCGCCCTTTCACATTGCAACAAGCTGATTGTGGGAGCGTATGCAACATGCAATCCTATGGAGGATCTCGGGTGCACGTACATGTATGCATACACCATCTCAGTGCTGTGTCCACAAAATGTCGCAGGCACTAAAAGTCCGCAGGAGCACACATCGCATCGCACGCTGCTATTGCAGCGTGTATGGCCATCTTTAGGCACATATCCCAGGCCATTATTTAAAAAGTGTCTAAATTAATATAAAAAAAATCTACAATTATTAAAAAAATTGTTATAAACATGTATAATAAAAGACTCACTGTTCTTTTGCTGGTTAACTCTTGTGCAGTCCCTCCTCTTCTATCTGCGTAGGCAGGACGCTGAGGACGCCATTACACCCCTCTAGGAGGAGATAGAGGGGGCGGAGTGTTGAGGACTGGCAGTGGCACTGGCACAGCACACTGAGAAGAGGGAAGGAAGGGGATGCGGCGCTGCTGCCTGTTCGTCATTTGATTGACAGCTGACAGGCGCAGGGAGTAATGGGTAGGGGACATGTCATCCAGGCATTCACAGACAGCGCTACATGCCTCAGCGCAAGTGTCCGTGAGGAAGAGGGGGCAGGTCACAGGAGGAGGAGTGTGTGTGCGCAGTGCAGGGAGCTTCTCAGTCTCTCCATACTGCCACCCCCGCTGTCAGACAGGCCCTGCGGGCGACATGCAGGCTGTGTGCACTCGCGGTGCAGGGAGCAGCTCTTTATACTGCCGCCCGCCCGCTGTCAGACAGGCGCTGGGGGTGGCGTGCAGGAGGCAGTGACAGTGAGGGCTGAGGCAGCTTTAGCAGAGCAGGGAGGGAGACAGCGCCTTTTCAGCATGGCGCCTCCCTGCTTTGCAGGAGCTGCTGAGTGGGTTGCGCCGGCCCTGGCAGACTCCAAAAGGTAGTCAGAACTGTGGGGAAAATAATCGGGACGGACCTTCCCTCTGTCCAGGACCTGTACCTGTCCAGAGCAAAAAAGCGGGCAGTGAAGATAGTCAAGGACCAACTACATCCTGGCCATGCAAAAAGGAGATTTGATGGTGGATGTGCGCTAAATAGGCTGCCTTGTAGGGGTGGTATCAATAATGTGGTAACCCTAAAACCACAAAAACATATAATGCATGAAAGAAGGTAATTGATAACTCCTCCACTGGCGCCAATTAATACGTTCCTATATATGTAGGAACGGTCCTCTTCTCCAAAAGTGGGGAAAGCTTGGGTATAAATACCGTACGCCCCTTAAAGTATAAGAGGGCTCCTCTTCTCCGAATAGCTGAACTCAATAGGATCCACTCGTGTGATCCTATTGAGTTCAGCTATTCGGAGAAGAGGAGCCCTCTTATACTTTAAGGGGCGTACGGTATTTATACCCAAGCTTTCCCCACTTTTGGAGAAGAGGACCGTTCCTACAAATATAGGAACGTATTAATTGGCGCCAGTGTAGGAGTTATCAATTACCTTCTTTCATACACCCTGGCCATGGCTTGTTTAACCTGCTGCCATCAGGCAGACGCTACAGGGCTATTCCCACCAGAAGCCTAAAAAGTTTCTTCCCTCACGTGGTCACCTGCTGACACGTGATCTCAAGAACACCTCACATCCTAGTCGCGCCGTAACCCTCTGCACATAATCTAACACGGTGTCACCTCGGAATAACTTTCTGTGTGACTGTACATGTTCCCCCACCTGTTTATATTATTTATAATGTATGCTGTTTACTTGTTACCCACCCGGCTGCTACACAGCAAACAAAAAACAAATTCCTAGTATACGGCTACGCAAGTATACCTGCCCAATATTATGATTCTGAATTTTTGTGTTCTACGGTTCCTACTGTACGGTGCAGCAGTGTTATCATCTACCTACATTGGGATTGTACCAGGTGTATTTGACACCATATCAATGCTGGGATGGTCCTAAATAACAGAAAACACTAGTGATATAGCATGAAAGTTAAGGCTTGGGTCCGGGTCCTACAACCCCTCCCTGTACATGTGATGTCATAATGGTGTCAGTACTTGCACACCCTTAGTTATTACTTTGGTAAACACCTATATAAACCTAAATCTATGCTACCAAAAGTGCTGGCTCCAGAGGCGGAGCTGAAGCACAGTTCAAAATTCAAATAGAGGAGCCACACCCACTGCCAGTGAGTCAGTTTAGAATGGCAGTTGGTGGCAGTGGGTGTGGCTTCCCTATTTGAATTTTGAATGTCTACCATAACATAGTATAGAATAGTGGTGCTTAGATTAACTAATGAGAAAAGAATCCGGAAGGACGCGTAACATAACACAGAATCTTCCGAATGTATTAACCCCTTCAGTGGCACTCCCGAGAATTTTCCTGGTTTTGCTCCAGTGCGCAGACTGGTAAACCCGGAAACGTCTCAGGAGTGCCACTGCCTGCGGTCCCTCCCGCCGGCCAGTGCCGCCAAGCTAAGCGCTGAGATCAGCGCCGAGCTCAGCTTCAGCGTCTGCCCGGCTCTGTCTCCTTCTCCCCCGCTGTGTGTGGCGTGACCATGTGATGTCACGCCGCACACAGTCGGGTTGCTGTGGGCAGGGCCGGGCAGCGGCTGATGGACTGTTCAGCGGTGCTGCCCGGACCCGGGGGTTACAGTGGTGGGTTTTTTTTTAGGGAGCGCTCCCCCAGGAAAAAAAAATCGCCCAGTGGGGAGCGCTCCCTAAAAAAAAATACCACTGAAGGGGTTAATAGGGGTTATGATAAAAAGGGCCGACAGCATCTAGGTTGACAGCCAAAAGGTTGACGCCAAATGGTCAACACAGACAAAAGTTCAACGCATGCAAAAGGTTGACACAGGAATGATCGACACATTAAATGGCCACCATGAGTTTTGCCCTTTATTTCCTGTCAATTTATATATTAATCACGTGGACCCCAAATTAGTCTACCGCGTCCCCTCGCTCCGCTACCGCTGCACTTTTGCTTGGGTTGACATTTTCTATATCAATCTGGTCAATGTCGACCATATGGTGTCTACCTTTTTAGTGTCAACCTACACAATGTCTGGAATACCATTAAAAGGCCGGGCAGAGAAGTCATTCCTCCTGCGAGCCAATCAGTCCTCCCCTGAATGAGTCACAGGTCCCATAGGAGACAGGTAGAATAAGTGACAGATTTATACCTAAGGCGACCTTGCCAGTTGTTCCTCATAGTGATTGTGTCACACACTGCACAGTGTACACAGCCAGGGACTGTGCTCCGGGGATGTCACTTGTCACAGCACGGCGGCACCTGGTGAGTACGTCTGATTGTCCTAGAACTCTGCTTAGGGGGACCCTCATTTATTATATAAAAGGATTTTGTGTGCAGTAAGTTCTGTGTTCTCTTCATGCTGACAATCCTGCCTTCCCCACACCCACAGACACCAGAGACTACGAGCTCTTCAGTGTGGGAAATACAGGGAACAATAATATATGTGGGATCATTGTTAAGATGGAACAATAATGAATCTTAGAATTTTGGTGAATGTGATTGTTAATCTCTGCCGCTTATCCGATGGGACTTTATCGATGTAAATATCGCTGTTGACCTCATGGCTGTATTTTGTGTCTAAAGATACAGGGGGGGAGGTGTACTAATACTCAGAGAGAAGTACCAACTGTCCGGCTCCTAACTGTCATTTTGTTCAAACACAGCCTGTAACATGACAGCTGATTGGATGGTACTTTATCTCTCTTCACGGTATCTCTCGCCAAGGTTTAGTAAATAGACCTCACAGACTGTATAGTGATAAAAGCTGGTTATCTGTCCCCACGTTTTCTCTCCGAAGCTTGGTACCCCCCCCCCCCCACGAGGTGTTATTTACTCAGCAAATTACAGTATAAAGCCTCTGACAGAACTAATACCTGCGCACAGTCTATTGTGCGCCTCTGCAGCTCCCCTTGGCGAATGGCTTTGGCGACTTTTTTCATTCGCAATCATCGGGGAGGGCCAGGGCAGGACAGGTGGGGACGGGAATCGTCCATGGCAACGCCCAGCATCTATGGGTGTCCCCATGAAAACGCTGGCCATTCCCATGGTTACGTGATGACTGCTGGGGGCAGATGGCTGACGACACAGGATGTCGACCACAAGCCCCCTCTTCATCCAAACACCTGCAAATAAAAGTCAGTACTCACTGAGCCAGGAAAAATGGTCGGCGACCCACATATGAGATTTCCTGCCTCGAAGGCAGGTATGGATCACTGGATAGACACCACTAGGTCGACATGACTGAAGATCGACATGTAGGAAGGTGGAGGTAAGCATTAGGTCAACATGGGGAAGGTCGACATGGGGGTTTTCACGTTTTTTTGTCCCGAATGTTGACACAGTCGGCATGGACATGAAACGTAGCACCGCTCCACTCGCCATGCCTCGGGCTCATGTCCCCCCCCCACCAAAATGGGAAAAACCCCATGTCGACCTTTTAACTGTCAACCTTCCCCATGTCAACCTAATGCTTGTGTCGACGTAATGACCCTTTCTACCTAACCCATGTCGACCTTCAGGCATGTCGACCTAAAGCTTGTAGACTTAGTGACCGTATCCCATGGAGGCGTGTGGGGGGATGTGTCTTCATTATGCATACCCCCGCATGTTAACGAGGGGAACCGGCGACGTCTCGGCGATCATTGCAGCTTACTCAGCCAACCGTAACCAGCCCCATAATGATAAAGCTTTTCAGCCCGGACATTACTGAGCTACACACATACAGGGACGGATTTGTGCCTAGGCCCGTGAGGCACCGGCCTCAGGGCGGCACCAATTAAGGGCGGCAAGCAGGCTGACATTCTGTTAAATGGCACAGTGGGTAGACAGCGGCGAGTGACGAGCGCCGCCGCCGCAGACATGAATTATCATATATCGGTGGCAGCGCCGCTCGTCACCCGCCACTGCCCACCCACTCTGCCATGCACATTACATCACCACTTAGTGGCTGGGTCCGACGGTCCCCCTGCGCTTCCGGAAATGGCTCAGGCTCACTGCTGCCGGCTCCCGGCCATTGGCTACTCTACACACATTCAGTCTATTGGCTGCTGTGTATCCAGCAGCTGAGCGGCGCGCAGATCCTCCCTGCACTCAGTCAGTCACAGTGTGTGAGCCGGAGAGAGACTGACATAGACACTGTGCTAATCACTGTACTAATAAGTGCCTCCCTCCCTCCGGGTCCTCCGTGCAGTGAGCAGTCCAGAGTGCTTAACAAAATATTAAGGTGGGCTACAGTTAAATTTGTATGAAATATATAAATAACAATGTATATACATATATAATTACAATAAAATAGGGGGAGGGGGGGGCACAAAAATGTTGTGCCTAGGGGCGGCCTGACCCCTAAATTCGCCCCTGCACACATATATATATATCCTGCTCCTGAGGACGGTGGGAAAGCACCGAAACGGCCGTCGGGCATCAGTGACCCTCTGGTTGGACCACCATGCTGACACTTTGCCACTTTTTTGGTAACATGTATCAATTGAACTGTATGCTGTATTCACATCATGCTTGGTGTGTCCCTCCTTTTGACTCTATTTTTCTCTGAACTCTTTTCTATATAAAATATTTAGCTTCATTCAAATGGATGTGCTGCCTTTTCATCATTTTATATATATATATATATATATATATATATATATATATATATATATATATATATATATATATATATATATATATATATATATATATGGAAAACCCCAATCTGCGCCCGGGTAAAATAAAAGCAGCACCACTGAAAGGTCTCCTGTTAAACGAGACCCAGTTTTTTTACAGGCGAAGAAAGGGAAAAAGATCAGGGTGCGCTTCCAGACATGATTTAACACATTTAAAAGTAACAATCTTATTTAATAATAAAAGATGCTCAATGAGTAATAATAAAATACACAATAAAAATGTATTTTGGCACAATTTGTTATCAAAAGAACTGTTGATTGGACTTCCGATCGTCGAAGAGATGCAAAACGCGTTTCGTCAAAAAGACTTCCTCAGGGGCAGTGGAAGCAGCATATTATATGAACAGTTCACACTGTAAGTCACAATACAATTTATTAATTTTTTTTTTTATTATTATTTATTTGTTCATTAAAAAAAAAAAAAATTTTTTTTTTTATTTATTTTGATAATACATCCTAAATTGAACCCGTTAATATAATAATTACATCACTTCACATCACTCCTCAATAATGGGGCACTTATTAAGTGAATTTATACTATTTATTCTGTCGTTAGAATTGCAGATTCGGGCCCTTTGTAGCCAGTGTTAGCGGCCTGGTTGTTCTTAGTCTGAAAATACAGGAAGTGATGTCAGACTTAGAGCCCTATAAGAGCTCACTCAATCCCCAGAGCATCATTCCAGCTTTGGAACTCCTGCACTGCCCATCCTGTTATTGTGGTCCATTGTAAGTACTTTCAAAACTCTATCTGGCAGTTGATCAGTGTGGCATAACCCTATTATGTATGTATATTATATATGCTGTAATGTGATTCCCCTTAGACACTGGCAAAGTTTCTGATTGTTCTATTGACTGTCTGTGGAACCCTTCTACTATCGCTGGGCCATCTTTACCACTTGTGTTCCCTTTATATGCTTATTGGATGGTATGTAAACTATGGTCATTAGACCCATTATTTAATTGTCTAACATCTTATAAGCCTGTGATTAAGGGGAATTGGTCTTCTTTTCCTCTCATCAGTTATATCTGAATGGTGGCAATATTCCACTCTGGAGGAACAATTTCAGGATTCCTTGATTTAAAAAGGGGAAAAAAAAATTCTCCGTACTTTCCTGTTACAGAATACGGTATGATGTACATTCACTGAGTTTGTTTGGTGCAGGCCATTTTTTTGTTCACATCTGTCCTTATGATCTAGAGACTCACTGTAGATCCTATTGAATTTCATGTTGCTTCCCCTCTCCATTGTCCTTCTCTCCATATCAACTCTTTTCTCCCTTGTTTTTTGGCCATATGATCTTATACACAGATTTGTAATAATTATCTGTATCATTATATGTACATTTATTGTTATGTATTGTGACTTACAGTGTGAACTGTTCATATAATATGCTGCTTCCACTGCCCCTGAGGAAGTCTTTTTGACGAAACGCGTTTTGCATCTCTTCGACGATCGGAAGTCCAATCAACAGTTCTTTTGATAACAAATTGTGCCAAAATACATTTTTATTGTGTATTTTATTATTACTCATTGAGCATCTTTTATTATTAAATAAGATTGTTACTTTTAAATGTGTTAATTCATGTCTGGAAGCGCACCCTGATCTTTTTCCCTTTCTTCATATATATATATATATATATATATATATATATATATATATATATATATATATATATATATATATATAGCAAACGAAGAATAGGCGGCACTCAGAGGTCTTTTCAAATAAATATATTTGAGCAGAAAAGGCTTAACGTTTCGGAGCTGCGCTCCTTTTTCAAAAGTGTGTGGGCTCCCCACTGGTGGAGGTCACGACACAGGAAAACAGGAGGCTGGGTAGTGATAGGGGTGTGTGGGAATAAGGGGGACTAAAGAGGAGGGTGGGGGACACTGTGCAGCTTCTGCCAGTGGGTGAGGGTCCAGCGTGGCAGCACAGGAGTACAGGATGGTGGCCCTTAGTCAGTGTCTCCTCCTACTGGGTGGGAGTTAGGGTACATGAGAGCAGGAGGCTGGGCTATGAGGCATAATAGGGGAATGTGGGCAAAACAGCGTCAGCGACTCCCTAGTGGTGGAAGTTACGGTTCAGGAGAGCAGGAAGCTGGGTAGTGATAGGGGTGTGTGAGTATACGGGGGACTAAAGAGGGGCTTAGGGGTGCCGTGAATCAAGGGAGGGAGCGCAGGTGTTGGTGAATCGCGGGAGAGGGCGGGGGTCCGCAAAGCGTGGGAGGGAGTGTGAATAGCAGTAAAAGGTCTGACTTAAAACACCTACAGTAAAACAGAACAGGTGTTATGTATTATACAAAGAATTGGTTGATGATGTGTAGGTTGACGTGCACATAGTTGTCACTGGAAAAAAATTTCTACAAGAAAAACACAGAAAGTTCAACACATGTAAATGTTGACATAAGTGTGGCACTTCATCGGTGTCCATGTCGACACATGAAAATGAATATGAAAACATTAAAAAAAGAAAAATAAATCTTCAAAAACTCATGTCAACCTTTTTCATTGTCGACCATAGCCGTGCCAGTGTTTTGCATGTGCCATTTAATCCTGGGGTTGCCGTGAATCACGCGCTGGGGTGGGGGAGGGAGGAGGTGAGGGGTGTCCGCGAATCACGGGAGGAGGGGTCGTGGGTTGATGCCGTGAATTGCGGGAGGATGGGTCCCGGGGGGGGTGTGGGTGCCGCGAATCGTGGGATGGGGGGGGGGGGCGCGGGGGGTTGCAGTGAATCGCGGGACGGTGGGTCACGGGGGCAGGGGTGGGGAATCGCAATGACAGGAGGGGGGGTCAGGGGTGGGGAATCGCGGTAGGGGGGGTCGTGGGGGGCACCGTGAACCGCGGTAGGGGGGGTCGTGGGGGGCACCGTGAACCGCGGGAGGGGGGGCCCGGGGGTTGGCGCGAATTGCAGGAGGGGGGGTGTCACGGGGTGGGGCCGCGAATTGCGGGAGTCCCCAGGGGTGCCGCGAATTGCGGGGGGTGTGCTGCAAATCGCGGGAGGGGGGTCGTGGGGGGTGCCATGAATCGCCACAAGAAAAAAATCAACACAGAAAGGTCAACACATGTAAATGTTGACATAAGTGTGGCACTTTTTTGGTGTCCATGTCGACACATGAGAATGAATATGAAAACATTGAAAAAGTGAAAAATAAATCTTGTCAACCTTTTTCATTGTCGACCATAGCCATGTCAGTGTTTTGCATGTGCCATTTAATCGTGGGGATGCCGTGAATGGGGGGGGGGGGGGAGGTGCATACCCAATATGACCCTCTCCAGGAGGGACACATTGCTCTATTTCTGGACTTTCTTCTTAATTTATGGATTACCATCACCTGTGCTTAAACACCTTTCTTATCAATTACCCTGTTTAAAACAGGTGATGACAATCATAAATTAAGATGGAAGTCCACAAACAGAGCATTCTGTCCCTCCTGGAGAGGGTCATGTTGGGAGGTATGGAGGTGTGGGGCGCTCACCTGGTGTGTCTGGTGAGTAGCTGTGTCTTTGCTGTGTAACATGGAGAGGCAGAGGGTGTCTGGCACTGTCTGTGGGCTCACTGGGCTGGTTCTCTGTCATGTGAGTCAGTCATGTGAGTCAGAGGCTCCACCCAGGGTTATATCTCCAGACACACTTTGAGTGACAGATGTAGCCAAATATATAAGAGATACTGTATATTTGCTATAAATGAAATATGAGCTTCTGTAAATTTGTAACATTTCTGGAAATGAAAAAAGGTACTTGTGTATTTTGGCGGCGCCCGATTTGTGCATCGTACGATGATCGCATCGCATGCCATGTACCCGATGGCATGTGATGCGATGCGACGCGATTTTGACCGCCTACACAATGAAAAATCGTATAAGCACCCTAAAGGGTGCTTTTGAGCACCCTAATGGGTGCTTACAGTGTTAAATGCACCCCCACGCCACCCCCCCACTATAAACGTGAACCCGAAGCGTGGCGAGCGCAGCGAGCCCACGAGGGGCGGCGGTACGCGTCCTACGACCTTTTCATACCCCCACTATCCACTTCGGCGTGGAGTTGAGAATAGATTAGCGTGGCGAGTGCAGCGAGCCACCGAGCCCGAAGCGTGGCGAGCGCACGCGGATACCTTCACAGGTAAACGCGTCCCTTTGCGGGCTTCACAGGTATCCGCGTCCCCTCGCCACGCTTTGGGCTCGGTGGCTCGCTGTGCTCGCCACACTAATCTATTCTCTACTCCACGCCGACGTGGATAGTGGGGGTATGAAAAGGTCGTAGGACGCGTACCGCCGCCCCTCGCGGGCTCGCTGCGCTCGCCACGCTTCGGGTTCACGTTTATAGTGGGGGGGTGGCGTGGGGGTGCATTTAACATTGTAAGCACCCATTAGGGTGCTTAACATTGTATAAGCACCCATTAGGGTGCTTATACAATGTTTAATCGCATCGTATGGCATTGTATGCCAGGTACAATGGCATACAATTTGAAAATTGTATGCCATCGTACACTAACCACCGTCGCATCGCATACCATCGCATGCGTTATGGTATGCGATGCGATGGGCGCCGCCAAAATACACAAGTACCTGAAAAAAATTCATAACAAAGGAAAGGGGAACCTGCGATAGACCAAGGGCGGATTAATTAGGATAAATACAGGTAACGATGCACTAATGTTTCCTCCAGTGATTAAGGCACACTATAACCGCGGCTGTACGAACAGGGCGAGTAACATTATCCTGGAAGCTGGTGCTACTGTACATTCTGCATCTTATAAAGGCATATTGGTACATTTCAAGCAGCTTCTGCTGTCTACATACAGATTTGCCCTCATACATTGTGGCCCCTCTGGACTCGCTGCCTTGTCCGGACGAGGTCCCGACAATCGGGATCCCAACAGTTATTTACCCGACGTTGGGATCCCGACTATTAAAACACAGACAGATGGGTTCCCGATGGTCACCGGCTATTCTCACTCGTGGGGTACACGACCCCCATAGAGGTAGAAAATAATAGGTGGCGAGCGTAGTGAACCACCGTGCCCGCAGCGTGGGGCTTTGTTGTGCTCGCCATGCTGTCTGAGTCTGGCCAGTTGGGATCCCGACGTCGGGCTAATGACTGTCGGGATCCCGACTGTCAGAACCCTATACCACACCCGTCCGGACGACTTTCCTGTGCCCAGTGTCTTATTCACTCAAAATGTACCAGCTGCTAAAAAACCCCAAGAGGAACAAACGACACATTAACAGTACATTGCTAGCGGGCACTGCCCCCCCGTATCTGTGTAACAGGGCTCTGGCATGTGGGGCCGCGGCTGATTTTCTCACAATGCTCTGCCGTTAGCTGTGTACAGATAGCATGGGTCACCGCCGTTAGCTGTGTACAGATAGCATGGGTCCCTGCCGTTACCTGTGTACAGATAGCATGGGTCCCTGCCGTTACCTGTGTACAGATAGCATGGGTCCCCGCCGTTAGCTGTGTACAGATAGCATGGGTCCCCGCCGTTAGCTGTGTTCAGATAGCATGGGTCCCCGCCGTTACCTGTGTACAGATAGCATGGGTCCCTGCCATTACCTGTGTACAGATAGCATGGGTCCCCGCCGTTAGCTGTGTACAGATAGCATGGGTCCCCACCATTAGCTGTGTACAGATAGCATGGGTCCCCACCATTAGCTGTGTACAGATAGCATGGGTCCCTGCCGTTACCTGTGTACAGATAGCATGGGTCCCCGCCGTTAGCTGTGTACAGATAGCATGGGTCACCGCTGTTACCTGTGTACAGATAGCATGGGTCCCCGCCGTTAGCTGTGTACAGATAGCATGGGTCCCTGCCGTTACCTGTGTACAGATAGCATGGGTCCCTGCCGTTAGCTGTGTACAGATAGCATGGGTCACCGCTGTTACCTGTGTACAGATAGCATGGGTCCCCGCCGTTACCTGTGTACAGATAGCATGGGTCCCCACCGTTAGCTGTGTACAGATAGCATGGGTCCCTGCCGTTAGCTGTGTACAGATAGCATGGATCCCCGTCGTTAGCTGTGCATAGATAGCATGGGTCCCCGCCGTTACCTGTGTACAGATAGCATGGGTCCCCACCGTTAGCTGTGTACAGATAGCATGGGTCCCCGCCTTTAGCTGTGTACAGATAGCATGGGTCCCCGCCGTTAGCTGTGTACAGATAGCATGGGTCCCCACCATTAGCTGTGTACAGATAGCATGGGTCCCTGCCGTTAGCTGTGTACAGATAGCATGGGTCCCCGCCGTTAGCTGTGTACAGATAGCATGGGTCCCCGCCGTTAGCTGTGTACAGATATCATGGGTCCCCGCCTTTAGCTGTGCACAGATAGCATGGGTCCCCACCGTTACCTGTGTACAGATAGCATGGGTCCCCGACGTTAGCTGTGTACAGATAGCATGGGTTCCCCGCCGTTAGCTGTGTACAGATAGCATGGGTCCCCACCATTAGCTGTGTACAGATAGCATGGGTCCCCGCCGTTAGCTGTGTACAGATAGCATGGGTCCCCGCCGTTAGCTGTGTACAGATAGCATGGGTCCCCGCCGTTAGCTGTGTACAGATAGCATGGGTCCCCGCCGTTAGCTGTGTACAGATAGCATGGGTCCCCGCCGTTAGCTGTGTACAGATAGCATGGGTCCCTGCCGTTAGCTGTGTACAGATAGCATGGGTCCCTGCCGTTAGCTGTGTACAGTTAGCATGGGTCCCCGCCGTTAGCTGTGTACAGATAGCATGGGTCCCTGCCGTTAGCTGTGTACAGTTAGCATGGGTCACCGTCGTTAGCTGTGTACAGATAGCATGGGTCCCTGCCGTTAGCTGTGTACAGATAGCATGGGTCCCTGCCGTTAGCTGTGTACAGATAGCATGGGTCCCCGCCGTTAGCTGTGTACAGATAGAATGGGTCCCCGCCGTTAGCTGTGTACAGATAGCATGGGTCCCCACCATTAGCTGTGTACAGATAGCATGGGTCCCTGCCGTTAGCTGTGTACAGATCGCATGGGTCCCCGCCTTTAGCTGTGCACAGATAGCATGGGTCCCCGCCGTTACCTGTGTACAGATAGCATGGGTCCCCACCGTTAGCTGTGTACAGATAGCATGGGTCCCCCGCCTTTAGCTGTGTACAGATAGCATGGGTCCCCGCCGTTAGCTGTGTACAGATAGCATGGGTCCCCACCATTAGCTGTGTACAGATAGCATGGGTCCCTGCCGTTAGCTGTGTACAGATAGCATGGGTCCCCGCCGTTAGCTGTGTACAGATAGCATGGGTCCCCGCCGTTAGCTGTGTACAGATATCATGGGTCCCTGCCGTTACCTGTGTACAGATAGCATGGGTCCCCGCCGTTAGCTGTGTACAGATAGCATGGGTCCCCACCATTAGCTGTGTACAGATAGCATGGGTCCCTGCCGTTAGCTGTGTACAGATAGCATGGGTCCCCGCCGTTAGCTGTGTACAGATAGCATGGGTCCCCGCCGTTAGCTGTGTACAGATATCATGGGTCCCTGCCGTTACCTGTGTACAGATAGCATGGGTCCCCGCCGTTACCTGTGTACAGATAGCATGGGTCCCCGACGTTAGCTGTGTACAGATAGCATGGGTCCCCGCCGTTAGCTGTGTACAGATAGCATGGGTCCCCACCATTAGCTGTGTACAGATAGCATGGGTCCCCGCCGTTAGCTGTGTACAGATAGCATGGGTCCCCGCCGTTAGCTGTGTACAGATAGCATGGGTCCCTGCCGTTAGCTGTGTACAGATAGCATGGGTCCCTGCCGTTAGCTGTGTACAGATAGCATGGGTCCCTGCCGTTAGCTGTGTACAGTTAGCATGGGTCCCCGCCGTTACCTGTGTACAGATAGCATGGGTCCCTGCCGTTAGCTGTGTACAGTTAGCATGGGTCACCGTCGTTAGCTGTGTACAGATAGCATGGGTCCCCGCCGTTAGCTGTGTACAGATAGCATGGGTCCCCGCCGTTAGCTGTGTACAGATAGCATGGGTCCCCACCATTAGCTGTGTACAGATAGCATGGGTCCCTGCCGTTAGCTGTGTACAGATCGCATGGGTCCCTGCGTTAGCTGTGTACAGATAGCATGGGTCCCCGCTGTTACCTGTGTACAGATAGCATGGGTCCCCGCCGTTAGCTGTGTACAGATAGCATGGGTCCCTGCCGTTAGCTGTGTACAGATCGCATGGGTCCCTGCGTTACCTGTGTACAGATAGCATGGGTCCCCGCCGTTAGCTGTGTACAGATAGCATGGGTCCCTGCCGTTAGCTGTGTACAGATAGCATGGGTCCCCGCCGTTACCTGTGTACAGATAGCATGGGTCCCTGCCGTTAGCTGTGTACAGATAGCATGGGTCCCCGCCGTTAGCTGTGTACAGATAGCATGGGTCCCCGCCGTTACCTGTGTACAGATAGCATGGGTCCCCACCGTTACCTGTGTACAGATAGCATGGGTCCCTGCCGTTAGCTGTGTACAGATAGCATGGGTCCCCGCCGTTACCTGTGTACAGATAGCATGGGTCCCCGCCGTTAGCTGTGTACAGATAGCATGGGTCCCTGCCGTTAGCTGTGTACAGATAGCATGGGTCCCCGCTGTTACCTGTGTACAGATAGCATGGGTCCCCGCCGTTAGCTGTGTACAGATAGCATGGGTCCCTGCCGTTAGCTGTGTACAGATCGCATGGGTCCCTGCGTTAGCTGTGTACAGATAGCATGGGTCCCCGCTGTTACCTGTGTACAGATAGCATGGGTCCCCGCCGTTAGCTGTGTACAGATAGCATGGGTCCCTGCCGTTAGCTGTGTACAGATAGCATGGGTCCCCGCCGTTACCTGTGTACAGATAGCATGGGTCCCTGCCGTTAGCTGTGTACAGATAGCATGGGTCCCCGCCGTTAGCTGTGTACAGATAGCATGGGTCCCCGCCGTTACCTGTGTACAGATAGCATGGGTCCCCGCCGTTACCTGTGTACAGATAGCATGGGTCCCTGCCGTTAGCTGTGTACAGATAGCATGGGTCCCCGCCGTTAGCTGTGTACAGATAGCATGGGTCCCTGCCGTTAGCTGTGTACAGATAGCATGGGTCCCTGCCGTTAGCTGTGTACAGATAGCATGGGTCCCCGCCGTTACCTGTGTACAGATAGCATGGGTCCCCGCCGTTACCTGTGTACAGATAGCATGGGTCCCCGCCGTTAGCTGTGTACAGATAGCATGGGTCCCCGCCGTTACCTGTGTACAGATAGCATGGGTCCCCCCCGTTAGCTGTGTACAGATAGCATGGGTCCCCGCCGTTAGCTGTGTACAGATAGCATGGGTCCCCGCCGTTACCTGTGTACAGATAGCATGGGTCCCCGCCGTTACCTGTGTACAGATAGCATGGGTCCCTGCCGTTAGCTGTGTACAGATAGCATGGGTCCCCGCCGTTACCTGTGTACAGATAGCATGGGTCCCTGCCGTTAGCTGTGTACAGATAGCATGGGTCCCCGCCGTTAGCTGTGTACAGATAGCATGGGTCCCCGCCGTTAGCTGTGTACAGATAGCATGGGTCCCCGCCGTTAGCTGTGTACAGATAGCATGGGCCCCCGCCGTTAGCTGTGTACAGATAGCATGGGTCCCCGCCGTTAGCTGTGTACAGATAGCATGGGTCCCCGCCGTTAGCTGTGTACAGATAGCATGGGTCCCCGCCGTAAGCTGTGTACAGATAGCATGGGTCCCCGCCGTTAGCTGTGTACAGATAGCATGGGTCCCCGCCGTTAGCTGTGTACAGATAGCATGGGTCCCTGCCGTTAGCTGTGTACAGATAGCATGGGTCCCCGCCGTTAGCTGTGTACAGATAGCATGGGTCCCCGCCGTTAGCTGTGTACAGATAGCATGGGTCCCCACCGTTAGCTGTGTACAGATAGCATGGGTCCCTGCCGTTAGCTGTGTACAGATAGTATGTGCCGGGTGCTCACACTGGTAACATGCTGAGCGTTTCAGCGGGACCCTTCTGCCTCCTTTCCCATATATATCACAGTGTAACATGGTGACCGGTTCGGGTTCCCAGTCGCCTCTCTACAGACTGCAGAAGAGTTTTATGTTGATCATAAAAATGAATGTATCTTTAGTTTTTATGGGATTTTCTTGTGGGATCATATACGGTGGAGGCGCGGCTGCAGCTGAGGTTGGCCAGTACCATACATTTGCCTTTTTTCTGGTTGCTTCGCGAGAGGCGGAGAGGGTCTTGGAGCAGCGGGCAGCCCCATATGTTGGGCCTTCTCATGGTAATGAGGCAGTGACGCGGGTGCGGGGGGCAGGCAGCTGACATAGTTTTTATGTTTCCGGGGTGTCAAGTTTTATCATGGAGCACTTGGACCCCCAATTTGTATATCGCATCCCCTCGCATGGCTCCCTTTTCTTACCAGGCTTGGGTCACTTCACTGTTCCCAATCCTAGTCTACGTGGATGGTAAAGCATGAGAAAGTTAAAAAAAATTAAAACAATTGTGAAAAAATGTTAATTGTATATATTGTTTCAAAAAGCGGGGCTGCACCGCCAACCATGGGCTGAAGGGGGAAGACCCATAAGTACATATAAACATACATGTTATCATGTATGTAATCAGGGCCGTTTCTAGAGGCGGACAAGCCGTGCAGCCGCCCGGGGCGCCGCACGGCTTGTCCACCTCTGTTTAGCAGCCAGGGCGCCCGCCAGCTTCCCCCACGCCGCTGTCCCCCCCGCACGCCCCGTCCGCCGCCCCAAAAAGATGATCTCTCTCTTGGACTTGGAGGGGAGAGGAGCGCATAAGTCTCTCCTTCCCCTCGCTGTGTCACTGGGCTGTTAGCCAATCATCTCGCGGGCCGGCAGCCAATAAGGAGCCAGCCCGCGAGATATGATTGTTTGACAGCCCAGTCACAGTGAAGGGGAAGGAGAGATGCGCTATGCGCTCCCCTCTCCTCCCCTGGGAAACAGAAGCAGCGGCGGCGGCGGCAACGGGACTCGGAGACCCGGACTCTGCTCTCCCCAGCAGCAGCAACGGTGAGTTGTGCTGCTGCTGGGATATTTTCCTCTGGCACTGTGGGGGCATATAGGTCTGGCACTGAGGGGGGCAGATGTGTGGCACTGTGGGGGCATATTTGCCACTGTGGGGGAATATATGTGGCACTGTGGGGGAATATATGTGGCACTGTGGGGGCATATATGTGGCACTGTGGGGGCATATATGTGGCACTGTGGGGGCATATTTGGCATTGTGGGGGCATATGTGTGGCACTGTGGGAGCATATGTGTGGCACTGTGGAGCATATTTGGCACTGTGGGGGCATATGTGTGGCACTATGGGGGCATATATGTGGCACCGTGGGGGCATATTTGGCACTGTAGGGGCATATGTGTGGCACTGTGGGGGCATATCTGGCACTGTGGGGGGCATATCTGTGGCACTGTGGGGGCAAAGCTGTCACTGTGGGGGCATATATTGGTGGCACTGTGGGGGCATAGCTCTCACTGTGGGGGCATATATGTGTGGCACTGTGGGGGCATAGTTGTCACTGTGGGGCATATATGTGTGGCACTGTGGGGACATATGTGTGGCACTGTGGGGGCATATCTGCCACTGTGGGGGCATATATGTATGGCACTGTGGGGGCATATAAGTAAACGGCATCAGTTGTGCGGCAGCGGCGCGTTGGGCATAATGTGTAATAGGCATTACGTTGTGGGGAGTATTGTGTACTTGCCATCATGGTGTGCGGCGTAATATGTAATGTGTAATTGGCATCACGGATAAAAAAGTGTATAATGATTTAAGTAGCCTGTCATTGTTTGGCCTTGATCTGTGAGGCATACTAGGTAACTGTGTGGGGCTTTATATTTTTATGTCACCGTGTGGTCTTCAGCCCGCCAACTAGGGTGGCCAATCCCGGGATCGGGATCGGCGGGATCCCGGGATTTGGCCCCCAAAACGCCGGGATTTCAATCCCGGGATTGGAATTTCCAATCCCGGGATTTCGGGATTAAACTGCGCATGCGCAGTTTAATGCCGGGCAGCGTCTGAGCACTCAGACGCTGCCCGGCTTCTCCCAATCCCCGCAGTGCGCAGCGTGACGAGGTCACGCTGCACAGGGCACAGCCGCACGTCCACGGCTGCCCGCCCGCCCGTCCAGCGCTCCCGGCCACCTGCCCGCCCACCCACCCAGCGCTGACGGCCGGCAGCACTCACGGCCGGCCACCCGCCCGCTCACCCACCCAGCGCTCACGGGGACCCAGCGGCAGCGGTCCCTGCCACCCACCCGCCCACCCAGCGGTACCTGCCAAAGGTACCTGCCACCCACCCAC
Organism: Crinia signifera; assembly: GCF_055691185.1. NCBI lineage: Eukaryota > Metazoa > Chordata > Amphibia > Anura > Myobatrachidae > Crinia > Crinia signifera. Next base: position 398,396,610 of record NC_139218.1, on the reverse strand, counting down.
CCACCCAGCGGTACCTGCCAAAGGTACCTGCCACCCACCCGCCCACCTAGCGGTCCCTGCCACACACCCGCCCTCCCACCCAGCGCTCCCTGCCACCCACCCGCCCTCCCACCCAGCGCTCCCTGCCACCCACCCTCCCTGCCACCCAGCGGTCCCTGCCACCCACCCGCCCAGCGCTTGGGCGGCCAGGGTGTTTTTTATTATTAGGGAAGCCAATCCCGGGATCCCGGGAATCCCGGGATTGAGCATTTTTCAATCCCGAATCCCGGGATTGAAAAAATGCCCCGGGATTGGCATCCCTACCGCCAACTTAAGTGCGGGAGGACAATGACAATTCCTGCGGTAACCAATGTCTGGACATGCAGGTTGCAAAAGTGAGATGTAAGGTAATTGTTTTGCTGCTAGACCACGCCCTTATTTTAAGCCACACCCCTTTTAAAATAAGCCACACCCCCTATTTCGACGCGCGCGCCTTAGGCGCGCGCAATTTCTTATATTTCATGTTATGTATAGATAGGCAGTGCTATAAGCATAGGGTGCCATGTGGCGCCTGGCAATCAGCTTAAGCCGCAACACACACTTAGGGCCGCCCTCAGACTCCTGTCAAGTAGCCAAGGTTATAGGGCGGGATGTATTAAAGTGTCATTGCCTCCCCTCGCCACGCCGCCACAGCAATGCTAGCGCATATGTATTAACGTCTGCGGCTAGCATCGCAGTGTGGTGACGGAGGCCCCCACGATACCTGTGATGTGGTGTGCGGGGGTCTCCGTCACATCCCCGGCTCAGTATGGCTGTCCCTAGTACCTCCTCCTCCCCCCCTGCAGCCAGAAGGACATCCAGCTGTGAACTATGCTAGGGGGAGGTGGAGTTTGATGGAGGATGGGGAGGGGGTAGGCATCTGCGGCAAGGGGTGGCAGTTGGCGGGTATCGATAGAAGCCCATAGGCTACTATAGGGTATCGCCACCCAAAGGTGGTGATACCCTGCCCTGCGAATATGCCGCGGCCGGGTATTAGTACATTTGAAAATGCAGTAAACTCCCCCAAAAACGGGGGTTTTACTGCATTTTCCCCTTAGTACATCCCGCCCATAGTCTTTTTAGAAAAAACAGATTAGGTAGAAGGGGAGGGGGGTATGTTTGAATGTTAAACCATCCATAAAACTATACATAAGGGAAGACTTAAACGAGAGCACAATGGAGTCGGTAGAATCGGTATGGGGAGAAATCACAGGTAATATTAAAGGGGTTAAAAACCTATAGTAGGAACATGTTATAACCCACCCAACATAAATACGGAGGAGGAAAAAGACCTCTTGCTACAGGTGGGAAAAGCGGCCAGTTTAGGGGACATTATTATTATGGGTAACTTTAACGACCAATAAATAAATTAGAAGGATAGGTCAGGTAGTATCGCTAAGGGAAATGTTTTATTGGATGCCCTAAATGACCTATTTATATCAATGTATTTAAAGTCCAACCAGAAATAACAATATCCTGGATCTCTTGATAAGCAACAACTGGGACATTGGGCCTTATTCTGGTTGGAGCGGCCGGGCCGTACGCGTACGTCCCGGGATTTTTTATGATCTGCGCATGCGTACATTCGCTAATGCGCAGGCGCGAACACTCCACAACGCTTACGGACGGGTCTCTACGTGCGAAAAAACCTGTACGCGAGTGTACGGGCATTGGGGGCGGCATAGGGGCGTGATGAGGGGAGCGGCTGAAATAATGAGGGAAAATGGGCGTAAGTATGGGCGTACACGGGGGTGTGCACCAAAAATGAGCGGTGCTACTACCGCACGATCGACTAAAGCACCGTTCATTTCGGACACAAAACAGGCGGCCGGCAACCGCCATCTCAAACCACCCCTACAGATACCGCATGCCAGCGTGCGCCTGGGTTTGCTAATTTACGCTGATTACTACCAAACACATACACCTGAATGTAATAACCAATGCTGCAGTCTATTAAGTCCAAACCATGATTTCACTACCTGCAAGCCACACACACAGCACTCAAACACATTGGAAGCTTATCTTTCTATACTTCTCTACATGTAAAGGTTTGTTTAATTTAAGGTAAGAATCTTTGTAAGACCTGCTTATATATGCTAAGGTAGGTATTTGTTAAACAGTTAGACATATTCACTACGTGCTTTCATAGACTTACACAGTAGCACACTCAATCGACACAAGTCGACATGTGTCAACGTGTTCACTCTAATACAAACATAGGTTTTGTATTTATGATACAATAACATAAACCACATCTAACACCTACAAAGGATGTTTCAGCAATGTTTTAAGCCCATTACCACTATTTTGCACATTAATTAATTCAATCAATTAATTAATTTTCATAACTATAGTTGAAAGGCAAGATTTGCAGGTCCATATATGTGAAGGGTATGTCAGCGTACACGGACGTACGCTCACTCTCACGAGCGGTGACATAAGCTGAGTTTTCTATTGAAAACAATAGGGACCCGTCCGTGCAAGCTGGCGTACGCTCAGATAGCCGCAAGAAGTCGGTGGGAAGACGGACGAGAGACGTCCGTAAACGGTGGCGTACGCTCTGTTGTACGCCAGTTGTCGGAGTGTAAGGGCTGGCCCGTCCGTGTACGTTGGCGTACGCTCATTTGTACGCCACTCCCCTTCGACGTTGTTTCTGCCCGTACGTATGCGGCTGAGTTGTGGGTGGACTTAACCTCAACGGCCGCGTGCGGATAGCGTACGTTAATAGCGAACGTACGCACGTTTGGCCGCTCCGATCAGAATAAGGCCCATTGTAACTAACATAACCATAAGGAGACATTGGGGAACAGTGATCAGAATATGATCACATTTTGGGTGTGGTACAGGGGTTTCAAACAGTTGGGGTCCCGACAGTCATTAGCCTGAAGTCGGGATCCCGACTGGCCGGACTCAGACAGCATGGCGAGCGCAACAAAGCCCCTTGCAGGCTTGCTGCACTCGCCACGCGAGCCACCTATTCAATTCTCCCTCTATGGGGGTCGTGGACCCCCACTATGGAAAATAGCGGGTGGCCGTCGGGCACCCGGCTGTCAGCTTTTTGACAGTCGGGATCCTGAGGTCGGGTAAATGACTGTCGGGATCCCGACTGGCGGGAACGCGTCCGACACCCCACATTTTATTTAAATTTTAACAAAGATAATTATATTGGAGCAACTAGGTCCTTACATTTCAGAAAAGCAAACGTTGGTAAGTTTGAGGGGTCCTTAAAGTATATAAACTGTAAGGAATTATTTAGAGGTATGGATACTACTAAAAGGTGGCAAACTTAAAAAAAAATACTGCTGGAGGGCACTGATCAATTTATTCCTAGGGTAAATAAAAGAACAAATGTCAGAAGGAAACCTATGTGGCTTAACAGCAAAGTCATATTTGAAATAGCTAAAAAAGGAGGGCATTCAAAACGTTTAAACAAGATCATTTGCCGCATATAAAGAATGTAATAAGAAATGTAAAAATACAATCAAGATGGCTAAATTAGAGACTGAACGTAAAACAGCCGGAGATTGCAAATATAATCCCCAAAAATTCTACAGTTATATAAATGGAAAACGGTTAAGGAAGGAAAATATTGGCCCACTAAAAAAAAGCAGGGTACCCTGGTACTAGAAGAAAAAGAGAAAGCGGAATTATTCAATGAATTTTTTGCTTCGGTATTTACAAGTGAAGAATCTTCAGAAGATCTCCCACAGATTAAATGCTCGGCTCTTGATTGCTCCCAAACTGTATGTTTGAGTGAGGAAATAGTCAAAAACAGATTACAGAACCTGAATAGTAACAAATCTCCTGGCCGGGACGAAATGCACCCTAGGATAATAAAATAATTGAGTTCTGTCATAGCACTACCATTATATCTGATATTCGAGGAATCAAACTCGGGGAGGGTACCAAGGGACTGGCGCATAGCTAACGTAGTACCAATATGGAAGAAAGGTATCAAAACTAACCCTGAAAATTATAGACCGGTCAGCCTTACATCCATTGTGGGGAAAATATAAGCAATAGTATCCAAAATTTCTTAGAACAGGAGAAAGTGATAAGTAAGGCTCAGCAAGGGTTCGTCAAAAATAGATCATGTCAGACTAATTTAATTAGCTTCTATGAGGAAGTCAGACTTAGGGAAATCTGTTGATATACAGTAATACTGCTTGATTTCACTAAAGCTTTTGACAGAGTGCCTCATAAAAGGTTATTAATGAAACTAGGTAATTTAGGGTTAGGAGATAAAATTTGTAATTGGATTAAAAACTGATTGCACAATTGGGGCCCGACATTGGTGATAAATGGAATACATTCCAGCTGGGTAAGGTCCAAAGTGGAGTCCCACAAGGTTCAATATTGGGACCCACCTTGTTTAATATATTCATGAATGATATTGGAAGTGACATAGTGAGTAAGATTGCAATATTTGCGGACGACATGAAATTGAGTAAGGAAATTAATTCAGGAGAGGATGTGGAAACACTACAAAGTGACTGAAATAAACTGGAAAGGTGGGCAGATAGGTGGAAAATGCAGTTTAACGTTGAAAAATGTAAGGTATTTCATTATGGGAACAAAAATGAACAAGCTAATAATAGGCTAAATTGAGTTATTATAGGGAATTCTGCTGTAGAGAAGGACTTGGGGGTCATCATAGATGAGAAATTGGGTAATAGTGCACACTGCTCAAGTGCAGCAGCAAAAGCAAACCGGACACTGGCATGCATTAAAAGGGAAATGGATTCTAGGGATGCCAATGTGATAGTGCCTCTTTACAAGGCATTGGTGAGACCACACTTGGATACTGTGCTCAGTTCTGGGCACCGTACCTTAAAAAATGACATACATGAATTGGAACAGGTACAGAGAAGGGTGACTACGCCACAGTAGTAAAAGGTCTCTAATCACTAGAATACAAAGATAGGTTATACCAGGCTGAATATGTTTTCACTGGAGAAACAGAGGTTGAAAGGTGATATGATTAGTATGTTCACATACAGGATTGGGAATCATATGGAATTGGGAGATGATTGGTCACTAACAGGCCTATACTTAGGACACGCGGGCATGCACTGAGGCTCGAGGAAAAGAAATTCCAAACTGAATTAAGAAGAGGATTCTTCACCATTAGAGCAGTAACATTCTGGAACTCATTGCCGGTGGGATGATTACAGCAACTACTGTTACAGAATTTACATCAAAACTGGATACATTTTTGGCCACTAATGTACAGTAGTTACAAGTCAGATAGGTTGAACTCGATGAACTAACGATTAACTAGGGCACTACTATGGGGCATAATAACAACTAGCGCACTACTATGGGGCATAATATTAACTAGGGAATTACTTTGTGGCAAAATATTAACTAGGGCTCTACTATGGGGCATTATATTATCTAGGGAACTAGTATGGGGCATAATATTAACTAGGGCACTGCTATGGGGCATAATATTAACTAGGGCACTGCTATGGGACAAAATATTAACTAGGGCACTATTATGGGGCATAACATTAACTAGGGCACTAATATGGGGCATAATGAAATATTAACTAGGGCACTACTATAGGATATAATGTAATATAAACTTGCGTACTATTATGGGGCATAATATTAACTAGGACCCTACTATGGGGCATAATATTAACTAGGGCAATACTATGGGGCAGAATATTAACAAGGGCATTACTATTGGGCATAACATTAATTAGGGCACTACTATGGGGCGTAATGTAATATGGACTAGGGCACTACTATGCGGCATAACATTAAATAGGGCACTAGTATGGGGCATAAGGAAATATTAACTAGGACACTACTATGGGGCATAATATTAAATAGGGCACTAGTATGGGGCATAATGTAATATTAACTAGAGCACTACTATGGGGCATAATATTAACTAGGGCATTACTTTGTGGCATAATGTTAACTAGGGCACTACTATGGGGCATAATGGAATATTAACTATGGCACTAGTATGGGGCATAATATTAACTAGAGCACTACTATGGGGCATAATATTAACTAGGGCATTACTTTGTGGCATAATGTTAACTAGGGCACTACTATGGGGCATAATGGAATATTAACTAGGGAACTACTATGGGGCATAATATTAAATAGGGCACTAGTATGGGGCATAATGTAATATTACCAAGGGCATTACTTTGTGGCATAATGTTAACTATGGCACTACTATGGGGCATAGTGTAATATTGACTAGGGCACTACTATGGGGAATAATATTAATTAGGCACCACTGCTGCTAATTTCAGGCAATGTAAATGATATGTAATTATCGTATAAATGAGAATATCTGGGGAGAGGAAGTGATAAATAACCTAAAAGCTATTTATTTTAATGACACTTTATAATAAGTACTGTATGGGGAAAGTCAGATTAGTTTCTCCAGGGTGTAATATAAAGATAAATAACTGTCAGAGAACTAAACGTCGGTGACTGGATTATAGCGGTCACATATTGTCACATAACGCCAATGATCTCCGAATAACTGTCAGAGAACAAAACGTCAGTGACTGGATTATAGCGGTGACATATTGCCACATAACGCCAATGATCTCCGAATAACTGTCAGAGAACAAAACGTCGGTGACTGGATTATAGCGGTCACATATTGTCACATAACGCCGATGATCTCAGAATAACTGTCAGAGAACAAAACGTCAGTGACTGGATTATAGCGGTCACATATTGCCACATAACGCCAATGATCTCCGAATAACTGTCAGAGAACAAAACGTCAGTGACTGGATTATAGCGGTCACATATTGCCACATAACGCCGATGATCTCAGAATAACTGTCAGAGAACAAAACGTCGGTGACTGGATTATAGCGGTCACATATTGTCACATAACGCCGATGATCTCAGAATAACTGTCAGAGAACAAAACGTCAGTGACTGGATTATAGCGGTGACATATTGCCACATAACGCTGATGATCTCAGAATAACTGTCAGAGAACAAAACGTCAGTGACTGGATTATAGCGGTCACATATTGCCACATAACGCCAATGATCTCAGAATAACTGTCAGAGAACAAAACGTCGGTGACTGGATTATAGCGGTCACATATTATCATATAACGCCAATGATCTCAGAATAACTGTCAGAGAACAAAACGTCGGTGACTGGATTATAGCGGTCACATATTGTCACATAACGCCAATGATCTCAGAATAACTGTCAGAGAACAAAACGTCGGTGACTGGATTATAGCGGTCACATATTGCCACATAACGCTGATGATCTCAGAATAACTGTCAGAGAACAAAACGTCGGTGACTGGATTATAGCGGTCACATATTATCATATAACGCCAATGATCTCAGAATAACTGTCAGAGAACAAAACGTCAGTGACTGGATTATAGCGGTCACATATTGTCACATAACGCCGATGATCTCAGAATAACTGTCAGAGAACAAAACGTTGGTGACTGGATTATAGCGGTCACATATTGCCACATAACGCCAATGATCTCAGAATAAATGTCAGAGAACAAAACGTCAGTGACTGGATTATAGCGGTCACATATTGTCACATAACGCCAATGATCTCAGAATAACTGTCAGAGAACAAAACGTCGGTGGCTGGATTATAGCGGTCACATATTGCCACATAACGCCAATGATCTCAGAATAACTGTCAGAGAACAAAACGTCAGTGACTGGATTATAGCGGTCACATATTGTCACATAACGCCAATGATCTCAGAATAACTGTCAGAGAACAAAACGTCGGTGACTGGATTATAGCGGTCACATATTGTATAACGCCAATGATCTCAGAATAACTGTCAGAGAACAAAACGTCAGTGACTGGATTATAGCGGTCACATATTGTCACATAACGCCAATGATCTCAGAATAACTGTCAGAGAACAAAACGTCGGTGACTGGATTATAGCGGTCACATATTATCATATAACGCCAATGATCTCAGAATAACTGTCAGAGAACAAAACGTCGGTGACTGGATTATAGCGGTCACATATTGTCACATAACGCCAATGATCTCAGAATAACTGTCAGAGAACAAAACGTCAGTGACTGGATTATAGCGGTCACATATTGCCACATAACGCCAATGATCTCAGAATAACTGTCAGAGAACAAAACGTCAGTGACTGGATTATAGCGGTCACATATTGTCACATAACGCCAATGATCTCAGAATAACTGTCAGAGAACAAAACGTCGGTGACTGGATTATAGCGGTCACATATTGTATAACGCCAATGATCTCAGAATAACTGTCAGAGAACAAAACGTCAGTGACTGGATTATAGCGGTCACATATTGCCACATAACGCCAATGATCTCAGAATAACTGTCAGAGAACAAAACGTCGGTGACTGGATTATAGCGGTCACATATTGTCACATAACGCCAATGATCTCAGAATAACTGTCAGAGAACAAAACGTCGGTGACTGGATTATAGCGGTCACATATTGTCACATAACGCCAATGATCTCAGAATAACTGTCAGAGAACAAAACGTCAGTGACTGGATTATAGCGGTCACATATTGTCACATAACGCCAATGATCTCAGAATAACTGTCAGAGAACAAAACGTCAGTGACTGGATTATAGCGGTCACATATTGTCACATAACGCCAATGATCTCAGAATAACTGTCAGAGAACAAAACGTCGGTGGCTGGATTATAGCGGTCACATATTGCCACATAACGCCAATGATCTCAGAATAACTGTCAGAGAACAAAACGTCGGTGACTGGATTATAGCGGTCACATATTGTATAACGCCAATGATCTCAGAATAACTGTCAGAGAACAAAACGTCAGTGACTGGATTATAGCGGTCACATATTGTCACATAACGCCAATGATCTCAGTATAACTGTCAGAGAACAAAACGTCGGTGACTGGATTATAGCGGTCACATATTGTCACATAACGCCAATGATCTCAGAATAACTGTCAGTGAACAAAACGTCGGTGACTGGATTATAGCGGTCACATATTGTCACATAACGCCAATGATCTCAGAATAACTGTCAGAGAACAAAACGTCGGTGACTGGATTATAGCGGTCACATATTGTATAACGCCAATGATCTCAGAATAACTGTCAGAGAACAAAACGTCGGTGACTGGATTATAGCGGTCACATATTGCCACATAACGCCAATGATCTCAGAATAACTGTCAGAGAACAAAACGTCGGTGACTGCATTATAGCGGTCACATATTGTCACATAACGCCAATGATCTCAGAATAACTGTCAGAGAACAAAACGTCGGTGACTGGATTATAGCGGTCACATATTGTCACATAACGCCAATGATCTCAGAATAACTGTCAGAGAAAAAAACGTCGGTGACTGGATTATAGCGGTCACATATTGTATAACGCCAATGATCTCAGTATAACTGTCAGAGAACAAAACGTCAGTGACTGGATTATAGCGGTCACATATTGTCACATAACGCCAATGATCTCAGAATAACTGTTAGAGAACAAAACGTCAGTGACTGGATTATAGCGGTCACATAATGTCACATAACGCCAATGATCTCAGAATAACTGTCAGAGAACAAAACGTCGGTGACTGGATTATAGCGGTCACATATTGTCACATAACGCCAATGATCTCAGAATAACTGTCAGAGAACAAAACGTCAGTGACTGGATTATAGCGGTCACATATTGCCACATAACGCCAATGATCTCAGAATAACTGTTAGAGAACAAAACGTCGGTGACTGGATTATAGCGGTCACATATTGTCACATAACGCCAATGATCTCAGAATAACTGTCAGAGAACAAAACGTCGGTGACTGGATTATAGCGGTCACATATTGTCACATAACGCCAATGATCTCAGAATAACTGTCAGAGAACAAAACGTCGGTGACTGGATTATAGCAGTCACATATTGTCACATAACGCCAATGATCTCAGAATAACTGTCAGAGAACAAAACGTCAGTGACTGGATTATAGCGGTCACATATTGTCACATAACGCCAATGATCTCAGAATAACTGTTAGAGAACAAAACGTCAGTGACTGGATTATAGCGGTCACATATTGTCACATAACGCCAATGATCTCAGAATAACTGTCAGAGAACAAAACGTCGGTGACTGGATTATAGCGGTCACATATTGTCACATAACGCCAATGATCTCAGAATAACTGTTAGAGAACAAAACGTCAGTGACTGGATTATAGCGGTCACATATTGTCACATAACGCCAATGATCTCAGAATAACTGTTAGAGAACAAAACGTCAGTGACTGGATTATAGCGGTCACATATTGTCACATAACGCCAATGATCTCAGAATAACTGTTAGAGAACAAAACGTCAGTGACTGGATTATAGCGGTCACATATTGTCACATAACGCCAATGATCTCAGAATAACTGTTAGAGAACAAAACGTCAGTGACTGGATTATAGCGGTCACATATTGTCACATAACGCCAATGATCTCAGAATAACTGTCAGAGAACAAAACGTCAGTGACTGGATTATAGCGGTCACATATTGCCACATAACGCCAATGATCTCAGAATAACTGTCAGAGAACAAAACGTCAGTGACTGGATTATAGCGGTCACATATTGTCACATAACTCCGATGATCTCAGAATAACTGTCAGAGAACAAAACGTCAGTGACTGGATTATAGCGGTCACATATTGTCACATAACGCCAATGATCTCAGAATAACTGTCAGAGAACAAAACGTCAGTGACTGGATTATAGCGGTCACATATTGTCACATAACGCCAATGATCTCAGAATAACTGTCAGAGAACAAAACGTCGGTGACTGGATTATAGCGGTCACATATTGTATAACGCCAATGATCTCAGAATAACTGTCAGAGAACAAGACGTCAGTGACTGGATTATAGCGGTCACATATTGTCACATAACGCCAATGATCTCAGAATAACTGTCAGAGAACAAAACGTCAGTGACTGGATTATAGCGGTCACATATTGTCACATAACGCCGATGATCTCAGAATAACTGTCAGAGAACAAAACGTCGGTGACTGGATTATAGCGGTCACATATTGTCACATAACGCCAATGATCTCAGAATAACTGTCAGAGAACAAAACGTCAGTGACTGGATTATAGCGGTCACATATTGTCACATAACGCCGATGATCTCAGAATAACTGTCAGAGAACAAAACGTCAGTGACTGGATTATAGCGGTCACATATTGTCACATAACGCCAATGATCTCAGAATAACTGTCAGAGAACAAAACGTCGGTGACTGGATTATAGCGGTCACATATTGTATAACGCCAATGATCTCAGAATAACTGTCAGAGAACAAAACGTCAGTGACTGGATTATAGCGGTCACATATTGCCACATAACGCCAATGATCTCAGTATAACTGTCAGAGAACAAAACGTCGGTGACTGGATTATAGCGGTCACATATTGTCACATAACGCCAATGATCTCAGAATAACTGTCAGAGAACAAAACGTCAGTGACTGGATTATAGCGGTCACATATTGTCACATAACGCCAATGATCTCAGAATAACTGTCAGAGAACAAAACGTCGGTGACTGGATTATAGCGGTCACATATTGTATAACGCCAATGATCTCAGAATAACTGTCAGAGAACAAAACGTCAGTGACTGGATTATAGCGGTCACATATTGTCACATAACGCCAATGATCTCAGAATAACTGTCAGAGAACAAAACGTCGGTGACTGGATTATAGCGGTCACATATTGCCACATAACGCCAATGATCTCAGTATAACTGTCAGAGAACAAAACGTCGGTGACTGGATTATAGCGGTCACATATTGTCACATAACGCCAATGATCTCAGAATAACTGTCAGAGAACAAAACGTCGGTGACTGGATTATAGCGGTCACATATTGTCACATAACGCCAATGATCTCAGAATAACTGTCAGAGAACAAAACGTCAGTGACTGGATTATAGCGGTCACATATTGTCACATAACGCCAATGATCTCAGAATAACTGTCAGAGAACAAAACGTCAGTGACTGGATTATAGCGGTCACATATTGTCACATAACGCCAATGATCTCAGAATAACTGTCAGAGAACAAAACGTCAGTGACTGGATTATAGCGGTCACATATTGTCACATAACGCCGATGATCTCAGAATAACTGTCAGAGAACAAAACGTCGGTGACTGGATTATAGCGGTCACATATTGTCACATAACGCCAATGATCTCAGAATAACTGTCAGAGAACAAAACGTCGGTGACTGGATTATAGCGGTCACATATTGTCACATAACGCCAATGATCTCAGTATAACTGTCAGAGAACAAAACGTCGGTGACTGGATTATAGCGGTCACATATTGTCACATAACGCCAATGATCTCAGAATAACTGTCAGAGAACAAAACGTCGGTGACTGGATTATCGCGGTCACATATTGTCACATAACGCCGATGATCTCAGAATAACTGTCAGAGAACAAAACGTCGGTGACTGGATTATAGCGGTCACATATTGCCACATAACGCCAATGATCTCAGTATAACTGTCAGAGAACAAAACGTCAGTGACTGGATTATAGCGGTCACACATTGTCACATAACGCCGATGATCTCAGAATAACTGTCAGAGAACAAAACGTCAGTGACTGGATTATAGCGGTCACATATTGCCACATAACGCCAATGATCTCCGAATAACTGTCAGAGAACAAAACGTCAGTGACTGGATTATAGCGGTCACATATTGTCACATAACGCCGATGATCTCAGAATAACTGTCAGAGAACAAAACGTCAGTGACTGGATTATAGCGGTCACATATTGTCACATAACGCCGATGATCTCAGAATAACTGTCAGAGAACAAAACGTCAGTGACTGGATTATAGCGGTCACATATTGCCACATAACGCCAATGATCTCAGAATAACTGTCAGAGAACAAAACGTCGGTGACTGGATTATAGCGGTCACATATTGTCACATAACGCCAATGATCTCAGAAAAACTGTCAGAGAACAAAACGTCGGTGACTGGATTATAGCGGTCACATATTGTCACATAACGCCAATGATCTCAGAATAACTGTCAGAGAACCAAACTTCAGTGACTGGATTATAGCGGTCACATATTGCCACATAACGCCAATGATCTCCGAATAACTGTCAGAGAACCAAACTTCAGTGACTGGATTATAGCGGTCACATATTGCCACATAACGCCAATGATCTCAGAATAACTGTCAGAGAACAAAACGTCAGTGACTGGATTATAGCGGTCACATATTGTCACATAACGCCAATGATCTCAGAATAACTGTCAGAGAACAAAACGTTGGTGACTGGATTATAGCGGTCACATATTGCCACATAACGCCAATGATCTCAGTATAACTGTCAGAGAACAAAACGTCAGTGACTGGATTATAGCGGTCACACATTGTCACATAACGCCGATGATCTCAGAATAACTGTCAGAGAACAAAACGTCAGTGACTGGATTATAGCGGTCACATATTGCCACATAACGCCAATGATCTCCGAATAACTGTCAGAGAACAAAACGTCAGTGACTGGATTATAGCGGTCACATATTGTCACATAACGCCGATGATCTCAGAATAACTGTCAGAGAACAAAACGTCAGTGACTGGATTATAGCGGTCACATATTGTCACATAACGCCGATGATCTCAGAATAACTGTCAGAGAACAAAACGTCAGTGACTGGATTATAGCGGTCACATATTGCCACATAACGCCAATGATCTCAGAATAACTGTCAGAGAACAAAACGTCGGTGACTGGATTATAGCGGTCACATATTGTCACATAACGCCAATGATCTCAGAAAAACTGTCAGAGAACAAAACGTCGGTGACTGGATTATAGCGGTCACATATTGTCACATAACGCCAATGATCTCAGAATAACTGTCAGAGAACCAAACTTCAGTGACTGGATTATAGCGGTCACATATTGCCACATAACGCCAATGATCTCCGAATAACTGTCAGAGAACCAAACTTCAGTGACTGGATTATAGCGGTCACATATTGCCACATAACGCCAATGATCTCAGAATAACTGTCAGAGAACAAAACGTCAGTGACTGGATTATAGCGGTCACATATTGTCACATAACGCCAATGATCTCAGAATAACTGTCAGAGAACAAAACGTTGGTGACTGGATTATAGCGGTCACATATTGCCACATAACGCCAATGATCTCAGAATAACTGTCAGAGAACAAAACGTCAGTGACTGGATTATAGCGGTCACATATTGTCACATAACGCCAATGATCTCAGAATAACTGTCAGAGAACAAAACGTCAGTGACTGGATTATTGCGGTCACATATTGCCACATAACGCCAATGATCTCAGAATAACTGTCAGAGAACAAAACGTCGGTGACTGGATTATAGCGGTCACATATTGTCACATAACGCCAATGATCTGAGAATAACTGTCAGAGAACAAAACGTCGGTGACTGGATTATAGCGGTCACATATTGCCACATAACGCCGATGATCTCAGAATAACTGTCAGAGAACAAAACGTCGGTGACTGGATTATAGCGGTCACATATTGTCACATAACGCCAATGATCTCAGAATAACTGTCAGAGAACCAAACTTCAGTGACTGGATTATAGCGGTCACATATTGCCACATAACGCCAATGATCTCCGAATAACTGTCAGAGAACCAAACTTCAGTGACTGGATTATAGCGGTCACATATTGCCACATAACGCCAATGATCTCAGAATAACTGTCAGAGAACAAAACGTCAGTGACTGGATTATAGCGGTCACATATTGTCACATAACGCCAATGATCTCAGAATAACTGTCAGAGAACAAAACGTTGGTGACTGGATTATAGCGGTCACATATTGCCACATAACGCCAATGATCTCAGAATAACTGTCAGAGAACAAAACGTCAGTGACTGGATTATAGCGGTCACATATTGTCACATAACGCCAATGATCTCAGAATAACTGTCAGAGAACAAAACGTTGGTGACTGGATTATAGCGGTCACATATTGCCACATAACGCCAATGATCTCAGAATAACTGTCAGAGAACATAACGTCAGTAACTGGATTATAGCGGTCACATATTGTCACATAACGCCAATGATCTCAGAATAACTGTCAGAGAACAAAACGTCGGTGACTGGATTATAGCGGTCACATATTGCCACATAACGCCAATGATCTCAGTATAACTGTCAGAGAACAAAACGTCGGTGACTGGATTATAGCGGTCACATATTGTCACATAACGCCAATGATCTCAGAATAACTGTCAGAGAACAAAACGTCGGTGACTGGATTATAGCGGTCACATATTGTCACATAACGCCAATGATCTCAGAATAACTGTCAGAAAACAAAACGTCAGTGACTGGATTATAGCGGTCACATATTGTCACATAACGCCAATGATCTCAGAATAACTGTCAGAGAACAAAACGTCAGTGACTGGATTATAGCGGTCACATATTGTCACATAACGCCAATGATCTCAGAATAACTGTCAGAGAACAAAACGTCAGTGACTGGATTATAGCGGTCACATATTGTCACATAACGCCGATGATCTCAGAATAACTGTCAGAGAACAAAACGTCGGTGACTGGATTATAGCGGTCACATATTGTCACATAACGCCAATGATCTCAGAATAACTGTCAGAGAACAAAACGTCGGTGACTGGATTATAGCGGTCACATATTGTCACATAACGCCAATGATCTCAGAATAACTGTCAGAGAACAAAACGTTGGTGACTGGATTATAGCGGTCACACATTGTCACATAACGCCAATGATCTCAGTATAACTGTCAGAGAACAAAACGTCGGTGACTGGATTATAGCGGTCACATATTGTCACATAACGCCAATGATCTCAGAATAACTGTCAGAGAACAAAACGTCGGTGACTGGATTATCGCGGTCACATATTGTCACATAACGCCGATGATCTCAGAATAACTGTCAGAGAACAAAACGTCAGTGACTGGATTATAGCGGTCACATATTGTCACATAACGCCAATGATCTCAGAATAACTGTCAGAGAACAAAACGTCGGTGACTGGATTATAGCGGTCACATATTGCCACATAACGCCAATGATCTCAGTATAACTGTCAGAGAACAAAACGTCAGTGACTGGATTATTGCGGTCACATATTGCCACATAACGCCAATGATCTCAGAATAACTGTCAGAGAACAAAACGTCAGTGACTGGATTATTGCGGTCACATATTGCCACATAACGCCAATGATCTCAGAATAACTGTCAGAGAACAAAACGTCAGTGACTGGATTATAGCTGTCACATATTGTCACATAACGCAGATGATCTCAGAATAACTGTCAGAGAACAAAACGTCAGTGACTGGATTATAGCGGTCACATATTGTCACATAACGCCAATGATCTCAGAATAACTGTCAGAGAACAAAACGTCAGTGACTGGATTATAGCGGTCACATATTGTCACATAACGCCAATGATCTCTGAATAACTGTCAGAGAACAAGACGTCAGTGACTGGATTATAGCGGTCACATATTGTCACATAACGCCAATGATCTCAGAATAACTGTCAGAGAACAAAACGTCGGTGACTGGATTATAGCGGTCACATATTGTCACATAACGCCAATGATCTCAGAATAACTGTCAGAGAACAAAACGTCAGTGACTGGATTACAGCGGTCACATATTGTCACATAACGCCAATGATCTCAGAATAACTGTCAGAGAACAAAACGTCAGTGACTGGATTATAGCGGTCACATATTGTCACATAACGCCGATGATCTCAGAATAACTGTCAGACAATGTAGCGAGGCCCAATCGATGCTTCTGCTTTTATTCCGTTTCCTTTTACCACTTGGAAGATCTTTGATTTCCACAAAGCTGCTGGTCGGAAATCTGAGTAAATCAATAACTCTCATTAGTACACATGATGAGGTAACTATTTAAATAAGGCCGCAGTTCCTGCATGTGTTTGGATTGCCTTCATAATCCATTAGTCAACATGGAAGGTTTCCAAGTGGCGTATGTCCCGGTCTCTTGGCGCTCGCAGACACCTGATTTACATCCGCCTACCAACATCTATTAGTAATAGAATTATACCCCTTCACACCGCAGCTATAGCTCAATATATGTGAGTGTCAACCAGGTTCTAGGTGCAGTGTGAAAGCTCCATATTCAAAAACCCGGGATTGGAACCTGTTTAAAAAGAAGGAACCTACAAGGTTCAAAGGTGATTCATTTTGCAGTGTGAAAGTCTCAGACCCGGTATATTGAACACATGACTGTGCCACAGAAGGGGATAGGCCGGTATATTGAACACATGACTGTGCCACAGAAGGGGATAGGCCGGTATATTGAACACATGACTGTGCCACAGAAGGGGATAGGCCGGTATATTGAACACATGACTGTGCCACAGAAGGGGATAGGCCGGTATATTGAACACATGACTGTGCCACAGAAGGGGATAGGCCGGTATTTTGAACACATGACTGTGCCACAGAAGGGGATAGGCCGGTATATTGAACACATGACTGTGCCACAGAAGGGGATAGGCCGGTATATTGAACACATGACTGTGCCACAGAAGGGGATAGGCCGGTATATTGAACACATGACTGTGCCACAGAAGGGGATAGGCCGGTATATTGAACACATGACTATGCCACAGAAGGGTATAGGCCGGTATATTGAACACATGACTGTGCCACAGAAGGGGATAGGCCGGTGAATTGAACACATGACTGTGCCACAGAAGGGGATAGGCCGGTATATTGAACACATGACTGTGCCACAGAAGGGGATAGGCCGGAATATTGAACACATGACTGTGCCACAGAAGGGGATAGGCCGGAATATTGAACACATGACTGTGCCACAGAAGGGGATAGGCCGGCATTTTGAACACATGACTGTGCCACAGAAGGGGATAGGACGGTATTTTGAACACATGACTGTGCCACAGAAGGGGATAGGGCAGTATATTGAACACATGTCTGTGCCACAGAAGGGGATAGGCCGGTATATTGAACACATGATTGTGCCACAGAAGGGGATAGGCCGGTATATTGATCACATGACTGTGCCACAGAAGGGGATAGGCCGGTATATTGATCACATGACTGTGCCACAGAAGGGGATAGGCCGGTATATTGAACACATGACTGTGCCACAGAAGGGGATAGGCCGGTATATTGAACACATGACTGTGCCACAGAAGGGGATAGGCCGGTATATTGAACACATGACTGTGCCACAGAAGGGGATATGGCGGTATATTGAACACATGACTGTGCCACAGAAGGGGATAGGCCGGTATATTGAACACATCACTGTGCCACAGAAGGGGATAGGCCGGTATATTAAATACATGACTGTGCCACAGAAGGGGATAGGCCGGTATATTGAACACATGACTGTGCCACAGAAGGGGATAGGCCGGTATATTGAACACATGACTGTGCCACAGAAGGGGATAGGCCGGTATATTGAACACATGACTGTGCCACAGAAGGGGATAGGGCGGTATATTGAACACATGACTGTGCCACAGAAGGGGATATGGCGGTATATTGAACACATGACTGTGCCACAGAAGGGGATAGGCCGGTATATTGAACACATGACTGTGCCACAGAGGGGGATAGGCCGGTATATTGAACACATGACTGTGCCACAGAAGGGGATATGGCGGTATATTGAACACATGACTGTGCCACAGAAGGGGATAGGCCGGTATATTGAACACATGACTGTGCCACAGAAGGGGATAGGCCGGTATATTGAACACATGACTGTGCCACAGAAGGGGATAGGCCGGAATATTGAACACATGACTGTGCCACAGAAGGTGATAGGCCGGTATATTGAACACATGACTGTGCCACAGAAGGGGATAGGCCGGTATAATGAACACATGACTGTGCCACAGAAGGTGATAGGCCGGTATATTGAACACATGACTGTGCCACAGAAGGGGATAGGCCGGTATATTGAACACATGACTGTGCCACAGAAGGTGATAGGCCGGTATATTGAACACATGACTGTGCCACAGAAGGGGATAGGCCGGTATATTGAACACATGACTGTGCCACAGAAGGTGATAGGCTGTCTGCCTGATGTCACAATCCTGAATCAGGAAACAAGTGAAATAGCATTGGAAGTAGTGGAGAAGCATTGCTGACATATTTCTACACTACAGAACATACAGTTATGGCAGCATGGACTGATGAGGAGGGGAGGGAGATGCTTAGATAAGAGGGGAGGCAGACATTGGCACTGGCACTGTAAAGGATTCTCTAATATATATAAAAACATTTGACATTGGTACCAGTGGCGTGACTATATCCCTGCAGACCCCGCGGTCGCGGGGAGGTGCTGAGTAGGTGTGGGCACCGGGGGTCTGCGGGGCTATCAATGCGCTGCACTGCCTGCTGGTGCTGCTTACTGTTGCCACCGCTGCCGCCGCCGGGTGTATGGCCGGAGTTGGGACCCGCAGATCTACTAGTCTGCGGTTCTGGCTCTCCTGGCTGGCTCCTGCAGTGCTAATGAAAAAACAGCTCACACAAAATGTCTGCCCCCTTAACAGCAGACACTTTTTGAGGACGCTGGGGGTGGACATTTTATGTGGGTATTTTCTCATTAGTACTGCAGGATCCAGCCAGGAGGAGAGCCGGGATCGCAGGCAAGTAGATCTGCGGTACCGGCCACACATCGGCGGCGGCAGCAACGGCAAGCAGCACCAGTGGGGTAAGGCAGGGTTGGGGGGGGGGCACTGTTTCTATAGTTACGCTACTGATTGGTACAGTACATAAACATCAACAAACAGGTGTATTTTTTAGCTATAATACAAATATGTGAGCCATAAAAGTCCATTACAAATGGCATTACATTGTTTTCTGTGGGTGAACTGGGTTCAGGCCCTTATTCAGATCTGATCGCAGTACAAATTTGTTCTCAAAATGGGCAAAACCATGCAGGTGGGGCAGATGTAACATGTATAGCGAGAGAGTTCGATTTGTGTGAGTTATTTTGTTTCTGTGCAGGGTAAATACTGGCTGCATTATTTTTACACTGCAATTTAGATTTCAGTTTCAACACACCCCACCCAAATTTAACCCTCTCTGCACATGTTACATCTGCCCCACCTGCAGTGCACATGGTTTTGCCGATTTTGAGAGCAAATTTGGGGTGACATTTAATGGGATGAGAGTTTTAGTCACTTTCCAAAATTGCCCATTATCACACTTTTTAAAATCGTTTTTTTTTGCCGAGAAATCGCATATTTAATGAGCTGTGAGTTCCAGGCAAAAAAGTGAGATAAAATGCGATAATGGACGATTTTTAGTCATGAAAATGTGCGATTTTTAGTTATGAAAATATGCGATTTAAGTCTTGAAAATGTGCAAATTTGAGGAAATGTGCGAATATGTGTTAAAAAAAAATGGTGCGAGGTCCCCCCTACTGAGCATAACCAGCCCTGGGCTCATTAAGCCGGACTTGGTTCCAAAAATACGGGGGACAAAAAGTGTAGGGGTCCCTCATATTTTGAATCCAGCACCGGGCTCCAACAGCCCGCGGTGTCATGCCAAAAGCCGGGGGACACTTTTTACATAAGGTCCCCCAGCCGTACCATGAGCACTGTAGCTGGGCAGCCTTGGATGGGGTACCTGGGGGAGTGGGGACCTCCCAATAAAGGGGTCCCCCCCAGGTTTCACCCGTCCAGGGCTGAAGCCCGGGGCTGTCACCGGCGTCCGTGGGCTGTGGATGCTGGCCTGAAAGGGTTAACTCATTCATATATCATATTGCTTTATACAGGTGAACTACAAGTGCTAGCAGCCTCTATAGCAGTGAGACAGCACTATTGAAGCTGTGATCAGCGCCGGAGGGCGACCCCTTTAGTGGGGGGGGGTACCCCGTTCAAGGCTGACCAGCCACGGTGCTCATGGTACGGCCGGGGGACCTTATGTGAAAAGTATCCCCCGGCTGTGGCATGACACTGCGGGCTGTTGGAGCCCGGTGCTGGTTTCAAAATACGGGGGACCCACAGATTGTTTGTCCCCCGTATTTTTGGAACCAGGACCGGTCCAAGAGTCTGGGGCTGGTTTCAGAAATACGGGGGACCATTACACTTTTTTGTCCCCCGTATTTTTGGACCCAGGTCCGGCTTAATGAGCCCGGGGCTGGTTATGCTCAGGAGGGGGGACCTCACGCCATTTAAAAAAAAAAAAATAACTTTTACACATTTTTTAAGACAGGACCATGCACAGATCGCAATGATCTGTGCAGGGTTCTGGCGAATTCGCATATCAGAACCTGGTCTGCATGTGTGGCGTTTTTAGTAACATTCTCCCATTTCGCATCACATTAAAAATGCAATTTGTATACTTTATAATGGGAAAACATCTGGATGTGAGTTCCGGCGCTACAAAAAATCGCACCTTCAGAAAGTGCGATTTAGTGGTAAAATACGCGGTTTTCCATTTTCGTATCTCATTAAAAATGCGAATCCGGAAAAACGTGCGATTTCGCACGTTTTTACGGAAAAAATCGCACAAATCAAATTTTCACATCTCATTAAATGTCACCCTTGTACTGCAATCAGATCTGAATAAGGGCCTCGGTGTGAAAGGCACCAACCCCGTAATAACCCAGTAATAAACCAGGTCCACCCTGCAATGTGAAAGGGGTTTAGCTTGTTCAGACCCATTTCAGAAACATTTTCAAATACCGGGTCAGAGCAGGGTTTGCAATGTGAAAGCAGTATCAGTGTTCTGAACTTTCAGTTCCAGTTCAGTCCTTGCACGTTTCAGTTCCTGGTCTAGTCCTTGCACGTTTCAGTTCCCGGTCCAGTCCTTGCACATTTCAGTTCCTGGTCCAGTCCTTGCACATTTCAGTTCCTGGTCTAGTCCTTGCACGTTTCAGTTCCCGATCCAGTCCTTGCAGATTTCAGTTCCATGTCCAGTCCTTGCACATTTCAGTTCCTGGTCCAGTCCTTGCACATTTCAGTTCCAGGTCCAGTCCTTACACGTTTCAGTTCCCGATCCAGTCCTTGCATATTTTAGTTCCGGGTCCAGTCCTTGCTCATTTCAGTTCCTGGTCCAGTCCTTGCACATTTCAGTTCCAGGTCCAGTCCTTGCACATTTCAGTTCCCGATCCAGTCCTTGCACGTTTCAGTTCCCGATCCAGTCCTTGCATATTTCAGTTCCCGGTCCAGTCCTTGCACATTTCAGTTCCCGATCCAGTCCTTGCACATTTCAGTTCCAGGTCCAGTCCTTGCACACTTTAGTTCCTGGTCCAGTCCTTGCACATTTCAGTTCCCGATCCAGTCCTTGCACGTTTCAGTTCCCGATCCAGTCCTTGCATATTTCAGTTCCCGGTCCAGTCCTTGCACATTTCAGTTCCCGATCCAGTCCTTGCACATTTCAGTTCCAGGTCCAGTCCTTGCATATTTCAGTTCCTGGTCCAGTCCTTGCACGTTTCTGTTCCCGATCCAGTCCTTGCACATTTCAGTTCCCGATCCAGTCCTTGCATATTTCAGTTCCAGGTCCAGTCCTTGCACATTTCAGTTCCAGGTCCAGTCCTTGCACATTTCAGTTCCAGGTCCAGTCCTTGCACGTTTCAGTTCCCGATCCAGTCCTTGCACATTTCAGTTCCAGGTCCAGTCCTTGCATATTTCAGTTCCTGGTCCAGTCCTTGCACATTTCAGTTCCAGGTCCAGTCCTTGCACATTTCAGTTCCAGGTCCACTCCTTGCATATTTCAGTTTCTGGTCCAGTTCTTGCACATTTCAGTTCCAGGTCCAGTCCTTGCATATTTCAGTTCCTGGTCCAGTCCTTGCACATTTCAGTTCCAGGTCCAGTCCTTGCACATTTCAGTTCCAGGTCCACTCCTTGCATATTTCAGTTCCTGGTCCAGTCCTTGCACATTTCAGTTCCTGGTCCAGTCCTTGCACATTTCAGTTCCAGGTCCACTCCTTGCATATTTCAGTTCCTGGTCCAGTCCTTGCACATTTCAGTTCCTGGTCCAGTCCTTGCATATTTCAGTTCCAGGTCCAGTCCTTGCATATTTCAGTTCCAGGTCCAGTCCTTGCATATTTCAGTTCCTGGTCCAGTCCTTGCATATTTCAGTTCCTGGTCCAGTTCTTGCTGATTTCAGTTCCTGGTCCAGTCCTTGCACATTTCAGTTCCCGATCCAGTCCTTGCATGTTTCAGTTCCAGGTCCAGTCCTTGCACATTTCAGTTCCAGGTCCAGTCCTTGCACACTTTAGTTCCTGGTCCAGTCCTTGCACGTTTCAGTTCCCGATCCAGTCCTTGCACATTTCAGTTCCTGGTCCAGTCCTTGCACATTTCAGTTCCTGTGTAGCATTTTTGCCTTCCCTCCGGAAAAGGCCGGGAGGCTCCCGAAAAGTGCATGGCCCTCCTGGCACAATGCCAGAGTGTAGCCTACCGCTGAAGAGGAGGGGTATGATTGGAGGCTGCACACGGTCCCCCTACTCTCATAAAGCTACTCTGATTGGCAGCTTAATATAATATGACATTTTGTTTTATGTTTGATTATGGATACATATTTACTAATTATGACAACATATTGTTGGCCTTCTCTGCTTGTCTGAACTATTTATACTTTTCACGATAGTGTATGGTACAGTAAAGTAGAAATATTTGTTAATAACTTTTAGATTTTGGACTAAAACAAGTATCCAAGTGCATCTAAGTGTGGTCCCCAACATGTGGCACCCATAGGCATATGCCTCAAATTCACCACTGCCCATTTTTATTATCTGCAAGAGAAAATGAGTGTGGTATATGAGGTTGCAAATGTCTAGTTCGACACTAAAAGGTCTGCCTGGCATAATGTGTAACAAGGGCTTTGCCTGGTGTAATGTGTAAGGGGGGTCTACCTAAAGCATTGTGTATAAGTGTTCACTACCAGACTTAATGTGTAACAGGGGCTCCTCCCTGGCATAATGTGTATAAGGTGCCTCTACTTGGCATAATTTGTAATGAGGGTTCGTCCTGGCATATTGTGTAACAGGGGTTCTACCTGGGGTACTGAGTGGCTTTACCTGGCATATTATGTATAAGGGGGCTTTACTTGGCATCTCCTATATAATAGCCCAGATCTGTCACTCTGTGACTGTGTGTATAACGCTGGGTGGAGTCATAGAGTGACAGATTGGGGCTAATAGCCTATCAGCGACACTTGCCAAGATCGCCCCCTCCCCAATCTCTCATCAGGAAAAAAGCATCACGCAGAGACTTGCAAGTGTATTAGTACCTGCTCCCACCCCGTCTCGGTGGCCCCGTATGCAGCACACCCACACCCTCCCCTCTCACACCCACAGCACCACCGGACACCCTCCCCCACCTGTGGCCACCCCGCATCTGCCTCTCCCCCACCCACGGTACTAATGCACCCATGGCACCCCCACACGCAGACCTCCTAAACCCGCAGTACCCCTGCACCCAGCCGCCCCAACACCGCACCTGCCCATCGCCCACCCACAGTTCCCAAGCACGCATCCCTCCAACACCCACACCACCACTGCCCCTGCACCACCCGCACCCACAGCACCCCCACAACTGCCCGTCACTAAACCGGTGCTCCCCCGTGCCTGACCAACCCCCACGGGGCTGCCCTGCAGGTGTAACTACACCACCTGCAGTATCCCCACACCTGCCACTGCCCCACCCCCAAACCCCCTCTCCCACCCACGGCACTCTTGCACCAGACTCTCACCCACCCACCCACGCCACCACCACACCCACCCACGCCACCACCGCACCCGCCCCTCCACCACCTGCAGTACGCTAGCAGTAAGAATCTGCTTGCAGTAACACCACAACCGCCCCTTCCCCATCTCCAGTACACCCACACCCGCTACTCCCCCATCCACAGCACGCCCAGACCCCATCCCTCAACCACGCATACCCCGCACCAGCCCCTCCAACACCGGTGGCAATCCCGTCTCTGACCATCCCCCACCCAAATGCAGCACCCCCGCTTCCACCCCTCCCCCACCCACTTTAATCAATGAACTAACTACATGGCAGAACCACGGGAAGCGCACTACTGCAGTTTTACCATTTACACTTCTCTGCGTTAATATCTCATATATTTAATTGTTTTTACACACAAATGCAGCACTATTCTTAACTGCTATTACGTGCCAATTGTGTAACTCCAACTGTACCACACAAGTGTGCCTGTCATGTTTGGACAATAGAACACACAATTACAAGAAATCGACGTGTGTCAACTCTCAAACTTGCATGCAATTAGTTAATTGAATACAATAAACAACATACACTTTGGGTAATTGGGTAACGGTTTCAGCACTACTTCCGTGCGGATTCGTGCTGTGGCGTGTTAAACACCAGCCGAGCCTGTTCGCTCGGCCATCTGCCAGTCTGAGCGGACACTGTAAGATCCGTATGCACACGGTAGCGTACGTGAATTATCACGCCACTCCCCTTTGTGTGTTGATCTGAACGAATGGCTTCGATGCCCTTATAGGCGTTCCTTCGCCTCCCATGTGCGTGTGCGGTCCGTTCGCTCGGATACGAGCGAATGTGTATCTGAACAAATCAACCAGAATAAGGGCCATTGTCTGTCGGCTATCCGAATACCAAATATGTTTCAGTAGCTTTTTATATAGTGGGATGCGGTCAGGATTGTGCGCTCAGTATACCCACATCGGGAATTAAGTATACCAATGCCGCTACAGTATCTCAACTTCCACTGGGAGATCACTGCTGGAATCCTGACGTTAATTAATTTGCTGGTGTCAGAATCTTAATTGAGTGTGTGTGGGGGGGGGTGTGTGGGGGGGGGGGGGGGTGGAGGGTGTTAGGGTTAGCCACTAGTTGGGGTACTTAGGATTAGGTGGCGTGGATGGAATGGTTAGGTTTAGTAGTCGAGGTGCGGGGATAAGGTGCTGACTAGGCTACGTATGGATGTTACGGTATTTCCCAGCTTTGTGCGGTACTAGCGGAAATCGTCATTGTTTTGTTTCGCTAACATTCCACGGCGTGTCCTCGCGTGGCGTTCCGATGAGCCATCTTGGTACGGTCACCGGGGCGGGCGGAATGAGTTCCTATTGTTTAACAGCACAGAACAAAATGAAATGTTCACATGAATAATGAATAACTCAGCGGGCGGAGGTTTATGTCCCACGTCGCATTCTGCTCGCCTTGTTATCCTGATTTTACAGAGTCGTTAAATCATGGCGGCTGTCTGTGACTGGGTTTTACAATCATCTGTTATAACAGCGCAGAGGAGAAAAGAGAAGTAGCCTCATCCCTTATATACAGAGAGGCCATTCCCAGGCCATAACTCATTACCCAGCCTCAATGAGGGACAATGTTTAACTTTCATCGTTAACTAATTAAAATAGAAATTACAGAGCAGCGATCCTGTAGGTCAAGTGTAACACAGACGCCTCCGCTAACGTGTGTATTCTAAGCATGTGACTCCTGTGTAGTATAAGACATGGCGCGGATTTAATATCCATCTCATATAAGAGATCCTGGTCATGTATAAGGTTAGGATTAGGCACTGGCATATTTATTATGGGGGTTTCATGTGTGTTACCAGGGGTCTTGATAAAGCTGTTTTGAGACAGTGAAACGCATGTGTTGGCACAGGCCAATACCAGAATGTTGTGTTGACTTATAATTGAAATGTTAAATTAATTGACTAAAATTGATATTTGTGTTGCACAGTGTACTCCCAGTGAGGTTAAGGTCCAAAGGGACTTAGTTTGGAGAGAACCCAGCGGTGGGTCTCTGAAACCAACTCTTCCCTGACCCTGATAAATATAGACCTCACATGTTGGCATCATAAGCCAACCCCTTTGCCTGCCAATACCAAAACATAGGAGGCAATATACATGTATATATGTGTTAATCAACTAACAAAATGGCACTGAAAAACCACTAAAATAATTGACATATGTCTCATGATAGCTCCTTGATTCAATATATTTCTTTGTGGATCAGTGAACCATTTGTTTTCAGTGTGATGTGTACTCCAGTTACTGCACACCGCACCTAGTAAGGGGATAGAACACTTGTGCAACCTACCTGATCAAGTCACAGACGCATACATTTTCTGGATTGGCCCATGTGTATTTTTTAAACACACCACTTTTCTTTTCTTTCTAAAAAACACATTAAATGTTTATGTCTCTGTATGTGATTTTACCTCTATTCTTTCACTGTTGATCTAGTTCCTGTATTGAAAAACAGGAAATTTTTAGAAATAACCTAATAAAAGTTATATCTTAAAAGTAAACCATTAGTGCGTTCCCCTCCAAACAGTCCCTTTCCTTCTCTTTTTGAAAAAAAGTGTTACCAGGGGTTACATGGCCGTTAACAGGGGTTTATTGCTTGTTGCCTGGGGTTGCCTGCGCATTACCAGGGGTTTACATACTGGTTGCCAGGGGTTTTTTTGCTTGTTGCCAGGGGATTACATGCTCGTTGCCAGGGGTTTTATGCTCTTTGTCAGGGGTAACATGCACGTTGCCAGGGGTTTCTTGCTCACTGCCAGGGGTTTCATGCTCGCTGCCAAGAGTATCTTGTATGTTGCCAGTAATTTTATAGTCATTGCCAGTGGTTTCATCCTTGTTGCCAAGGGTTACAGGCTCATTGCCAGGGGTTTCTAGCTTAGTGCCAGGGGTTTCTTTGTTGTTGCCAGGGGTTACATGCTCATTGTCAGGGGCTGTGTTACAGGCTGTGACTTTATGTCCCTTTAGGGCTTAGTAAATAGATGCCTTTGTCAAGGACGATGTTGTTGCACATTGAGTGGTCATGGCCACCATACAGGGGTGTGGCCTCTGGGAGGGGGCGTGAGAAAAAAAACATAGCGGGAGAGAGGTGACAGGCTTATGCTGCAGCTGCCTCTCTCCCCAGCTCAGCACAGGTCACTGAGCAGCATGTGCTGAGCTGGGGAGAGAGGCTGTGCTGCATCAGCAACTTGTCATCTCTCTGCCCACTGCTTGGCTCCCTGCAATGAGGAAGCGGAACCTAGGCCCCCCCCAGCAGACCCCGGCCCAGGTAAAAAAGTATCGCCTCCCCCTCTCTCGACGCCACTGGTGATAT
The DNA here is from genome assembly GCF_055691185.1 of Crinia signifera. NCBI lineage: Eukaryota > Metazoa > Chordata > Amphibia > Anura > Myobatrachidae > Crinia > Crinia signifera. Next base: position 398,368,394 of record NC_139218.1, on the reverse strand, counting down.
GTCAGACCAACCTGGCAATTTGTCAGATTATCGATAGACTGCACTAGTTTGTTGCGACTCTGTGCTGCGATTAAATCCTGTCGCTTTTTTCCTTCGCTGGCCGTTCGCAATTTGATTGACAGGAAGCCGGTGACTGTGGGTGGTAACTGGCTGCTTAATGGGCCTGATAGAGATAAATGCACTCACCCTAGTAATAATTGGATTTAGCAGCCATACACATCGATCCGCACAGCGAGCGCATTCATCCGCAAGTTGGTATTTCACTATAGAAGGGTGGCGATTACCTGCACATTCGCTTCCGTGTGAGAAGAACTGAATCGGGCCCACAGTATATATGTTGCAATTGTAGTGATGTTAACGGGAATGTGTCTGTGAATTTCACCATGAGGTAGAGACGCAGCGGTGACAATGTTCTTGTTCCATTAATTACAGTATGTTTTATGTTCCAGTGTTTATGACCATGGGCTGCACAATTTCCAGATATTTCCGGTATTATGCAGATCTACAGGTAACAGCTGTGCACGGCCTGAAATAGAGGTAAGATGGACCAAGGAACCCACATTCACATTTATATTATAACCTGGAAAACTACCTGTACTCATAGCCGCTCAGCGCCGTTGTGCCCGGATTGTGTATGGCTGAGAATCGGGCCTGTGGCGTTTCGGAGCAGATTACGTATTTCTTCTTATTATTATTCCCATGCTTCAGGGTAACTTTAGGTGCTGTTTGGGCTCTGCTCTGCGCCCTGGGCAGCGCCATGTCATACCAGGCTGATACGGCCCTGTCATTATATTACCTCAGAGACCTGGCAGTAGTTTTATTGCCCATTACAATAAAAGTGCAAGTAACACTGAAAAGGATTATAAAAACCCCAATCAGTTTTATGGATCTTACTGAGTAATAATGGGGCTTATTCTCAGTTACACTCAGGAGGAGCTGATTCTCAGTAACACTCAAAGGCCAGGGGCTGATTCTCAGTAACACTCAAAGGGGCTGATTCTCAATAACACTCACAGAGGCTGATTCTCAGTAACACTCAAAGGGGCTGATTCTCAGTAACACTCAAAGGGGCTGATTCTCAGTAACACTCAGAGAGGCTGATTCTCAGTAACACTCAAAGGGGCTGATTCTCAGTAACACTCAAAGGCCAGGGGCTGATTCTCAGTAACACTCAAAGGGGCTGATTCTCAGTAACACTCAAAGGGGCTGATTCTCAGTAACACTCAAAGGGGATGATTCTCAGTAACACTCAAAGGGGCTGATTCTCAGTAACACTCAGAGAGGCTGATTCTCAGTAACACTCAAAGGGGCTGATTCTCAGTAACACTCAAAGGGGCTGATTCTCAGTAACACTCAAAGGGGCTGATTCTCAGTAACACTCAGAGGGGCTGATTCTCAGTAACACTCAAAGGGGCTGATTCTCAGTAACACTCAGAGGGGCCGATTCTCAGTAACAATCAGAGGGGCCGATTCTCAGTAACACTCAGAGGGGCCGATTCTCATTAACACTCAGAGGGGCCGATTCTCAGTAACACTCAGAGGGGCCGATTCTCAGTAACACTCAGAGGGGCCGATTCTCAGTAACAATCAGAGGGGCCGATTCTCAGTAACACTCAGAGGGGCCGATTCTCAGTAACACTCAGAGGGGCCGATTCTCAGTAACAATCAGAGGGGCCGATTCTCAGTAACAATCAGAGGGGCTGATTCTCGTAACACTCAGAGGGGCCGATTCTCAGTAACAATCAGAGGGGCCGATTCTCAGTAACACTCAGAGGGGCCGATTCTCAGTAACAATCAAAGGGGCCGATTCTCGTAACACTCAGAGGGGCTTATTATCAGTTTCACTCAGCTGCACAATATATAAAGGAAACTGAGCAATCCTATGGCCAAGTGGCAGATGTCATGTAACTGGAGGATGTATTACATGAATTTGTTATCATTGTGTAATTTAATCTTAGAGTGTGGTGTATCTATGTTTTGTTAATTTCCATGTATATCTGGTATACAGTATAAGTTAGGGGATTGTTGAAAAATCCACTTCTCTGACTTTTTCTATAAATGTTATTAGGCTTTAATGAAATCACTGAATCCTATGTGTAACGTCACCTATTCTCATTTTTAGAATATTTAGTAAAATGACCCCTTATCACGTGGCCCATGCAACAGCCCTATCACGTGGCCTATGCATCAGTCCTATCATGTGGCCCATGCAATAGTCCTATCACCTGGCCCATGCAACAGCCCTATCACGTGGCCTATGCATCAGTCCTATCATGTGGCCCATGCAATAGTCCTATCACCTGGCCCATGCAACAGCCCTATCACGTGGCCTATGCAACAGCCCTATCACGTGGCCCATGCAACAGCCCTATCACGTGGCCCATGCAACAGCCCTATCACCTGGCCCATGTAACAGCCCTATCACCTGGCCCATGCATCAGTCCTATCACCTGGCCCATGCATCAGTCCTATCACGTGGCCCATGCAACATCCATATCACCTGGCCCATGCAACAGCCCCATCACCTGGCCCATGTAACAGCTCTATCAGCTGGCCCCTGCAACAGTCCTATCATGTGGCCCATGCAACATCCATATCACCTGGCCTGCCACAACAGCCCAACACCTGGCCCATAAAACATCCCTATAAACTGGCCTGCCACAACCGCACTATCATGTGGCCCATACAACAGCCCTATCACCTGGCCCCTGCAACAGCCCCATCACCTGGCCCATGCAACAGCCCTATCACCTGGCCCATGCAACAGCCCTATCACCTGGCCCATGCAACAGCCCTGTCACCTGGCCCATGTAACAGCTCTATCACCTGGCCCATGCAACAGCCCCATCACCTGGCCCATGCAACAGCTCTATCACCTGGCCCACCGCAAGAGCCCCATCACCTGACATGCTGCAACAGTCCTATCACCTGGCCCATGGAACAGTCCTATCACCTGGCCCATGGAACCGTCCTATCACCTGACAATCTGATACCTTCTGTGTAGATGTGCCCTCTGATCTCATATTATGCTAAATTCTAGAGAATTAATTTTTTTCAACTTTTTTTATAATAAATGTAGTAAATATATATTTACATTTCAGGATTCCTCTTCCCACCGAATTCCCACCAGCCCATGGCTAATCAGTCTGAAATCTCTGAATTTATTCTACTTGGATTCCCAGGAATTGAAGAAAGGTTCCACACCCCGGTGTCCATCGCTCTGTTTTTGGTCTATATCATATCGCTTTTCGCCAACGGCACAGTGATCGCTCTGATAACTTGCAATAGGCACCTGTACCAGCCCATGTATGTGCTTATCGTGAACTTGGCCATTTCAGACCTACTTTTCGACACTGTAACGTTGCCAAAAATTATCGCCAAGTATTGGTTTGATGATGGAGCTATCTCATTTGCTGGATGCATCTTCCAATTGTTTTGTGCTCATTTCCTGGGCAGCTTTGACTCCTATATCCTCCTGCTGATGGCCATTGACCGCTATGTGGCCATCTGCAAGCCCCTGAGATATACCTCCTTCATAACCAACAGGCGCAGCATGATGCTTTGCTGTTTCTTCTGGTTCTTCGCAACTATAATTGGCTTGATAATAGCTCTGCTGGACTCCAACGTTCCTTTGTGTGGGCCAAATGTTATCAAGAGCTGTTTCTGCACCAACACAGGGGTCTTGTCCATGGCGTGCACCGATGTTACATCTCTCAGGCGCATGATCTTCGGAATCGCCATGTTTGTCCATCTACTGCCGCTGACTTTCATCCTCTTCTCCTACGGGGTCATCATCAAGGTGGTCATCACGCAGACCCACACTGAAAGCCGAAGGAGAGCGTTCTACACCTGTAGCACTCACTTGGGTGTGATCGGTTTATATTTTGTTCCACGGATATTTGTCTATGTGGCCAACCAAGTCAACCTAATCCTCAATGTTGATTTGAATGTGCTTATTCTCTGTTTCTATACATTTGTTCCTCACATGGCGAATCCCATCATTTACTGTCTGCGGACCGTGGAGATAAAGAGAACTCTTAAGAACCTCGTTAAAAGGAGGATGCAGAGGAAAACGCAACGCTTGCCCACTGTCCATACCATTTCAAACTAAAATAACCTTTAAATCCTATTTATTGTTTTATTACATCCTTTTGCAAGAGAGTTAATCAGTGGAGGAACTACGGCCATCGCAGTGGGTGCTGTGGTGGCTTTGGCAGAGGACAGGACACTCCATGAAGATACTCGTGAAGCCCTACTCTGCTTTTAATACAGTATGTGCCCATTTGGGTTTTTCCATGACGGAACACAGGGGGAGATGTATTAATCCTTCCAAAGAGGACTAATGGAGCAGTTGCCCATAGCAACCATCTTTATCTAGAATCTGATTGGTGCTGTTTAGAGGGCTTGAAACATCTTATCCTGAAAGCTAAAATGGGCCTTTACTGGACATGCACACTCAACATGAGTCACGAGGGGGGTTTGAGTTCATTCACAAGCAAGCCCTGTATGTGTGGAGTTTGTATGTTCTCCCAGTGTTTGCATGGTTACCATTGGTTGCTGCACTTTCCTCCCACAATTAAAAAAAAAACCAGGATGGTTACTTGGCTTCTTTAAAAAATATAACTGTATTGGATATGTGCGTGTGTGTGTGTGTGCGTGTGCGTCGTACTGTACTTGCCAACTCTCTGGTTGCCCCCTCTGGCAGGCTACAAATACAGTAGATCAGCCTATTAGTGGGCATAGTCTCATCTTAGGCGGTTGGTCCTGAGGTGAGATCAAGTAATCCAGGCTCCGCCCTGCTATACAGTTCCCAGATTACTGGCACTGTAAAAGTAAAGAGGTGCTGCCACACACGGAATCACATTCCATAATGTTGATGGCTGCGGAGGGTGTATATGTGTTTGTGTGGGCAAAAAGCCAGGGGGTTGCGGGTGTATGGGGTGTTGGTTGACTGTCACCCGAATCATAATCCGCCATAATCAGCCGCCGGAGATCCATTTTTGAGAGCTAATTCCAGAGCCTTTGTGTTATCAGCCAAAAGAGGATCATTTACAATACAAAAAAGTGCTTAATATTATCCATCATTTTTTTTTATGTGAGGCACCATGTTATTTTTGGTTAAAAATGTTTTGCCAATTAGTAATATAGTAGAGAAATAACCAATAAAATTGTTTGTCCATGCGAGAAAGATCATCAACAATCCCCCCCCCCCCCCCCCCACACACACACACACAAAAAAAACCCCAGTTGAACAGTATTCTACAATTATTATTCTTTCTAATTAATTTATTATACAGTGCGAGCATGATAAATGTGAAGAGTTAACTGGTAAAGTATAAAGTTGTGAGAGACAGAAGACTGCCACCAATGCCCCAGAATAAATACCTCTGCAATAGGCATTGTAGTACATGAACAGCAGAAGCACCACTCACAAAGGAAGGCCCTGACCCGAGCCTTTCCTTGCCATGTAGTGTATGGCATGTTGGCAGGTTTATATATTTTCAGCATCAAATGTTCCTTTTATTAATAAAGGTGATGTTTTCTTTAACATTTTGAAAAAATTTTTAACGTTCGGTTCCCTTTCTTAAACCTTCTGTTCCCTTGAACAATGGCTGGCAACAGCGGCAGCACTAGTACTGGATTGCTGCTCCTGCTCTTTGATCTATGATTGGTTTTATTTTTGACACCAGCTAAGAATTTCATTTTGCACACTTGAGAATTTTTTAAGGGGTGTAGATGTTGGGGACACCACTGCACACAGAATAGTGATATATGCTGCTAAACACACAGTAAATAAATACTCAATATAATTTTAAATTCAGTTCTAAATACTACAGATTTTTTTTAGACATTAACATGCAGAAGGTGATGGGGAGAGGCAGAGGGTTACAGGAGAGAGAGATTGACGGAAGATAGTAATGCAGAGGAGAGAGGCAGCAGGTGTTGGGAGAGATAATGGGAAACACTGAGGCAAACGTTGACAGTTAGAGGCAGTGAGGTAAATTTACAGATTGGAAACCTAATAAATGGCAGTTTATAAAACAACCACTAGATGTCAGTCTTTCAGCATAAACACAAATCCAGTGAAAGGATGAAATTACTTATAGAGTGTAGTTATACAGAGGGGATATGGTCATTGGGTCACCAGCATGATGGTAGACAAGCATTAGGTCGACAAGGATTTTAGGTCGACATGACTTAAGGTAGACATGCAGGAAGGTCGACATGACTTAAGGTCGATATGGGTAAGGTTTTTTTTAGCAAAAATGTGCCGACAGGTGGTATTGCATGCCCTACCATCCACTAGGGCGTGGTGGGAGAGTAAAATAGTGTGCAGGAAGCATGGAGCGCGTCAACTGTGTTAACATTCCGGTTAATTTAAAAAAGTCAACTTTTTTAATGTCGACCTTACCCATGATGACCTAATGACCCTGTCGACCTAAAGTCATGTTTATCTTCCGGCATGTCGACCTTAACTCATGTAGACCTAAATGCATGTCGACCTAATGGTGTCGATCTAATGCTTGTCTGCCATAATGAGTCACACCTTTATATTGCTGTGCAGAGATTGCTGAAAAGAGATACACTGTAGGGCGGGATGTACTAAAGGGAACATGCGGTAAAACCCCCGTATTACTGCATTTTCCTATGTACTATTACCCGGCCGCACCGTTATCGCAGGGCAGGGTATAGCCACCTTTGGGTGGCGATACCCTATAGAAGCCTATGGGCTTCTTATCGCCGCGTCACCGCAACCCCGCCGCCTCGCCGACCCCCCCTCTCCCCCTTCCTTGGGCTTACCTTCTTGCAGGTTCTCCTGGACCCGGAAGGTAAGCCCTTCCTCCCCCTATCAACGCAGACGGACGTCCTTCCGGCTGCAGGGGGGAGGAGGAGGCGCCGGGAACAGCCTGCTTAGCTGTCCCCGGCGTGTAGGCATCAGGAGCTGGCTGGGAGGTGACGGAGACCCCCCGCAGACCAGAGTACAGGTATCGCGGGGGGGGGGGGGCTCCGCTACCGCACCGCGATGCCAGCCGCATATGTTATTACATATGCGCTGGCATCGCGGCGGACAGCTGGCGAAGGGCGGCGATGTATATTAATACATCCATCCCATAGTGGAGTTATTCAAACCTAATTGCACGGTTGCGATTTCACAGGCCGAGCGATAACCGATAAACTATGTGTGTGTATGGCCCGTAGTACGCATGCTGTACGCAAGTTGACTGACTGGAAGACGGCGTTTGTGGGAGTCACCCTGCTGTTTTCTGGAAGTGTCAGGGATAATGCAGGCATGCCCAGGTGTGTGACGTCAGCTCCGGCCCACGATCAGCCTGTTTCTATCGCATAGGCAGAGCAGGTTCTGGGCTACACAGACTGCACACACTGGGGAATCATTATATGGTGAGGGGCGTGCCCAGGTGTGTCCGGGGAAGTCATGTGACGTCAGCTCCGCCGCCGATCAGCCTGATTCTATTACAGCCACTGAGTAAGTCCTGGGCTACACACAGACTGCACACACTGGGGAATTATTATATGGTGAGCAGCGTGCCCAGGTGTGTGAGGGGAAGTCATGTGATGTCAGCTCCGCCCCCGATCAGCCTGATTCTATCACAGCCGCTGAGTAAGTCCTGGGCTACGCACACACTGCGCACACTGGGGAATCATTATATGGTGAGGGGCGTGCCCAAGTGTGTGAGGGGAAGTCATGTGATGTCAGCTCCTCCCCCGATCAGCCTGATTCTATCACAGCCACTGAGTAAGTCCTGGGCTACGTACAGACTGCACACACAGGGAGATCATTATATGATGAGCGGCGTGCCCAGGTGTGTGAGGGGAAGTCATGTGACATTAGCTCCACCCCCAATCAGCCTGATTCTATCACAGCCGCTGAGTAAGTCCTGGGCTACACATAGACTGCACACACTGGGGAATCATTATATGGTGAGGGGCGTGCCCAGGTGTGTGTGGGGAAGTCATGTAATGTCAGCTCCGCCCCCAATCAGCCTGATTCTATCACAGCCGCTAATACCCCTTTCCCACTGCAGGCTTTACACGTGTAAATGCCGTTTTTTTAGCCTTTTTAAACGGCTAGAGCTGCAGTGGGAAAGCTCCAGGTTGCTTTACACGGGTAACAAATACCGGTTTTTGTTACCCGTGTAAAAAGCAGTGTTTTTAACGTGTAATAGCCGTTTTTTCGGCAGTGGGAAAGGGGTAGCCCTTTACCCGTTAAAAAAAAAACGGCATGGGGTCCCCCCCCACTGCCGAAACCAGCACCAGGCTGAAGGAGCCGGGGCTGGTAATAAAAAATCAGAAAACCCGACAAATAGGGGTTCCCTGATTTTTTACAACCAGCCCCAGGCTCCAGGTCCGGGGCTGGTTCCCAAAATACGGGGGACAAAATGACTAGGGGTCCCCCGTATTTTAAGAACCAGCACCAGGCACAACCAGCCAGCAGGGTAATGCCACAGCCGGGGGACACTTATGATATAAGTTCCCGCGGCCAAAGCATTAACCCTACCGACCAGTCAGCCTGGCCAGGGGCCCTGGGGGAGTGGGGACCCCCCCAATAAAGGGGTCCCCCCCCTCCAGGACTTACCTGACCAGGCTGAAGCCTGGTGCTGTCCCCGGTGACCCTGGAGCGGTGGTCACCGGGCTGATGGTATTGTGTAAAAAATAGAATAAAAACCATTGTCTTTTACTGGTGAACTATGAGTCCCAGCAAGCCTCCCCCGCAAGCTGGGACTTGGAGAACCACAAGTCCCAGCCTGCGGGGCATTAAAGGGCCCGCTGGGTCTTGTAGTTCCACAGTAAAAGAAAGAGTTAAATAAACACACTGACACACGTGAAAAATAAAAGTTTAATACATACATAACACATACATACTGATACTTACCTATCTTGAGCCCGTAGGTAGCCCTGGTCCTGATGTCCTGGTCCGTGTCGGCGTCTGTATCCAGTCGGCATCCCTGTCGGCGACGGCGTCGGCGGTCCGGAGTCCGAAGAAATCCATTTGGGAAGCTGTGGAAGGAAACCATACTCACCTGTCCCAGCGCGACGTAGTCCAGGTAAGGTCTTTGCAAAAAAAAAAACCGACACCCGAACCAAGCGGACACAGCTGAGAGCCGCACGGTGTTTACATCGTGCGGCTCCGCCCCCGAATGCCGCTATTGGCCGCCTTGCGGCCTAGCGGCCAATCAGGAGCCGCTAGGCCGCAAGGCGGCCAATAGCGGCATTCGGGAGGCGGAGCCGCACGATGTAAACAAACACACCGTGCGTCTCCGTCAGTCCGCTTGGTTCGGGTGTCGGTTTGTTTTTTTTGCAAAGACCTTACCTGGACTACGTCGCGCTGGGACAGGTGAGTAGGATTTCCTTCCACAGCTTCCCAAATGGATTTCTTCGGACTCCGGACCGCCGACGCCGTCGCCGACAGGGATGCCGACTGGATACAGACGCCGACACGGACCAGGACATCAGGACCAGGGCTACCTACGGGCTCAAGATAGGTAAGTATCAGTATGTATGTGTTATGTATGTATTAAACTTTTATTTTTCACGTGTGTCAGTGTGTTTATTTAACTCTTTCTTTTACTGTGGAACTACAAGACCCAGCGGGCCCTTTAATGCCCCGCAGGCTGGGACTTGTGGTTCTCCAAGTCCCAGCTTGCGGGGGAGGCTTGCTGGGACTCATAGTTCACCAGTAAAAGACAATGGTTTTTATTCTATTTTTTACACAATACCATCAGCCCGGTGACCACCGCTCCAGGGTCACCGGGGACAGCACCAGGCTTCAGCCTGGTCAGGTAAGTCCTGGAGGGGGGGGACCCCTTTATTGGGGGGGGTCCCCACTCCCCCAGGGCCCCTGGCCAGGCTGACTGATCGGTAGGGTTAATGTTTTGGCCGCGGGACCTTATATTATAAGTGTCCCCCGGCTGTGACATTACCCTGCTGGCTGGTTGTGCCTGGGGCTGGTTCTTAAAATACGGGGGACCCCTAGTCATTTTGTCCCCCGTATTTTGGGAACCAGCCCCGGACCTGGAGCCTGGGGCTGGTTGTAAAAAATCAGGGAACCCCTATTTGTCGGGTTTCCTGATTTTTTATTACCAGCCCCGGCTCTTTCAGCCTGGTGCTGGTTACGGCAGTGGGGGGGACCCCACGCCGTTTTTTTTTTTTTAATTCTCCCCCCCCCCCCTATCTTTACACTGCTTAAACGGGTTTTTAAACGGGTAAGTGTGAATGTGACAAAAACAGCTTTTAAACGGTAATTTACCGTTTAAAAGCTGCAGTGGGAAAGAGTCTTTATGGCTCTTACCCGTTTAAAGACCCGTTTTAAAAAAACGGGTCTTTACCCGTGTAGGCAGTGGGAAAGCAGCATAAGTAAGTCCTGGGCTACGTACAGACTGCACACACTGGGAAACCATTATATGGTGAGCGGCGTGCCCAGGTGTGTGAGGGGAAGTCATGTGACGTCAGCTCCACCCCCAATCAGCCGGATTCTATCACAGCCGCTGAGTAAGTCCTGGGCTACACACAGACTGCACACACTGGGGAATCATTATATGGTGAGGGACGTGCCCAGGTGTGCGAGTGGAAGAGATGTGATGTCAGCTCCGCCCCCGATCAGCCTGATTCTATCACAGCCGCTGAGTAAGTCCTGGGCTACACACAGACTGCACACACTGGGGAATCATTATATGGTGAGCGGCATGCCCAGGTGTGTGAGGTGAAGTCATGTGACATTAGTTCCGCTCACGATCAGCCTCATTCTATCACAGCCGCTGAGTAAGTCCTGGGCTACACACAGACTGCACACACTGGGGAATCATTATATGGTGAGGGGCGTGCCCAGGTGTGTGAGGGGAAGTTATGTGACGTAAGCTCCGCCCCCGATCAGCCTGATTCTATCACAGCCGCTGAGTAAGTCCTGGGCTACGTGCAGACTGCACACACAGGGAGATCATTATATGATGAGCGGCGTGCCCAGGTGTGTGAGGGGAAGTCATGTGACATTAGCTCCACCCCCAATCAGCCTGATTCTATCACAGCCGCTGAGTAAGTCCTGGGCTACACATAGACTGCACACACTGGGGAATCATTATCTGGTGAGGGGCGTGCCCAGGTGTGTGTGGGGAAGTCATGTGATGTCAGCTCCGCCCCCAATCAGCCTGATTCTATCACAGCCGCTAAGTAAGTCCTGGGCTACGTACAGACTGCACACACTGGGAAACCATTATATGGTGAGCGGCGTGCCCAGGTGTGTGAGGGGAAGTCATGTGACGTCAGCTCCACCCCCAATCAGCCGGATTCTATCACAGCCGCTGAGTAAGTCCTGGGCTACACACAGACTGCACACACTGGGGAATCATTATATGGTGAGGGGCGTGCCCAGGTGTGCGAGTGGAAGAGATGTGATGTCAGCTCCACCCCCGATCAGCCTGATTCTATCACAGCCGCTGAGTAAGTCCTGGGCTACACACAGACTGCACTCACTGGGGAATCATTATATGGTGAGGGGCGTGCCCAGGTGTATGAGGGGAAGTCATGTGACATCAGCTCCTCCCCCGATCAGCCTGGTTCTATCACAGCCGCTGAGTAAGTCCTGGGCTACACACAGACTGTGCACACTGGGGAATCATTATATGGTGAGCGGCGTGCCCAGGTGTGTGAGGGGAAGTCATGTGTTGTAAGCTCCGCCTCCGATCAGCCTGTTTCTATCAGAGCCGCTGATTCAGTCCTGGGCTACACACAGAATGCACACACTGGGTAATCATTATATGGTGAGGGGCGTGCCCAGGTGTGCGAGGGGAAGAGATGTGATGTCAGCTCCGCCCCCGATCAGCCTGATTCTATCACAGCCGCTGAGTAAGTCCTGGGCTACACACAGACTGCACACACTGGGGAATCATTATATGGTGAGGGTCGTGCCCAGGTGTATGAGGGAAAGTCATGTGACATCAGCTCCTCCCCCGATCAGCCTGATTCTATCACAGCGGCTGAGTAAGTCCTGGGCTACACACAGACTGCACACACTGGGGAATCATTATATGGTGAGTGGCGTGCCCAGGTGTGTGAGGGGAAGTCATGTGACGTCAGATCCACCCCCAATCAGCCGGATTCTATCACAGCCGCTGGGTAAGTCCTGGGGTACACACAGACTGCACACACTGGGGAATCATTATATGGTGAGCGGCGTGCCCAGGTGTGTGAGGGGAAGTCATGTGATGTCAGCTCCACCCCCGATCAGCCTGATTCTATCACAGCCGCTGAGTAAGTCCTGGGCTACACACAGACTGCACACACTAGGGAATCATTATATGCTGAGGGGCGTGACCAGGTGTGTGAGGGGAAGTCATGTGATGTCAGCTCCGCCCACGATCAGCCTGATTCTATCACAGCCGCTGAGTAAGTCCTGGGCTACACACAGACTGCACACACTGGGGAATCATTATATGGTGAGGGGCATGCCCAGGTGTGTGTGGGGAAGTCATGTGATGTCAGCTCCGCCCCCAATCAGCCTGATTCTATCGCAGTTGCTGAGTAAGTCCTGGGCTACACACAGACTGTACACACTGGGGAATCATTATATGGTGGGGGGCGTGCCCAGGTGTGTGAGGGGAAGTCATGTGACATTAGCTCCACCCCCAATCAGCCTGATTCTATCACAGCCGCTGAGTAAGTCCTGGGATACGTACAGACTGCACACACAGGGAAATCATTATATGATGAGCGGCGTGCCCAGGTGTGTGAGGGGAAGTCATGTGACATTAGCTCAACCCCCAATCAGCCTGATTCTATCACAGCCGCTGAGTAAGTCCTGGGCTACACATAGACTGCACACACTGGGGAATCATTATATGGTGAGGGGCGTGCCCAGGTGTGTGTGGGGAAGTCATGTGATGTCAGCTCCGCCCCCGATCAGCCTGATTCTATCACAGCTGCTGAGTAAGTCCTGGGCTACGTACAGACAGCACACACTGGGAAATCATTATATGGTGAGCGGCATGCCCAGGTGTGTGAGGGGAAGTCATGTGACGTCTGCTCCACCCCCAATCAGCCGGATTCTATCACAGCCGCTGAGTAAGTCCTGGGCTACACACAGACTGCACACTCTGGGGAATCATTATATGGTGTGCGGCGTGCCCAGGTGTGTGAGGGGAAGTCAGGTGATGTCAGCTCCGCCCCCGATCTGCCTGGTTCTATCACAGCCGCTGAGTAAGTCCTGGGCTACACACAGACTGCACACACTAGGGAATCATTATATGCTAAATGGCGTGACCAGGTGTGTGAGGGGAAGTCATGTGATGTCAGCTCCGCCCACGATCAGCCTGATTCTATCACAGCCACTGAGTAAGTCCTGGGCTACGCACAGCCTGCACACACTGGGAAATCATTATATGGTGAGCGGCATGCCCAGGTGTGTGAGGGGAAGTCATGTGACGTCAGCTGCGCCTCCGATCAGCCTGGTTCTATCACAGCCGCTGAGTACTTTCTGGGCTACGTACAGATTGCACACACAGGGAAATCATTATATGGTGAGCGACGTGCCCAGGTGTGTGATGGGAAGTCATGTGACATTAGCTCCACCCCCAATCAGCCTGATTCTATCACAGCCGGTAAGTAAGTCCTGGGCTACACACAGACTGCACACACTGGGAAATCATTATATGGTGAGTGGCGTGCCCAGGTGTGTGAGGGGAAGTCATGTGACGTCAGATCCACCCCCAATCAGCCGGATTCTATCACAGCCGCTGGGTAAGTCCTGGGGTACACACAGACTGCACACACTGGGGAATCATTATATGGTGAGCGGCGTGCCCAGGTGTGTGAGGGGAAGTCATGTGATGTCAGCTCCACCCCCGATCAGCCTGATTCTATCACAGCTGCTGAGTAAGTCCTGGGCTACACACAGACTGCACACACTGGGGAATCATTATATGGTGAGGGGCGTGCCCAGGTGTGTGTGGGGAAGTCATGTGATGTCAGCTCCGCCCCCAATCAGCCTGATTCTATCGCAGTTGCTGAGTAAGTCCTGGGCTACACACAGACTGCACACACTGGGGAATTATTATATGGTGGGGGGCGTGCCCAGGTGTGTGAGGGGAAGTCATGTGACATTAGCTCCACCCCCAATCAGCCTGATTCTATCACAGCCGCTGAGTAAGTCCTGGGATACGTACAGACTGCACACACAGGGAAATCATTATATGATGAGCGGCGTGCCCAGGTGTGTGAGGGGAAGTCATGTGACATTAGCTCAACCCCCAATCAGCCTGATTCTATCACAGCCGCTGAGTAAGTCCTGGGCTACACATAGACTGCACACACTGGGGAATCATTATATGGTGAGGGGCGTGCCCAGGTGTGTGTGGGGAAGTCATTTGATGTCAGCTCCGCCCCCGATCAGCCTGATTCTATCACAGCTGCTGAGTAAGTCCTGGGCTACGTACAGACAGCACACACTGGGAAATCATTATATGGTGAGCGGCATGCCCAGGTGTGTGAGGGGAAGTCATGTGACGTCTGCTCCACCCCCAATCAGCCGGATTCTATCACAGCCGCTGAGTAAGTCCTGGGCTACACACAGACTGCACACTCTGGGGAATCATTATATGGTGTGCGGCGTGCCCAGGTGTGTGAGGGGAAGTCAGGTGATGTCAGCTCCGCCCCCGATCTGCCTGGTTCTATCACAGCCGCTGAGTAAGTCCTGGGCTACACACAGACTGCACACACTAGGGAATCATTATATGCTAAATGGCGTGACCAGGTGTGTGAGGGGAAGTCATGTGATGTCAGCTCCGCCCACGATCAGCCTGATTCTATCACAGCCACTGAGTAAGTCCTGGGCTACGCACAGCCTGCACACACTGGGGAATCATTATATGGTGGGGGGCGTGCCCAGGTGTGTGAGGGGAAGTCATGTGACATTAGCTCCACCCCCAATCAGCCTGATTCTATCACAGCCGCTGAGTAAGTCCTGGGATACGTACAGACTGCACACACAGGGAAATCATTATATGATGAGCGGCGTGCCCAGGTGTGTGAGGGGAAGTCATGTGACATTAGCTCAACCCCCAATCAGCCTGATTCTATCACAGCCGTTGAGTAAGTCCTGGGCTACACATAGACTGCACACACTGGGGAATCATTATATGGTGAGGGGCGTGCCCAGGTGTGTGTGGGGAAGTCATGTGATGTCAGCTCCGCCCCCGATCAGCCTGATTCTATCACAGCTGCTGAGTAAGTCCTGGGCTACGTACAGACAGCACACACTGGGAAATCATTATATGGTGAGCGGCATGCCCAGGTGTGTGAGGGGAAGTCATGTGACGTCTGCTCCACCCCCAATCAGCCGGATTCTATCACAGCCGCTGAGTAAGTCCTGGGCTACACACAGACTGCACACTCTGGGGAATCATTATATGGTGTGCGGCGTGCCCAGGTGTGTGAGGGGAAGTCAGGTGATGTCAGCTCCGCCCCCGATCTGCCTGGTTCTATCACAGCCGCTGAGTAAGTCCTGGGCTACACACAGACTGCACACACTAGGGAATCATTATATGCTAAATGGCGTGACCAGGTGTGTGAGGGGAAGTCATGTGATGTCAGCTCCGCCCACGTTCAGCCTGATTCTATCACAGCCACTGAGTAAGTCCTGGGCTACGCACAGCCTGCACACACTGGGGAATCATTATATGGTGAGCGGCATGCCCAGGTGTGTGAGGGGAAGTCATGTGATGTCAGCTCCGCCTCCGATCAGCCTGGTTCTATCACAGCCGCTGAGTACTTTCTGGGCTACGCACAGACTGCACATACTGGGGAATCATTATATGGTGAGCGACGTGCCCAGGTGTGTGAGGGGAAGTCATGTGACATCAGCTCCACCCCCAATCAGCCTGATTCTATCACAGCCACTGAGTAACTCCTGGGCTACACACAGACTGCACACACTGTGGAATCATTATATGGTGAGAGGCGTGCCCAGGTGTGTGAGGGGAAGTCATGTGACGTCAGCTCTGCCCCCGATCAGCCTGATTCTATCACAGCCGCTGAGTAAGTCCTGGGCTACGTACAGATTGCACACACAGGGAAATCATTATATGATGAGCGGCGTGCCCAGGTGTGTGATGGGAAGTCATGTGACATTAGCTCCACCCCCAATCAGCCTGATTCTATCACAGCCGGTGAGTAAGTCCTGGGCTACACACAGACTGCACACACTGGGAAATCATTATATGGTGAGTGGCGTGCCCAGGTGTGTGAGGGGAAGTCATGTGACGTCAGATCCACCCCCAATCAGCCGGATTCTATCACAGCCGCTGGGTAAGTCCTGGGGTACACACAGACTGCACACACTGGGGAATCATTATATGGTGAGGGGCGTGCCCAGGTGTGTGTGGGGAAGTCATGTGATGTCAGCTCCGCCCCCAATCAGCCTGATTCTATCGCAGTTGCTGAGTAAGTCCTGGGCTACACACAGACTGCACACACTGGGGAAT
The DNA here is from genome assembly GCF_055691185.1 of Crinia signifera. Taxonomy (NCBI): domain Eukaryota; kingdom Metazoa; phylum Chordata; class Amphibia; order Anura; family Myobatrachidae; genus Crinia; species Crinia signifera. Next base: position 398,351,904 of record NC_139218.1, on the reverse strand, counting down.
TATTATATGGTGGGGGGCGTGCCCAGGTGTGTGAGGGGAAGTCATGTGACATTAGCTCCACCCCCAATCAGCCTGATTCTATCACAGCCGCTGAGTAAGTCCTGGGATACGTACAGACTGCACACACAGGGAAATCATTATATGATGAGCGGCGTGCCCAGGTGTGTGAGGGGAAGTCATGTGACATTAGCTCAACCCCCAATCAGCCTGATTCTATCACAGCCGCTGAGTAAGTCCTGGGCTACACATAGACTGCACACACTGGGGAATCATTATATGGTGAGGGGCGTGCCCAGGTGTGTGTGGGGAAGTCATTTGATGTCAGCTCCGCCCCCGATCAGCCTGATTCTATCACAGCTGCTGAGTAAGTCCTGGGCTACGTACAGACAGCACACACTGGGAAATCATTATATGGTGAGCGGCATGCCCAGGTGTGTGAGGGGAAGTCATGTGACGTCTGCTCCACCCCCAATCAGCCGGATTCTATCACAGCCGCTGAGTAAGTCCTGGGCTACACACAGACTGCACACTCTGGGGAATCATTATATGGTGTGCGGCGTGCCCAGGTGTGTGAGGGGAAGTCAGGTGATGTCAGCTCCGCCCCCGATTTGCCTGGTTCTATCACAGCCGCTGAGTAAGTCCTGGGCTACACACAGACTGCACACACTAGGGAATCATTATATGCTAAATGGCGTGACCAGGTGTGTGAGGGGAAGTCATGTGATGTCAGCTCCGCCCACGATCAGCCTGATTCTATCACAGCCACTGAGTAAGTCCTGGGCTACGCACAGCCTGCACACACTGGGGAATCATTATATGGTGGGGGGCGTGCCCAGGTGTGTGAGGGGAAGTCATGTGACATTAGCTCCACCCCCAATCAGCCTGATTCTATCACAGCCGCTGAGTAAGTCCTGGGATACGTACAGACTGCACACACAGGGAAATCATTATATGATGAGCGGCGTGCCCAGGTGTGTGAGGGGAAGTCATGTGACATTAGCTCAACCCCCAATCAGCCTGATTCTATCACAGCCGTTGAGTAAGTCCTGGGCTACACATAGACTGCACACACTGGGGAATCATTATATGGTGAGGGGCGTGCCCAGGTGTGTGTGGGGAAGTCATGTGATGTCAGCTCCGCCCCCGATCAGCCTGATTCTATCACAGCTGCTGAGTAAGTCCTGGGCTACGTACAGACAGCACACACTGGGAAATCATTATATGGTGAGCGGCATGCCCAGGTGTGTGAGGGGAAGTCATGTGACGTCTGCTCCACCCCCAATCAGCCGGATTCTATCACAGCCGCTGAGTAAGTCCTGGGCTACACACAGACTGCACACTCTGGGGAATCATTATATGGTGTGCGGCGTGCCCAGGTGTGTGAGGGGAAGTCAGGTGATGTCAGCTCCGCCCCCGATCTGCCTGGTTCTATCACAGCCGCTGAGTAAGTCCTGGGCTACACACAGACTGCACACACTAGGGAATCATTATATGCTAAATGGCGTGACCAGGTGTGTGAGGGGAAGTCATGTGATGTCAGCTCCGCCCACGTTCAGCCTGATTCTATCACAGCCACTGAGTAAGTCCTGGGCTACGCACAGCCTGCACACACTGGGGAATCATTATATGGTGAGCGGCATGCCCAGGTGTGTGAGGGGAAGTCATGTGATGTCAGCTCCGCCTCCGATCAGCCTGGTTCTATCACAGCCGCTGAGTACTTTCTGGGCTACGCACAGACTGCACATACTGGGGAATCATTATATGGTGAGCGACGTGCCCAGGTGTGTGAGGGGAAGTCATGTGACATCAGCTCCACCCCCAATCAGCCTGATTCTATCACAGCCACTGAGTAACTCCTGGGCTACACACAGACTGCACACACTGTGGAATCATTATATGGTGAGAGGCGTGCCCAGATGTGTGAGGGGAAGTCATGTGACGTCAGCTCTGCCCCCGATCAGCCTGATTCTATCACAGCCGCTGAGTAAGTCCTGGGCTACGTACAGATTGCACACACAGGGAAATCATTATATGATGAGCGGCGTGCCCAGGTGTGTGATGGGAAGTCATGTGACATTAGCTCCACCCCCAATCAGCCTGATTCTATCACAGCCGGTGAGTAAGTCCTGGGCTACACACAGACTGCACACACTGGGAAATCATTATATGGTGAGTGGCGTGCCCAGGTGTGTGAGGGGAAGTCATGTGACGTCAGATCCACCCCCAATCAGCCGGATTCTATCACAGCCGCTGGGTAAGTCCTGGGGTACACACAGACTGCACACACTGGGGAATCATTATATGGTGAGCGGCGTGCCCAGGTGTGTGAGGGGAAGTCATGTGATGTCAGCTCCACCCCCGATCAGCCTGATTCTATCACAGCCGCTGAGTAAGTCCTGGGCTACACACAGACTGCACACACTAGGGAATCATTATATGCTGAGGGGCGTGACCAGGTGTGTGAGGGGAAGTCATGTGATGTCAGCTCCGCCCACGATCAGCCTGATTCTATCACAGCCGCTGAGTAAGTCCTGGGTTACGCACAGAATGCACACACTGGGGAATCATTATATGGTGAGCGGCATGCCCAGGTGTGTGAGGGGAAGTCATGTGACGTCTGCTCCACCCCCAATCAGCCGGATTCTATCACAGCCGCTGAGTAAGTCCTGGGCTACACACAGACTGCACACTCTGGGGAATCATTATATGGTGTGCGGCGTGCCCAGGTGTGTGAGGCGAAGTCAGGTGATGTCAGCTCCGCCCCCGATCTGCCTGGTTCTATCACAGCCGCTGAGTAAGTCCTGGGCTACACACAGACTGCACACACTAGGGAATCATTATATGCTAAATGGCGTGACCAGGTGTGTGAGGGGAAGTCATGTGATGTCAGCTCCGCCCACGATCAGCCTGATTCTATCACAGCCACTGAGTAAGTCCTGGGCTACGCACAGCCTGCACACACTGGGGAATCATTATATGGTGGGGGGCGTGCCCAGGTGTGTGAGGGGAAGTCATGTGACATTAGCTCCACCCCCAATCAGCCTGATTCTATCACAGCCGCTGAGTAAGTCCTGGGATACGTACAGACTGCACACACAGGGAAATCATTATATGATGAGCGGCGTGCCCAGGTGTGTGAGGGGAAGTCATGTGACATTAGCTCAACCCCCAATCAGCCTGATTCTATCACAGCCGCTGAGTAAGTCCTGGGCTACACATAGACTGCACACACTGGGGAATCATTATATGGTGAGGGGCGTGCCCAGGTGTGTGTGGGGAAGTCATGTGATGTCAGCTCCGCCCCCGATCAGCCTGATTCTATCACAGCTGCTGAGTAAGTCCTGGGCTACGTACAGACAGCACACACTGGGAAATCATTATATGGTGAGCGGCATGCCCAGGTGTGTGAGGGGAAGTCATGTGACGTCTGCTCCACCCCCAATCAGCCGGATTCTATCACAGCCGCTGAGTAAGTCCTGGGCTACACACAGACTGCACACTCTGGGGAATCATTATATGGTGTGCGGCGTGCCCAGGTGTGTGAGGGGAAGTCAGGTGATGTCAGCTCCGCCCCCGATCTGCCTGGTTCTATCACAGCCGCTGAGTAAGTCCTGGGCTACACACAGACTGCACACACTAGGGAATCATTATATGCTAAATGGCGTGACCAGGTGTGTGAGGGGAAGTCATGTGATGTCAGCTCCGCCCACGATCAGCCTGATTCTATCACAGCCACTGAGTAAGTCCTGGGCTACGCACAGCCTGCACACACTGGGGAATCATTATATGGTGGGGGGCGTGCCCAGGTGTGTGAGGGGAAGTCATGTGACATTAGCTCCACCCCCAATCAGCCTGATTCTATCACAGCCGCTGAGTAAGTCCTGGGATACGTACAGACTGCACACACAGGGAAATCATTATATGATGAGCGGCGTGCCCAGGTGTGTGAGGGGAAGTCATGTGACATTAGCTCAATCCCCAATCAGCCTGATTCTATCACAGCCGCTGAGTAAGTCCTGGGCTACACATAGACTGCACACACTGGGGAATCATTATATGGTGAGGGGCGTGCCCAGGTGTGTGTGGGGAAGTCATGTGATGTCAGCTCCGCCCCCGATCAGCCTGATTCTATCACAGCTGCTGAGTAAGTCCTGGGCTACGTACAGACAGCACACACTGGGAAATCATTATATGGTGAGCGGCATGCCCAGGTGTGTGAGGGAAAGTCATGTGACGTCTGCTCCACCCCCAATCAGCCGGATTCTATCACAGCCGCTGAGTAAGTCCTGGGCTACACACAGACTGCACACTCTGGGGAATCATTATATGGTGTGCGGGGTGCCCAGGTGTGTGAGGGGAAGTCAGGTGATGTCAGCTCCGCCCCCGATCTGCCTGGTTCTATCACAGCCGCTGAGTAAGTCCTGGGCTACACACAGACTGCACACACTAGGGAATCATTATATGCTAAATGGCGTGACCAGGTGTGTGAGGGGAAGTCATGTGATGTCAGCTCCGCCCACGATCAGCCTGATTCTATCACAGCCACTGAGTAAGTCCTGGGCTACGCACAGCCTGCACACACTGGGGAATCATTATATGGTGAGCGGCATGCCCAGGTGTGTGAGGGGAAGTCATGTGATGTCAGCTCCGCCTCCGATCAGCCTGGTTCTATCACAGCCGCTGAGTACTTTCTGGGCTACGCACAGACTGCACATACTGGGGAATCATTATATGGTGAGCGACGTGCCCAGGTGTGTGAGGGGAAGTCATGTGACATCAGCTCCACCCCCAATCAGCCTGATTCTATCACAGCCACTGAGTAACTCCTGGGCTACACACAGACTGCACACACTGTGGAATCATTATATGGTGAGAGGCGTGCCCAGGTGTGTGAGGGGAAGTCATGTGACGTCAGCTCTGCCCCCGATCAGCCTGATTCTATCACAGCCGCTGAGTAAGTCCTGGGCTACGTACAGATTGCACACACAGGGAAATCATTATATGATGAGCGGCGTGCCCAGGTGTGTGATGGGAAGTCATGTGACATTAGCTCCACCCCCAATCAGCCTGATTCTATCACAGCCGGTGAGTAAGTCCTGGGCTACACACAGACTGCACACACTGGGAAATCATTATATGGTGAGTGGCGTGCCCAGGTGTGTGAGGGGAAGTCATGTGACGTCAGATCCACCCCCAATCAGCCGGATTCTATCACAGCCGCTGGGTAAGTCCTGGGGTACACACAGACTGCACACACTGGGGAATCATTATATGGTGAGCGGCGTGCCCAGGTGTGTGAGGGGAAGTCATGTGATGTCAGCTCCACCCCCGATCAGCCTGATTCTATCACAGCCGCTGAGTAAGTCCTGGGCTACACACAGACTGCACACACTAGGGAATCATTATATGCTGAGGGGCGTGACCAGGTGTGTGAGGGGAAGTCATGTGATGTCAGCTCCGCCCACGATCAGCCTGATTCTATCACAGCCGCTGAGTAAGTCCTGGGTTACGCACAGAATGCACACACTGGGGAATCATTATATGGTGAGCGGCATGCCCAGGTGTGTGAGGGGAAGTCATGTGACATCAGCTCCGCCCCCGATCAGCCTGGTTCTATCACAGCCGCTGAGTAAGTCCTGGGCTACACACAGACTGTGCACACTGGGGAATCATTATATGGTGAGCGGCGTGCCCAGGTGTGTGAGGGAAAGTCATGTGATGTCAGCTCCGCCCCCGATCAGCCTGATTCTATCACAGCTGCTGAGTAACTCCTGGGCTACACACAGACTGCATACACTGGGGAATCATATGGTGAGCGACGTGCCCAGGTGTGTGAGGGGAAGTCATGTGATGTAAGCTCCGCCCCCAATCAGTCTGATTCTATCGCAGCCGCTGAGTAAGTCCTGGGCTACACACAGACTGCACACAATGGGGAATCATTATATGGTGAGGGGCGTGCCCAGTTGTTTGAGGGGAAGTCATGTGACATTAGCTCTACCCCCAATCAGCATGATTCTATCACAGCCGCTGAGTAAGTCCTGGGCTACGTACAGACTGCACACACTGGGGAATCATTATATGGTGAGGGGCGTGCCCAGGTGTGTGAGGGGAAGTCATGTGATGTCAGCTCCGCCCCAGATCAGCCTGATTCTATCACAGCCGCTGAGTAAGTCCTGGGCTACACACAGAATGCACACACTGGGGAATCATTATATGGTGAGGGGCGTGCCCAGGTGTGCGAGGGGAAGAGATGTGACGTCAGCTCCGCCCCCGATCAGCCTGGTACTATCACAGCCGCTGAGTAAGTCCTGGGCTACACACAGACTGTGCACACTGGGGAATAATTATATGGTGAGCGGCGTGCCCAGGTGTGTGAGGGGAAGTCATGTGACATTAGCTCCACCCCCAATCAGCCTGATTCTATCACAGCCGCTGAGTATGTCCTGGGCTACACACAGACTGCACACACTGGGGAATCATTATATGGTGAGGGGCGTGCCCAGGTGTGTGTGGGGAGGTCATGTGATGTCAGCTCCGCCCCCGATCAGCCTGATTCTATCACAGCTGCTGAGTAACTCCTGGGCTACACACAGACTGCACACACTGGGGAATCATATGGTGAGCGACGTGCCCAGGTGTATGAGTGGAAGTCATGTGATGTAAGCTCCGCCCCCAATCAGCCTGATTCTATCGCAGCCGCTGAGTAAGTCCTGGGCTACACACAGACTGCACACACTGGGGAATCATTATATGGTGAGGGGCGTGCCCAGGTGTGTGAGGGGAAGTCATGTGATGTCAGCTCCGCCCCAGATCAGCCTGATTCTATCACAGCCGCTGAGTAAGTCCTGGGCTACACTCAGACTGCGCACACTGGGGAATCATTCTCTGGTGAGGGGGTGCCCAGGTGTGTGATGGTAAGTCATGTGACATTAGCTCCACCCCCAATCAGCCTGATTCTAACACAGCCGCTGAGTAAGTCCTGGGCTACAAACAGACTGCGCACACTGGGGAATCATTATATGGTGAACGGCGTGCCCAGGTGTGTGAGTGGAAGACATGTGATCCTTATTCCGCCCACGATCAGCCTGATTCTATCACAGCCGCTGAGTAAGTCCTGGGCTACACACAGACTGCACACACTGGGGAATCATTATATGGTGGGTGGCGTGCCCAGGTGTGTGAGGGGAAGTCATGTGATGTCAGCTCCGCCCCAGATCAGCCTGATTCTATCACAGCCGCTGAGTAAGTCCTGGGCTACACACAGACTGCACACACTGGGGAATCATTATATGGCGAGCGGCTGCCCTGGTGTGTGAGGGGAAGTCATGTGATGTCAGCTCAACCCCCAATCAGCATGATTCTATCACAGCCGCTGAGTAAGTCCTGGGCTACACACAGACTGCACACACTGGGCAATCATTATATGGTGAGGGGCGTGCCCAGGTGTGTGAGGGGAAGTCATGTGACGTCTGCTCCACCCCCAATCAGCCGAATTCTATCACAGCCGCTGAGTAAGTCCTGAGCTATGCACAGCCTGCACACACTGGGGAATCATTATATGGTGGGGGGCGTGCCCAGGTGTGTGAGGGGAAGTCATGTGACATTAGCTCCACCCCCAATCAGCCTGATTCTATCACAGCCGCTGAGTAAGTCCTGGGATACGTACAGACTGCACACACAGGGAAATCATTATATGATGAGCGGCGTGCCCAGGTGTGTGAGGGGAAGTCATGTGACATTAGCTCAACCCCCAATCAGCCTGATTCTATCACAGCCGCTGAGTAAGTCCTGGGCTACACATAGACTGCACACACTGGGGAATCATTATATGGTGAGGGGCGTGCCCAGGTGTGTGTGGGGAAGTCATGTGATGTCAGCTCCGCCCCCGATCAGCCTGATTCTATCACAGCTGCTGAGTAAGTCCTGGGCTACGTACAGACAGCACACACTGGGAAATCATTATATGGTGAGCGGCATGCCCAGGTGTGTGAGGGGAAGTCATGTGACGTCTGCTCCACCCCCAATCAGCCGGATTCTATCACAGCCGCTGAGTAAGTCCTGGGCTACACACAGACTGCACACTCTGGGGAATCATTATATGGTGTGCGGCGTGCCCAGGTGTGTGAGGGGAAGTCAGGTGATGTCAGCTCCGCCCCCGATCTGCCTGGTTCTATCACAGCCGCTGAGTAAGTCCTGGGCTACACACAGACTGCACACACTAGGGAATCATTATATGCTAAATGGCGTGACCAGGTGTGTGAGGGGAAGTCATGTGATGTCAGCTCCGCCCACGATCAGCCTGATTCTATCACAGCCACTGAGTAAGTCCTGGGCTACGCACAGCCTGCACACACTGGGGAATCATTATATGGTGGGGGGCGTGCCCAGGTGTGTGAGGGGAAGTCATGTGACATTAGCTCCACCCCCAATCAGCCTGATTCTATCACAGCCGCTGAGTAAGTCCTGGGATACGTACAGACTGCACACACAGGGAAATCATTATATGATGAGCGGCGTGCCCAGGTGTGTGAGGGGAAGTCATGTGACATTAGCTCAACCCCCAATCAGCCTGATTCTATCACAGCCGTTGAGTAAGTCCTGGGCTACACATAGACTGCACACACTGGGGAATCATTATATGGTGAGGGGCGTGCCCAGGTGTGTGTGGGGAAGTCATGTGATGTCAGCTCCGCCCCCGATCAGCCTGATTCTATCACAGCTGCTGAGTAAGTCCTGGGCTACGTACAGACAGCACACACTGGGAAATCATTATATGGTGAGCGGCATGCCCAGGTGTGTGAGGGGAAGTCATGTGACGTCTGCTCCACCCCCAATCAGCCGGATTCTATCACAGCCGCTGAGTAAGTCCTGGGCTACACACAGACTGCACACTCTGGGGAATCATTATATGGTGTGCGGCGTGCCCAGGTGTGTGAGGGGAAGTCAGGTGATGTCAGCTCCGCCCCCGATCTGCCTGGTTCTATCACAGCCGCTGAGTAAGTCCTGGGCTACACACAGACTGCACACACTAGGGAATCATTATATGCTAAATGGCGTGACCAGGTGTGTGAGGGGAAGTCATGTGATGTCAGCTCCGCCCACGATCAGCCTGATTCTATCACAGCCACTGAGTAAGTCCTGGGCTACGCACAGCCTGCACACACTGGGGAATCATTATATGGTGAGCGGCATGCCCAGGTGTGTGAGGGGAAGTCATGTGATGTCAGCTCCGCCTCCGATCAGCCTGGTTCTATCACAGCCGCTGAGTACTTTCTGGGCTACGCACAGACTGCACATACTGGGGAATCATTATATGGTGAGCGACGTGCCCAGGTGTGTGAGGGGAAGTCATGTGACATCAGCTCCACCCCCAATCAGCCTGATTCTATCACAGCCACTGAGTAACTCCTGGGCTACACACAGACTGCACACACTGTGGAATCATTATATGGTGAGAGGCGTGCCCAGGTGTGTGAGGGGAAGTCATGTGACGTCAGCTCTGCCCCCGATCAGCCTGATTCTATCACAGCCGCTGAGTAAGTCCTGGGCTACGTACAGATTGCACACACAGGGAAATCATTATATGATGAGCGGCGTGCCCAGGTGTGTGATGGGAAGTCATGTGACATTAGCTCCACCCCCAATCAGCCTGATTCTATCACAGCCGGTGAGTAAGTCCTGGGCTACACACAGACTGCACACACTGGGAAATCATTATATGGTGAGTGGCGTGCCCAGGTGTGTGAGGGGAAGTCATGTGACATCAGATCACATATAATGATTCCCCAGTGTGTGCATTCTGTGCGTAACCCAGGACTTACTCAGCGGCTGTGATAGAATCAGGCTGATCGTGGGCGGAGCTGACATCACATGACTTCCCCTCACACACCTGGTCACGCCCCTCAGCCGGATTCCATCACAGCCGCTGAGTAAGTCCTGGGCTACACACAGACTGCACACTCTGGGGAATCATTATATGGTGTGCGGCGTGCCCAGGTGTGTGAGGCGAAGTCAGGTGATGTCAGCTCCGCCCCCGATCTGCCTGGTTCTATCACAGCCGCTGAGTAAGTCCTGGGCTACACACAGACTGCACACACTAGGGAATCATTATATGCTAAATGGCGTGACCAGGTGTGTGAGGGGAAGTCATGTGATGTCAGCTCCGCCCACGATCAGCCTGATTCTATCACAGCCACTGAGTAAGTCCTGGGCTACGCACAGCCTGCACACACTGGGGAATCATTATATGGTGGGGGGCGTGCCCAGGTGTGTGAGGGGAAGTCATGTGACATTAGCTCCACCCCCAATCAGCCTGATTCTATCACAGCCGCTGAGTAAGTCCTGGGATACGTACAGACTGCACACACAGGGAAATCATTATATGATGAGCGGCGTGCCCAGGTGTGTGAGGGGAAGTCATGTGACGTCAGCTCTGCCCCCGATCAGCCTGATTCTATCACAGCCGCTGAGTAAGTCCTGGGCTACGTACAGATTGCACACACAGGGAAATCATTATATGATGAGCGGCGTGCCCAGGTGTGTGATGGGAAGTCATGTGACATTAGCTCCACCCCCAATCAGCCTGATTCTATCACAGCCGGTGAGTAAGTCCTGGGCTACACACAGACTGCACACACTGGGAAATCATTATATGGTGAGTGGCGTGCCCAGGTGTGTGAGGGGAAGTCATGTGACGTCAGATCCACCCCCAATCAGCCGGATTCTATCACAGCCGCTGGGTAAGTCCTGGGGTACACACAGACTGCACACACTGGGGAATCATTATATGGTGAGCGGCGTGCCCAGGTGTGTGAGGGGAAGTCATGTGATGTCAGCTCCACCCCCGATCAGCCTGATTCTATCACAGCCGCTGAGTAAGTCCTGGGCTACACACAGACTGCACACACTAGGGAATCATTATATGCTGAGGGGCGTGACCAGGTGTGTGAGGGGAAGTCATGTGATGTCAGCTCCGCCCACGATCAGCCTGATTCTATCACAGCCGCTGAGTAAGTCCTGGGTTACGCACAGAATGCACACACTGGGGAATCATTATATGGTGAGCGGCATGCCCAGGTGTGTGAGGGGAAGTCATGTGACGTCTGCTCCACCCCCAATCAGCCGGATTCCATCACAGCCGCTGAGTAAGTCCTGGGCTACACACAGACTGCACACTCTGGGGAATCATTATATGGTGTGCGGCGTGCCCAGGTGTGTGAGGCGAAGTCAGGTGATGTCAGCTCCGCCCCCGATCTGCCTGGTTCTATCACAGCCGCTGAGTAAGTCCTGGGCTACACACAGACTGCACACACTAGGGAATCATTATATGCTAAATGGCGTGACCAGGTGTGTGAGGGGAAGTCATGTGATGTCAGCTCCGCCCACGATCAGCCTGATTCTATCACAGCCACTGAGTAAGTCCTGGGCTACGCACAGCCTGCACACACTGGGGAATCATTATATGGTGGGGGGCGTGCCCAGGTGTGTGAGGGGAAGTCATGTGACATTAGCTCCACCCCCAATCAGCCTGATTCTATCACAGCCGCTGAGTAAGTCCTGGGATACGTACAGACTGCACACACAGGGAAATCATTATATGATGAGCGGCGTGCCCAGGTGTGTGAGGGGAAGTCATGTGACATTAGCTCAACCCCCAATCAGCCTGATTCTATCACAGCCGCTGAGTAAGTCCTGGGCTACACATAGACTGCACACACTGGGGAATCATTATATGGTGAGGGGCGTGCCCAGGTGTGTGTGGGGAAGTCATGTGATGTCAGCTCCACCCCCGATCAGCCTGATTCTATCACAGCTGCTGAGTAAGTCCTGGGCTACGTACAGACAGCACACACTGGGAAATCATTATATGGTGAGCGGCATGCCCAGGTGTGTGAGGGGAAGTCATGTGACGTCTGCTCCACCCCCAATCAGCCGGATTCTATCACAGCCGCTGAGTAAGTCCTGGGCTACACACAGACTGCACACTCTGGGGAATCATTATATGGTGTGCGGCGTGCCCAGGTGTGTGAGGGGAAGTCAGGTGATGTCAGCTCCGCCCCCGATCTGCCTGGTTCTATCACAGCCGCTGAGTAAGTCCTGGGCTACACACAGACTGCACACACTAGGGAATCATTATATGCTAAATGGCGTGACCAGGTGTGTGAGGGGAAGTCATGTGATGTCAGCTCCGCCCACGATCAGCCTGATTCTATCACAGCCACTGAGTAAGTCCTGGGCTACGCACAGCCTGCACACACTGGGGAATCATTATATGGTGGGGGGCGTGCCCAGGTGTGTGAGGGGAAGTCATGTGACATTAGCTCCACCCCCAATCAGCCTGATTCTATCACAGCCGCTGAGTAAGTCCTGGGATACGTACAGACTGCACACACAGGGAAATCATTATATGATGAGCGGCGTGCCCAGGTGTGTGAGGGGAAGTCATGTGACATTAGCTCAACCCCCAATCAGCCTGATTCTATCACAGCCGCTGAGTAAGTCCTGGGCTACACATAGACTGCACACACTGGGGAATCATTATATGGTGAGGGGCGTGCCCAGGTGTGTGTGGGGAAGTCATGTGATGTCAGCTCCGCCCCCGATCAGCCTGATTCTATCACAGCTGCTGAGTAAGTCCTGGGCTACGTACAGACAGCACACACTGGGAAATCATTATATGGTGAGCGGCATGCCCAGGTGTGTGAGGGGAAGTCATGTGACGTCTGCTCCACCCCCAATCAGCCGGATTCTATCACAGCCGCTGAGTAAGTCCTGGGCTACACACAGACTGCACACTCTGGGGAATCATTATATGGTGTGCGGCGTGCCCAGGTGTGTGAGGGGAAGTCAGGTGATGTCAGCTCCGCCCCCGATCTGCCTGGTTCTATCACAGCCGCTGAGTAAGTCCTGGGCTACACACAGACTGCACACACTAGGGAATCATTATATGCTAAATGGCGTGACCAGGTGTGTGAGGGGAAGTCATGTGATGTCAGCTCCGCCCACGATCAGCCTGATTCTATCACAGCCACTGAGTAAGTCCTGGGCTACGCACAGCCTGCACACACTGGGGAATCATTATATGGTGAGCGGCATGCCCAGGTGTGTGAGGGGAAGTCATGTGATGTCATCTCCGCCTCCGATCAGCCTGGTTCTATCACAGCCGCTGAGTACTTTCTGGGCTACGCACAGACTGCACATACTGGGGAATCATTATATGGTGAGCGACGTGCCCAGGTGTGTGAGGGGAAGTCATGTGACATCAGCTCCACCCCCAATCAGCCTGATTCTATCACAGCCACTGAGTAACTCCTGGGCTACACACAGACTGCACACACTGTGGAATCATTATATGGTGAGAGGCGTGCCCAGGTGTGTGAGGGGAAGTCATGTGACGTCAGCTCTGCCCCCGATCAGCCTGATTCTATCACAGCCGCTGAGTAAGTCCTGGGCTACGTACAGATTGCACACACAGGGAAATCATTATATGATGAGCGGCGTGCCCAGGTGTGTGATGGGAAGTCATGTGACATTAGCTCCACCCCCAATCAGCCTGATTCTATCACAGCCGGTGAGTAAGTCCTGGGCTACACACAGACTGCACACACTGGGAAATCATTATATGGTGAGTGGCGTGCCCAGGTGTGTGAGGGGAAGTCATGTGACGTCAGATCCACCCCCAATCAGCCGGATTCTATCACAGCCGCTGGGTAAGTCCTGGGGTACACACAGACTGCACACACTGGGGAATCATTATATGGTGAGCGGCGTGCCCAGGTGTGTGAGGGGAAGTCATGTGATGTCAGCTCCACCCCCGATCAGCCTGATTCTATCACAGCCGCTGAGTAAGTCCTGGGCTACACACAGACTGCACACACTAGGGAATCATTATATGCTGAGGGGCGTGACCAGGCGTGTGAGGGGAAGTCATGTGATGTCAGCTCCGCCCACGATCAGCCTGATTCTATCACAGCCGCTGAGTAAGTCCTGGGTTACGCACAGAATGCACACACTGGGGAATCATTATATGGTGAGCGGCATGCCCAGGTGTGTGAGGGGAAGTCATGTGACATCAGCTCCGCCCCCGATCAGCCTGGTTCTATCACAGCCGCTGAGTAAGTCCTGGGCTACACACAGACTGCACACACTGGGGAATCATATGGTGAGCGACGTGCCCAGGTGTGTGAGGGGAAGTCATGTGATGTAAGCTCCGCCCCCAATCAGTCTGATTCTATCGCAGCCGCTGAGTAAGTCCTGGGCTACACACAGACTGCACACAATGGGGAATCATTATATGGTGAGGGGCGTGCCCAGTTGTTTGAGGGGAAGTCATGTGACATTAGCTCTACCCCCAATCAGCATGATTCTATCACAGCCGCTGAGTAAGTCCTGGGCTACGTACAGACTGCACACACTGGGGAATCATTATATGGTGAGGGGCGTGCCCAGGTGTGTGAGGGGAAGTCATGTGATGTCAGCTCCGCCCCAGATCAGCCTGATTCTATCACAGCCGCTGAGTAAGTCCTGGGCTACACACAGAATGCACACACTGGGGAATCATTATATGGTGAGGGGCGTGCCCAGGTGTGCGAGGGGAAGAGATGTGACGTCAGCTCCGCCCCCGATCAGCCTGGTACTATCACAGCCGCTGAGTAAGTCCTGGGATACACACAGACTGTGCACACTGGGGAATAATTATATGGTGAGCGGCGTGCCCAGGTGTGTGAGGGGAAGTCATGTGACATTAGCTCCACCCCCAATCAGCCTGATTCTATCACAGCCGCTGAGTATGTCCTGGGCTACACACAGACTGCACACACTGGGGAATCATTATATGGTGAGGGGCGTGCCCAGGTGTGTGTGGGGAGGTCATGTGATGTCAGCTCCGCCCCCGATCAGCCTGATTCTATCACAGCTGCTGAGTAACTCCTGGGCTACACACAGACTGCACACACTGGGGAATCATATGGTGAGCGACGTGCCCAGGTGTATGAGTGGAAGTCATGTGATGTAAGCTCCGCCCCCAATCAGCCTGATTCTATCGCAGCCGCTGAGTAAGTCCTGGGCTACACACAGACTGCACACACTGGGGAATCATTATATGGTGAGGGGCGTGCCCAGGTGTGTGAGGGGAAGTCATGTGATGTCAGCTCCGCCCCAGATCAGCCTGATTCTATCACAGCCGCTGAGTAAGTCCTGGGCTACACTCAGACTGCGCACACTGGGGAATCATTCTCTGGTGAGGGGGTGCCCAGGTGTGTGATGGTAAGTCATGTGACATTAGCTCCACCCCCAATCAGCCTGATTCTAACACAGCCGCTGAGTAAGTCCTGGGCTACAAACAGACTGCGCACACTGGGGAATCATTATATGGTGAACGGCGTGCCCAGGTGTGTGAGTGGAAGACATGTGATCCTTATTCCGCCCACGATCAGCCTGATTCTATCACAGCCGCTGAGTAAGTCCTGGGCTACACACAGACTGCACACACTGGGGAATCATTATATGGTGGGTGGCGTGCCCAGGTGTGTGAGGGGAAGTCATGTGATGTCAGCTCCACCCCAGATCAGCCTGATTCTGTCACAGCCGCTGAGTAAGTCCTGGGCTACACACAGACTGCACACACTGGTAAATCATTATATGGCGAGCGGCTGCCCTGGTGTGTGAGGGGAAGTCATGTGATGTCAGCTCAACCCCCAATCAGCATGATTCTATCACAGCCGCTGAGTAAGTCCTGGGCTACACACAGACTGCACACACTGGGCAATCATTATATGGTGAGGGGCGTGCCCAGGTGTGTGAGGGGAAGTCATGTGACGTCTGCTCCACCCCCAATCAGCCGGATTCTATCACAGCCGCTGAGTAAGTCCTGAGCTACACACAGACTGCACACACTGGGGAATCATTATATGGTGAGGGGCGTGCCCAGGTGTGTGAGGGGAAGTCATGTGACGTCAGCTCCTCCCCCGATCAGCCTGATTCTATCACAGCAGCTGAGTAATTCCTGGGCTACACACAGACTGCACACACTGGGGAATCATTATATGGTGAGGGGCGTGCCCAGGTGTGTGAGGGTAAGTCATGTGACATCAGCTCCGCCCCCAATCAGCCTCATTCTATCACAGCCACTGAGTAAGTCCTGGGCTACACACAGACTGCACACACTGGGGAATCATTATATGGTGGGTGCCGTGCCCAGGTGTGTGAGGGGAAGTCATGTGATGTCAGCTCCGCCCCAGATCAGCCTGATTCTATCACAACCGCTGAGTAAGTCCTGGGCTACACACAGACTGCACACACTGGGGAATCATTATATGGCGAGCGGCTGCCCTGGTGTGTGAGGGGAAGTCATGTGATGTCAGCTCAACCCCCAATCAGCATGATTCTATCACAGCCGCTGAGTAAGTCCTGGGCTACACACAGACTGCACACACTGGGCAATCATTATATGGTGAGGGGCGTGCCCAGGTGTGTGAGGGGAAGTCATGTGACGTCTGCTCCACCCCCAATCAGCCGGATTCTATCACAGCCGCTGAGTAAGTCCTGAGCTACACACAGACTGCACACACTGGGGAATCATTATATGGTTAGGGGCGTGCCCAGGTGTGTGAGGGGAAGTCATGTGACGTCAGCTCCTCCCCCGATCAGCCTGATTCTATCACAGCAGCTGAGTAATTCCTAGGCTACACACAGACTGCACACACTGGGGAATCATTATATGGTGAGGGGCGTGCCCAGGTGTGTGAGGGGAAGTCATGTGACATCAGCTCCGCCCCCGATCAGCCTGATTCTATCACAGCTGCTGAGTAAGTGCTGGGCTCCACACAGACTGCACACACTGGGGGGATCATTATATGGTGAGGGGCGTGCCCAGGTGTGTGAGGGGAAGTCATGTGATGTCAGCTCCGCCCCCGATCAGCCTCATTCTATCACAGCCACTGAGTAAGTCCTGGGCTACACACAGACTGCACACACTGGGGAATCATTATATGGTGAGGGGTGTGCCCAGGTGTGTGAGGGGAAGTCATGTGACATCAGCTCCACCCCAATCAGCCTGATTCTATCACAGCTGCTGAGTAAGTGCTGGGCTACACACAGACTGTACACACTGGGGAATCATTATATGGTGAGCGGCGTGCCCAGGTGTGTGAGGGGAAGTCAGGTGATGTCAGCTCCGACCCCGATCGGCCTGGTTCTATCACAGCCGCTGAGTAAGTCCTGGGCTACACACAGACTGCACACACTAGGGAATCATTATATGCTGAGTGGCGTGACCAGGTGTGGTAGGGGAAGTCATGTGATGTCAGCTCCGACCACGATCAGCCTGATTCTATCACAGCCGCTGAGTAACTCCTGGGCTACACACAGACTGCACACACTGGGGAATCATTATATGGTGAGGGGCGTGCCCAGGTGTGTGTGGGGAAGTCATGTGATGTTAGCTACGCCCCAGTTCAGCCTGATTCTATCACAGCCGCTGAGTAAGTCCCGGGCTACACACAGACTGCACACATTGGGGAATCATTATATGGTGAGGGGAGTGCCCAGGTGTGTGAGGGGAAGTCATGTGACATCAGCTCTGCCCCCGATCAGCCTGATTCTATCACAGCCGCTGAGTAATTCCTGGGCTACGCCCAGACTGCACACACTGGGTATTAATTATATGGTGAGCGACGTGCCCAGGTGTGTGAGGGGAAGTCATGTGACATCAGCTCCGCCCCCGATCAGCCTGATTCTATCACAGCCGCTGAGTAAGTCCTGGGCTACGCACAGACTGCACACACTGTGGAATCATTATATGGTGAGAGGCGTGCCCAGGTGTGTGAGGGGAAGTCATGTGACGTCAGCTCTGCCCCCGATGAGCCTGATTCTATCATAGCCGCTGAGTAAGTCCTGGGCTACGTACAGACTGCACACACAGCGAAATCGTTATATGATGAGCGGCATGCCCAGGTGTGTGATGGGAAGTCATGTGACATTAGCTCCACCCCCAATAAGCCTGATTCTATAACAGCCGGTGAGTAAGTCCTGGGCTACACACAGACTGCACACACTGGGAAATCATTATATGGTGAGCGGCGTGCCCAGGTTTGTGAGGGGAAGTCATGTGACGTCAGCTCCACCCCCAATCAGCCGGATTCTATCACAGCCGCTGGGTAAGTCCTGGGGTACACACAGACTGCACACACTGGGGAATCATTATATGGTGAGCGGCGTGCCCAGGTGTGTGAGGGGAAGTCATGTGATGTCAGCTCCGCCCCCGATCAGCCTGATTCTATCACAGCCGCTGAGTAAGTCCTGGGCTACACACAGACTGCACACACTAGGGAATCATTATATGCTGAGGGGCGTGACCAGGTGTGTGAGGGGAAGTCATGTGATGTCAGCTCCGCCCACGATCAGCCTGATTCTATCACAGCCGCTGAGTAAGTCCTGGGTTATGCACAGACTGCACACACTGGGGAATCATTATATGGTGAGCGGCATGCCCAGGTGTGTGAGGGGAAGTCATGTGACATCAGCTCCGCCCCCGATCAGCCTGGTTCTATCACAGCCGCTGAGTAAGTCCTGGGCTACACACAGACTGTGCACACTGGGGAATAATTATATGGTGAGCGGCGTGCCCAGGTGTGTGAGGGGAAGTCATGTGACATTAGCTCCACCCCCAATCAGCCTGATTCTACCACAGCCGCTGAGTATGTCCTGGGCTACACACAGACTGCACACACTGGGGAATCATTATATGGTGAGGGGCGTGCCCAGGTGTGTGTGGGTAGGTCATGTGATGTCAGCTCCGCCCCCGATCAGCCTGATTTTATCACAGCTGCTGAGTAACTCCTGGGCTACACACAGACTGCACACACTGGGGAATCATATGGTGAGCGACGTGCCCAGGTGTGTGAGGGAAAGTCATGTGATGTAAGCTCCGCCCCCAATCAGCCTGATTCTATCGCAGCCGCTGAGTAAGTCCTGGGCTACACACAGACTGCACACACTGGGGAATCATTATATGGTGAGGGGCGTGCCCAGGTGTGTGAGGGGAAGTCATGTGACATTAGCTCTACCCCCACCCCCAATCAGCATGATTCTATCACAGCCGCTGAGTAAGTCCTGGGCTACGTACAGACTGCACACACTGGGGAATCAATATATGGTATGGGGCGTGCCCAGGTGTGTGAGGGGAAGTCATGTGATGTCAGCTCCGCCCCAGATCAGCCTGATTCTATCACAGCCGCTGAGTAAGTCCTGGGCTACACACAGACTGCACACACTGGGGAATCATTATATGGTGAGCGGCATGCCCAGGTGTGTGAGGGGAAGTCATGTGACATTAGCTCCACCCCCAATCAGCTTGATTCTAACACAGCCGCTGAGTAAGTCCTGGGCTACAAACAGACTGCGCACACTGGGGAATCATTATATGGTGAACGGCGTGCCCAGGTGTGTGAGGGGAAGTCATGTGATCCTAGTTCCGCCCACGATCAGCCTGATTCTATCACAGCCGCTGAGTAAGTCCTGGGCTACACACAGACTGCACACACTGGGGAATCATTATATGATGGGTGGCGTGCCCAGGTGTATGAGGGGAAGTCCTGTGATGTCAGCTCCGACCCAGATCAGCCTGATTCTATCACAGCCGCTGAGTAAGTCCTGGGCTACACACAGACTGCACACACTGGGGAATCATTATATGGCGAGCGGCTGCCCTGGTGTGTGAGGGGAAGTCATGTGATGTCAGCTCAACTCCCAATCAGCCTGATTCTATCACAGCCACTGAGTAAGTCCTGGGCTACACACAGACTGCACACACTGGGCAATCATTATATGGTGAGGGGCGTGCCCAGGTGTGTGTGGGGAAGTCATGTGATGTCAGCTCCGCCCCCGATCAGCCTGATTCTATCACAGCTGCTGAGTAAGTCCTGGGCTACGTACAGACAGCACACACTGGGAAATCATTATATGGTGAGTGGCGTGCCCAGGTGTGTGAGGGGAAGTCATGTGACGTCTGCTCCACCCCCAATCAGCCGGATTCTATCACAGCCGCTGAGTAAGTCCTGAGATACACACAGACTGCACACACTGGGGAATCATTATATGGTGAGGGGCGTGCCCAGGTGTGTGAGGGGAAGTCATGTGACGTCAGCTCCTCCCCCGATCAGCCTGATTCTATCACAGCAGCTGAGTAATTCCTGGGCTACACACAGACTGCACACACTGGGGAATCATTATATGGTGAGGGGCGTGCCCAGGTGTGTGAGGGGAAGTCATGTGACATCAGCTCCGCCCCCAATCAGCCTCATTCTATCACAGCCACTGAGTAAGTCCTGGGCTACACACAGACTGCACACACTGGGGAATCATTATATGGTGAGTGGCGTGCCCAGGTGTGTGAGGGGAAGTCATGTGACGTCTGCTCCACCCCCAATCAGCCGGATTCTATCACAGCCGCTGAGTAAGTCCTGAGATACACACAGACTGCACACACTGGGGAATCATTATATGGTGAGGGGCGTGCCCAGGTGTGTGAGGGGAAGTCATGTGACGTCAGCTCCTCCCCCGATCAGCCTGATTCTATCACAGCAGCTGAGTAATTCCTGGGCTACACACAGACTGCACACACTGGGGAATCATTATATGGTGAGGGGCGTGCCCAGGTGTGTGAGGGGAAGTCATGTGACATCAGCTCCGCCCCCAATCAGCCTCATTCTATCACAGCCACTGAGTAAGTCCTGGGCTACACACAGACTGCACACACTGGGGAATCATTATATGGTGAGGGGCGTGCCCAGGTGTGTGAGGGGAAGTCATGTGACATCAGCTCCGCCCCCGATCAGCCTGATTCTATCACAGCTGCTGAGTAAGTGCTGTGCTCCACACAGACTGCACACACTGGGGGGATCATTATATGGTGAGGGGCGTGCCCAGGTGTGTGAGGGGAAGTCATGTGATGTCAGCTCCGCCCCCGATCAGCCTCATTCTATCACAGCCACTGAGTAAGTCCTGGGCTACACACAGACTGCACACACTGGGGAATCATTATATGGTGAGGGGCGTGCCCAGGTGTGTGAGGGGAAGTCATGTGACATCAGCTCCACCCCAATCAGCCTGATTCTATCACAGCTGCTGAGTAAGTGCTGGGCTACACACAGACTGCACACACTGGGGAATCATTATATGGTTAGCGGCGTGCCCAGGTGTGTGAGGGGAAGTCAGGTGATGTCAGCTCCGCCCCCGATCCGCCTGGTTCTATCACAGCCGCTGAGTAAGTCCTGGGCTACACACAGACTGCACACACTAGGGAATCATTATATGCTGAGTGGCGTGACCAGGTGTGTGAGGGGAAGTCATGTGATGTCAGCTCCGCCCACGATCAGCCTGATTCTATCACAGCCACTGAGTAAGTCCTGGGCTACGCACAGCCTGCACACACTGGGGAATCATTATATGGTGAGCGGCATGCCCAGGTGTGTGAGGGGAAGTCATGTGACGTCAGCTCCACCCCCGATCAGCCTAGTTCTATCACAGCCGCTGAGTACTTTCTGGGCTACGCACAGACTGCACATACTGGGGAATCATTATATGGTGAGCGACGTGCCCAGGTGTGTAAGGGGAAGTCATGTGACATCAGCTCCACCCCCAATCAGCCTGATTCTATCACAGCCGCTGAGTAACTCCTGGGCTACACACAGACTGAACACACTGGGGAATCATTATATGGTGAGGGGCGTGCCCAGGTGTGTGTGGGGAAGTCATGTGAAGTTAGCTTCGCCCCCGTTCAGCCTGATTCTATCACAGCCGCTGAGTAAGTCCCGGGCTACACACAGACTGCACACATTGGGGAATCATTATATGGTGAGGGGAGTGCCCAGGTGTGTGAGGGGAAGTCATGTGACATCAGCTCTGCCTCCGATCAGCCTGATTCTATCACAGCCGCTGAGTAATTCCTGGGCTACGCCCAGACTGCACACACTGGGTATTAATGATATGGTGAGCGACGTGCCCAGGTGTGTGAGGGGAAGTCATGTGACATCAGCTCCGCCCCTGATCAGCCTGATTCTATCACAGCCGCTGAGTAAGTCCTGGGCTACGCACAGACTGCACACACTGTGGAATCATTATATGGTGAGAGGCGTGCCCAGGTGTGTGAGGGGAAGTCATGTGACGTCAGCTCCGCCCCCGATCAGCCTCATTCTATCACAGCCACTGAGTAAGTCCTGGGCTACACACAGACTGCACACACTGGGGAATCATTATATGGTGAGGGGCGTGCCCAGGTGTGTGAGGGGAAGTCATGTGACATCAGCTCCACCCCAATCAGCCTGATTCTATCACAGCTGCTGAGTAAGTGCTGGGCTACACACAGACTGCACACACTGGGGAATCATTATATGGTGAGCGGCGTGCCCAGGTGTGTGAGGGGAAGTCAGGTGATGTCAGCTCCGTCCCCGATCCGCCTGGTTCTATCACAGCCGCTGAGTAAGTCCTGGGCTACACACAGACTGCACACACTAGGGAATCATTATATGCTGAGGGGCGTGACCAGGTGTGTGAGGGAAAGTCATGTGATGTCAGCTCCGCCCACGATCAGCCTGATTCTATCACAGCCGCTGAGTAAATCCTGGGCTACGCACAGCCTGCACACACTGGGGAATCATTATATGGTGAGCGGCATGCCCAGGTGTGTGAGGGGAAGTCATGTGACGTCAGCTCCACCCCCGATCAGCCTGGTTCTATCACAGCCGCTGAGTACTTTCTGGGCTACGCACAGACTGCACATACTGGGGAATCATTATATGGTGAGCGACGTGCCCAGGTGTGTAAGGGGAAGTCATGTGACATCAGCTCCACCCCCAATCAGCCTGATTCTATCACAGCCGCTGAGTAACTCCTGGGCTACACACAGACTGCACACACTGGGGAATCATTATATGGTGAGGGGCGTGCCCAGGTGTGTGTGGGGAAGTCATGTGATGTTAGCTCCGCCCCCGTTCAACCTGATTCTATCACAGCCGTTGAGTAAGTCCCGAGCTACACACAGACTGCACACATTGGGGAATCATTATATGGTGAGGGGAGTGCCCAGGTGTGAGAGGGGAAGTCATGTGACATCAGCTCTGCCCCCGATCAGCCTGATTCTATCACAGCCGCTGAGTAATTCCTGGGCTACGCCCAGACTGCACACACTGGGTATTAATTATATGGTGAGCGACGTGCCCAGGTGTGTGAGGGGAAGTCATGTGACATCAGCTCCGCCCCCGATCAGCCTGATTCTATCACAGCCGCTGAGTAAGTCCTGGGCTACGCACAGACTGCACACACTGTGGAATCATTATATGGTGAGAGGCGTGCCCAGGTGTGTGAGGGGAAGTCATGTGACGTCAGCTCTGCCCCCAATCAGCCTGATTCTATCACAGCCGCTGAGTAAGTCCTGGGCTACGTACAGACTGCACACACAGGGAAATCATTATATGATGAGCGGCGTGCCCAGGTGTGTGATGGGAAGTCATGTGACATTAGCTCCACCCCCAATCAGCCTGATTCTATCACAGCCGGTGAGTAAGTCCTGGGCTACAAACAGACTGCACACACTGGGAAATCATTATATGGTGAGCGGCGTGCCCAGGTGTGTGAGGGGAAGTCATGTGACGTCAGCTCCACCCCCAATCAGCCGGATTCTATCACAGCCGCTGGGTAAGTCCTGGGGTACACACAGACTGCACACACTGGGGAATCATTATATGGTGAGCGGCGTGCCCAGGTGTGTGAGGGGAAGTCATGTGATGTCAGCTCCGCCCCCGATCAGCCTGATTTTATCACAGCCGCTGAGTAAGTCCTGGGCTACACACAGACTGCACACACTAGGGAATCATTATATGCTGAGGGGCGTGACCAGGTGTGTGAGGGGAAGTCATGTGATGTCAGCTCCGCCCACGATCAGCCTGATTCTATCACAGCCGCTGAGTAAGTCCTGGGTTACGCACAGACTGCACACACTGGGGAATCATTATATGGTGAGCGGCATGCCCAGGTGTGTGAGGGGAAGTCATGTGACATCAGCTCCGCCCCCGATCAGCCTGGTTCTATCACAGCCACTGAGTAAGTCCTGGGCTACACACAGACTGTGCACACTGGGGAATCATTATATGGTGAGCGGCGTGCCCAGGTGTGTGAGGGGAAGTCATGTGACATTAGCTCCACCCCCAATCAGCCTGATTCTATCACAGCCGCTGAGTATGTCCTGGGCTACACACAGACTGCACACACTGGGGAATCATTATATGGTGAGGGGCGTGCCCAGGTGTGTGTGGGGAGGTCATGTGATGTCAGCTCCGCCCCCGATCAGCCTGATTCTATCACAGCTGCTGAGTAACTCCTGGGCTACACACAGACTGCACACACTGGGGAATCATATGGTAAGCGACGTGCCCAGGTGTGTGAGGGGAAGTCATGTGATGTAAGCTCCGCCCCCAATCAGCCTGATTCTATCGCAGCCGCTGAGTAAGTCCTGGGCTACACACAGACTGCACACACTGGGGAATCATGTGAGGGGCGTGCCCAGGTGTGTGAGGGGAAGTCATGTGACATTAGCTCTACCCCCAATCAACATGATTCTATCACAGCCGCTGAGTAAGTCCTGGGCTATGTACAGACAGCACACACTGGGGAATCATTATATGGTGAGGGGCGTGCCCAGGTGTGTGAGGGGAAGTCATGTGATGTCAGCTCCGCCCCAGATCAGCCTGATTCTATCACAGCCGCTGAGTAAGTCCTGGGCTACACACAGAATGCACACACTGGGGAATCATTATATGGTGAGGGGCGTGCCCAGGTGTGCGAGGGGAAGAGATGTGATGTCAGCTCCGCCCCCGATCAGCCTGGTTCTATCACAGCCGCTGAGTAAGTGCTGGGCTACACACAGACTGCACACACTGGGGAATCATTATATGGTGAGGGGCGTGCCCAGGTGTGTGTGGGGAGGTCATGTGATGTCAGCTCCGCCCCCGATCAGCCTGATTCTATCACAGCTGCTGAGTAACTCCTGGGCTACACACAGACTGCACACACTGGGGAATCATATGGTGAGCGACGTGCCCAGGTGTGGGAGGGGAAGTCATGTGATGTAAGCTCCGCCCCCAATCAGCCTGATTCTATCGCAGCCGCTGAGTAAGTCCTGGGCTACACACAGACTGCACACACTGGGGAATCATTATATGGTGAGGGGCGTGCCCAGGTGTGTGAGGGGAAGTCATGTGACATTATCTCCACCCCCAATCAGCATGATTCTATCACAGCCGCTGAGTAAGTCCTGGGCTACGTACAGACTGCACACACTGGGGAATCATTATATGGTGAGGGGCGTGCCCAGGTGTGTGAGGGGAAGTCATGTGATGTCAGCTCCGCCCCAGATCAGCCTAATTCTATCACAGCCGCTGAGTAAGTCCTGGGCTACACTCAGACTGCGCACACTGGGGAATCATTCTCTGGTGAGGGGGTGCCCAGGTGTGTGATGGTAAGTCATGTGACGTCAGCTCCGCCCCAATCAGCGTGATCCTATCAGAAGCTGCTGAGTACTGTAAGTCCTGGGCTACACACAGACTGCACACACTGGGGAATCATTATATGGTGAGCGGCATGCCCAGGTGTGTGAGGGGAAGTCATGTGGCATTAGCTCCACCCCCAATCAGCTTGATTCTAACACAGCCGCTGAGTAAGTCCTGGGCTACACACAGACTGCGCACACTGGGGAATCATTATATGGTGAACGGCGTGCCTAGGTGTTTGAGGGGAAGTCATGTGATCCTAGTTCCGCCCACGATCAGCCTGATTCTATCACAGCTGCTGAGTAACTCCTGGGCTACACACAGACTGCACACACTGGGGAATCATATGGTGAGCGACGTGCCCAGGTGTGGGAGGGGAAGTCATGTGATGTAAGCTCCGCCCCCAATCAGCCTGATTCTATCGCAGCCGCTGAGTAAGTCCTGGGCTACACACAGACTGCACACACTGGGGAATCATTATATGGTGAGGGGCGTGCCCAGGTGTGTGAGGGGAAGTCATGTGACATTATCTCCACCCCCAATCAGCATGATTCTATCACAGCCGCTGAGTAAGTCCTGGGCTACGTACAGACTGCACACACTGGGGAATCATTATATGGTGAGGGGCGTGCCCAGGTGTGTGAGGGGAAGTCATGTGATGTCAGCTCCGCCCCAGATCAGCCTAATTCTATCACAGCCGCTGAGTAAGTCCTGGGCTACACTCAGACTGCGCACACTGGGGAATCATTCTCTGGTGAGGGGGTGCCCAGGTGTGTGATGGTAAGTCATGTGACGTCAGCTCAGCCCCAATCAGCCTGATCCTATCAGAAGCTGCTGAGTACTGTAAGTCCTGGGCTACACACAGACTGCACACACTGGGGAATCATTATATGGTGAGCGGCATGCCCAGGTGTGTGAGGGGAAGTCATGTGGCATTAGCTCCACCCCCAATCAGCTTGATTCTAACACAGCCGCTGAGTAAGTCCTGGGGTACACACAGACTGCGCACACTGGGGAATCATTATATGGTGAACGGCGTGCCTAGGTGTTTGAGGGGAAGTCATGTGATCCTAGTTCCGCCCACGATCAGCCTGATTCTATCACAGCCGCTGAGTAAGTCCTGGGCTACACACAGACTGCACACACTGGGGAATCATTATATGGTGGGGGGCGTGCCCAGGTGTGTGAGGGGAAGTCATGTGATGTCAGCTCCGCACCAGATCAACCTGATTCTATCACAGCCGCTGAGTAAGTCCTGGGCTACACACAGACTGCACACACTGGGGAATCATTATATGGCGAGCGGCTGCCCTGGTGTGTGAGGAGAAGTCATGTGATGTCAGCTCCACCCCCAATCAGCCTGATTCTATCACAGCCGCTGAGTAAGTCCTGGGCTACACACAGACTTCACACACTGGGGAATCATTATATGGGGAGGGGCGTGCCCAGGTGTGTGAGGGGAAGTCATGTGATGTCAGCTCCGCCCCAGATCAGCCTGATTCTATCACAGCCGATGAGTAAGTCCTGAGCTACACACAGACTGCGCACACTGGGGAATCATTTATATGGTGAGGGGCGTGCCCAGGTGTGTGAGGGGAAGTCATGTGACATCAGCTCCGCCCCCGATCAGCCTGTATCTATCACAGCCGCTGAGTAAGTCCTGGGCTACACACAGACTGCACACACTGGGGAATCATTATATGGTGAGGGGCGTGCCCAGGTGTGTGAGGGGAAGTCATGTGACATCAGCTCCGCCCCCGATCAGCCTGATTCTATCACAGCCGCTGAGTAAGTCCTGGGCTACACACAGACTGCACACACTGGGGAATCATTATATGGTGAGCGGCGTGCCCAGGTGTGTGAGGGGAAGTCATGTGATGTCAGCTCCGCCCCCGTTCAGCCTGATTCTATCACAGCCGCTGAGTAAGTCCTGGGCTGCACACCCTGGGGAATCATTATATGGTGAGGGGCGTGCCCAGGTGTTTGAGGGGAAGTCATGTGACGTCAGCTCCGCCCCCGATTAGTCTGATTCTATCACAGCCGCTGAGTAATTCCTGGGCTACACTCAGACTGCGCACTCTGGGGAATCATTATATGGGGAGGGGCGTGCCCAGGTGTGTGAGGGGAAGTCATGTGCAATTCCACATTGTGGTGCCCCCAGGTCATACTTACCAACTTACCTACCTACGTTTTTGCTGCCCACTCTGGGATTTGGGGGTGGAGGAGGAGGGGGGAGGGGAGTTGCCATAAACGAGGGGGATTGGTGTAATAAGGAAACTACTGTATTGAGGTGTGGCCAGTGTGATTGCATCATCGTGGACATGCCCCCATATAGTTGCCCGGAAACCACCCTCCTTCTGACAAGTGGCTCAAATTATGACAACAGCAATGGTATATAATATGATCAGTAGGGCTGTCACCACATCATGCAGAGTAAGGGACAGAGCTGAGCTGTTGCACATGCCCAGTGGTAGCAGTTTCTGCTACCAAGTTTGCTGTGTGTGTGTGGATCTGCTTTCTCAATCAGCGCACTGGACCAGAGAGCAGCTGCCAGGAAGAAGAGACAGGAGCCTTACCATGAGGTGGGAGAATGTCTGCTGAGAAAAAGCAGCCCTGTCTCCTACTAATTTTATTATGTTTGTGTATTTATTTATCATGGGAAGATAAACCTTTTCTTAAGCACTTATGTTATTTCTATTAAATATGTTTGATACAGCTCATACCGTATACTATCTTTAAAGGTTAATTCTATATTTCATACAGAATCCAATGTATAAAAAGACCAATATGTACTGCTCCCCAGACTCCTGCTTTTGCCCCAATGTTACACAGAGTTGGAGATTGTATTTCGAAAACCCCCTCTATAAATCCTATATTTGCCAATGAGAGGTGGTGCAAAATTTCTATATAATCTGAATCTGCAACTGCACAGTAGGGGGCATACTGAAGCTGGGTGGGTGTAAGTCAAAGTTCAGATGAAGCCAAGCACTAATGCAGATATGAGCTGGGAGGAGGGGAGTCTGGCTCCTCAAGCCTCTGAGCCCCAAAGCAATTGCCCCCCCCCCCCCCCAGTATCCACTATAACAAAGTTACTGTTGCCAGGTGCGAATAGGATGCATAGCCAGTCTGCAGAACCGAGATGTGCACCAACCCCAATGTTTGGTTTTGGTTCTAAGAACCTAAATTTGCATGGATTGCTAATCTGAGAAGTATCAGATGACTGCGATTAGATAGCCACCGCCAGAGCCGGCCTTAGCTACAGTAATTTTGATTATCGCCCACTAGTACCATCACTAGTTCCACACTTGACCCATTTGCTCCTTATTCACATTACACCACACTGTATTGCTCCTTATTCGCACTGCACCACACAGTAGTGCCCTTTATACACATTACACCACACAGTAGTGCACCTTATACACATAATGCCACACAGTAATGCCCCTTGCACATTCTACCACAGAAAAGTATGTCCTTAAACACATAATGTAACACAGTAATGCCCCTTGCACATTCTACCACACAATAGTATACCTTTATACACATAGGCCTTTATTCAGATCTGATCCCAGCACAAATTTGTTTGGAAAATGGGCAAAACCATGTGCTCTGCAGGTGGGGCAGATGTAACATGTGCATAGAGAATTAGATTTGGGTGAATTATTTTGTTTCTGTGCAGGGTAAATACTGGCTGCATTATTTTTACACTGTAATTCAGATTTCAGTTTTAACACACCCCACACAAATGTAACTCTCTCTGCACATGTTACATCTGCCCCACCTGCAGTGCACATGGTTTTGCCCATTTTCCAAACAATTTTGTACTGCAAATTAATGCAGCAATCCCTCAAAATTATGCTGCACATTTGTAATGTCCTTATGCACATAATGTCACATAATAATGCCATCTACACATACTGTATGCGGCATATTATTACAACCAAAGCCCCCCCCCCCCCCCACACACACACACACACATCCCCTGCACAGCACTCACCTGGCCTGGACTGCAGATATTGAAGCCAGGGGTGACAGCAGGGAGTTATTCAGTGCAAACTTTTTCTGCAGGACTCTGCAAAGACCCATGGGAGGAGGAGGAGCTGTGCCTAGGCATGCACACCAGCCCTCCTTCAGGGAAGGTGTCCCTTTTTATAACTGCCTACCCCAACCTCCACTGTCTCTGCTCCCCCCACTGGTTCTCCTGCCGCTGCTGACTCAGGTGTATGACCTGCATGCCCCTAAGCATTCGATATGCCCCAGACATGTTCCTAGTTTGCCTAAGCCTAGGGCCAGCTCTGGCCACCACCCAGACAAAAAGAGAGAATGCATCATGCAAATTTGCAAATGGATCACAGATCGCTATCCACTCGCAGATCTATATGCAAATCCCTGAACATCGAAGAGACTTTGCCCTCAAATGTGAGCAAATGTGCGTAGAGTCTGAGTCTGACACTAATCTGCAACGTAGACAGGCCTCCCCAAAAACACCTTGGCACACCTGCATTTTTTTGACACACCCAGAAAATACCATGTCCCCCCCCCCCCCCCTGCCAGGTTCCTGTCACTCAAACTGAGTCTAGTACATATACACAGTTGTTCAATAATCGCTGGATTTCTGATTTCTCCAATTAGCGATCCATACTGATTTAAGCTCTGCAATCTAGTACTAAAGGGACGGAGTTTTTGTTCCTACAGTATTAGTATCCTCAATAATATTCATTTCAAGTAAATTTTGACTCCTGCGTAATTCATAATATTGTTTTCACCTATACTGGCTAAATGCTGCAGAGAGCTGGCTGGTTGCTATGCAACAGAGCAGTGGCACAAACACACAGCAGTTTATAGTATATCTATGAAACAATTCCACACATCAGTGGCAGAAAAGAAACGTGGAGCAAGATGGAATAGTCCTTGAAACCTGCCACTCATTCTTAGGTTGGAGATTAAAAATGACATGTATAGTTTTTCAAACCAAGCAGTTAAGCAACAGGGACTGTAACTATTGAGGCTGAAGTGCTTGGTTTATTTGGGCTCCCACAAAACAAGCTACCAATGGGCTTAAGGCAGACAAAGATTTTTTTGTTAATAATCTCTTCTTTACAGTTGCTCACAAGGTTGCCAGCTGTGCTGAAAACACTGGAGGGTGTGCTGCTTAAGGTAAGCACAGAGAGTTTGTGTAATGGTCTGTGGATAGTGTTTTTTTCCCCTTTCAGTAGTCAATTGGACTCACTGACATGCTCATTTATATACTGTCATTATAATAATTCTCCAACATTCTATCAATAGTTACTGTGTAAGATGTAGTCATAGTAGAGTTGTCATAAATGTTGGCAAATTCTTTGAGACCTGACATCCTCATCACCAGTGGCTTTCTTTGTTAGGCTCATAAAAAAATAAAGCAGCATATGCAGGAGAAACTCAAGGAGGAGACATCATTGTGTTATGTGCCTCTAGAGTGTCACATCTGAGGGGTAACTCTTGTCTTGGGGCAGTATTCAATGGAAATATTCTCCGTGCACGGCGAGCATTTTTTTTTGCTCGCCGTGCACTCTCCGTGTTCCGGAGGGCTCGCTGCCACTCCTGCTCCCACTATTCAACGTTTTTAAGACTCGCCGCCACTCGCGGCGAGTCTTAACCCCTGCAGCGGACGAGCGTCCGCGGCAGGGAGCTGTCAGGGAGCCGGGGGACGTAGCAGCCAAGAGAGATTAAAGTCTCTCTTGGCTGCTGCAGGGGATATGGGGTGGGGAGCAGGGCTCCCCTGGACCCAGGCAGCACAGGCTGCCCCCCCTATAGCCAGCGGGGGACCCAGTATTCACTGTACCTGAACGTGCTTCGGGTGCAGTGAATATATGAATATCTAATGAGCGGCTCGAGCGCTCCGGCCCCCTGCTGGCTGCACTGTGTAAAAAAATAAATAAATAAATAAATGTAAAAAAATATTTTTTTAAAAATTAAATATATATTCATGTGCTATAGGCACATGAATAAAAATAACATGGCCCTTCACAGAAAAAAAAACCTGATTTTTTTACACCAAAATTAAAAAAAACACCCTTTTAGTTTAAAAGTTCACATTCCTGCTCTCCATCAAAAGATGGAGAATTTCTACACGGAGAGAGACGGCGAGAATCACTTAGAAAGACGGAGAATATTTCACATTGAATAGGGTGGCTCGCCTTTGGAGAAAAAAAACCTCTCTCCACCGCGTGAAAAGCACAAACTCTCCAGAAATCACAGCGAATTTTTCTCATTGAATACTGCCCTTGGGCTGGAGGGAAACAAAAGCTGGGTTCTTTGTTCAACTTAGACCACATAAATGGAGACCTTTGATATATGAAGGTGGAGCAGGAGGCCTAAAGGCGTGTGTCACGATCCGAGCTGTCAGACAGACTTTCCTACCGGCTAAGTGCCTCCGCAGGTTCAGCTTGCGGTCCAGACGTCATCTCTGCCGGCGTCCTGTCTCCCAGTGACAGTCCCCAGTGCACGGCAATCCACCTGTCCGCCGCCATTGCTCCCAGTATCCAGCATGGTGTGCACAAACACACTTTCCCGCCATAGCAGACATGGGGGCTGCCATGTTCTTTCCAGTCACATGTCTGTGCTGTCCAATCCTGTTGGTTCTGATCTCCCTGTCATACTTCCTCGGCCAATCCTGGCCACCCAGTGGGGATAAGTATGCTGGGAGCTCTCAGAACCATTGCTAGTGCTTCAGTTGTCTCCAGTGTATGGTCAGCTGTCCTTGTCTCCGTGCAAGTGTATTTCTCTGCTGGTGTTGTCTTCCATGCTGCAGTGTATTCCAGGTTATTCCATCTCCTGTGAAGTCCAGGTTATTCCATTCAGCCCAGCGACCAAGCCTAGCTCCGGGACTCTGGCCCTCCGATGCTCCAGCATCATCCACCATCGATGTTCCCACATCATCATCGTTAGTCCGATATTCCGGATCTCCAGTCCAGCTTCCGTCCGTCATTCCGGACCCACAGTCAAGCTCCAGCTTCCCGTCCGTCATTCCGGACCCACAGCTTCCATATCCGATATCCGGATCCGATGTTTCACCATCGATACCATTCATCACATCTGTAAAGTATTGCAATCTGCATGAACTGTCATTATTCCTACATACTTTACTGCCTGTACCGTTACAACCTTCTGCATAATAAATCTGGTTGTATTTTACCTTTGACTGCTTATTGGCTCTGGGTGCACTGTCGCGCAGTCCATGCGCAAGGGTCCTCTCCAACCTCCCCGGTTCAGGTACCGGTCCAGGTCCCCACCAGAGGTCTCAGTCTTGTCGACTAAGCCCCCTGGTGTGACAGCGTGATTGTGAGGAGTTCAGGAACTTGGATGGAACGGACGGGGAACTAGAACCAGAAGGGAACAGTTTATTGATATGAAAAATACAATACTGGAGATTCTGATTAGTTATGCTAATCCACAAATGTGTTCTTACCCCAACACATCAATTGTTCCCTGACATTAGCATGTTATAAAACTATTCACATTGAAGTCTCAGCCTCCGAGTTTAAACTTTCTCGGGATTAAAGCCAACATTCAGTTGTCCAGGAAATGGTTGCCTTGGTAGAAAGTAGCACAGACATAGGGAGATTATATAAGGAAATAGTGCCCTGTTTTGAATAGTGCCATGTAATGCAAGTCTCTGTTTTCTTGTGTGCTCCTGAGTGTATGTACTTTCTTAGGTGCTGTAGAACTCTTTTGGCGCCATATAAATAAAGGAAGCCACCATTTTAAGCATTATAGAGTCACACTTAAAATGGTGGTCACAGCTTACGTTCTTAGCACAGCTAGGAAAGATATATAATACAGTAAGTGATTATATTGGCAGATGTCTACAAGTTAGTAGGTGCATACCAAATGTAAACAAGGAGATTAGTCTACACTTTCAATCCGGAGTAGTTTTTATTGAATATGATAGGATACATATGGTAAAAGACAAACAGCAGTCAATAAAATAAGATATCAATTTCTCCTAGGCTAAGTACTGTACAGCCATACAGCACTTTGTTGCTCCAATAGCACAGTGAGCTACTTTTGCAAATGCAGATATTTTTTATGTAGTTATGTAAATATGGGTTGGGATCATTTGGTCTATTGCATTATGGTCGAAAGTCATTAGGTCGAATCCATTAGGTCGACATGCTAAAAGGTCGACATGACTCTAGGTCGACATGGGAAAAGGTCGACATGAATCTAGGTCGAAAGGTCATTAGTTCGACAGGTCATTAGTTCGACAAGGTCATTAGTTCGACATTGTCTATGTCGACATTCACAAGGTCGACATGGGGTTTTTCACTGTTTTTTTACCTGAATGTCAACACAGTCGACATGGACACAGTTTAAAGTGCACTGCATCCCCTCGCATCGCTCGCTGCGCTCGCAATGCGTCGGGCACGGTGCCTCGCTACGCTCGGCACACTATTTTATTCTCCCACCACGCCCTAGTGGATGGTAGGGCATGAAATACCGCCTGTCGGCACATGTTGGCTCAAAAAACAGTGAAAAACTCCATGTCGACCTTGTGAATGTCGACATAGACAATGTCGAACTAATGACCTTGTCGAACTAATGACCTTGTCGAACTAATGACCTGTCGAACTAATGACCTTTCGAACTAGAATCATGTCGACCTTTTCCCATGTCGACCTAGAGTAATGTCGACCTTTTAGCATGTCGACCTAATGGATTCGACCTAATGACTGTCGACCATAATGCAGTAGACCAAATGACCGCATCCCGTAAATATTCCTGCACCTGATGTCTAGACAGTCTGACCTTTAAGTTTCATGTATATTATTTACTCGTGATGCTATTTACACAAATGAGTCATGTTAAATAACAAAAAGGTGACTAGCGCTCAGGCTATAACTTGATAACGGAGATGATATCTAGTGTGGTACAGCTTGCGTGTAAAGCAGGGTTATAAATAACAACAGTGTGCCAGTATAATGAAAGCAAAGGTGTTTATTGTCATTTAGTAAAAAATGACATCCAATGGTGGGGGTGGTGAGGGATGGGAGCCCGCTATAGGAGGGGTGTGGGGGGCTGGTGGTGGCTGCAAGAGCCAGAGTCCAGAGTCTTACAGTAAAAAGTAAAAAGTCACACAAGCACACTCCGTTTCACCTCCTGCGGTGAACACAGTCTGTGTGCTGGGTGGAGATGGATGCTGTGGAGATATTAGTGCACAGAGAAATCGTTTGGCTGAAGATGGTAGGTCACAGTCTTATCATAGGGTCATGATAAGTGTCCAGGTGTCGCTCAGGTTAAAGAGCGTCCTCTCTGCTGGCCAAGCGGTGCACCTAACACTTACCTGATACCGCTGATGTCCTCAATCCTTCCGTCCCTCGCCGCTTCGCCGCTGAGTGGACTGTATCCTGCTGGTGTCTGCACAGCCGTGCAGATCACCAGTGAGTAACCGCGTCGCTTCAACAGAGACAGAAGCACTTCCGGGTCCCGCTGGCTGGCGTTCGCCGGGTGCTCCTGATCTCTGGAGTAACTCGGGCTGCACTCCCAGAGGGGAGGAGGCTTGTTGTAGATGGCTGTGTATGAGGTGCTGTCCAACGCGTTTCAACCCCGCTGGGGTCTTTTTCAAGGATAAGTGAGCTGCTTTGCTGAAGTGTTTTTATGAGGGTTTGTTCGTGGGATACGCCCCTTGGAGGCGGGCGTCCATTGGGTGTTGTTGCTGTCCATCTGATGACAAGTGCTGATGAGCGGAGTTCATTGGTGCATGTGACTGCAGAGCATCAGGTGTGTGGATGCACCAGTAATCTGTATACAATCAGATTCATTAAGTGCTTTCAGGTGTGCTGGCTTATGGAAAAGGTCAACATATATTATGTAGACCTTGTGCCCATGTTAGTACGCTGAGAGTCAGATGCTGCATGATGTGTGGCAGTCTAGTGGCTCTACATGGAATCTCAAGTTCAGGAAGTGGTCGACATGGTGTGTGTCGACCTTATGTGTGTGTTGATGACGGAATGGGCTGGAAATGGGGGTACTGCTTGAAAGTGAACATGGGGGCTGGTGGGCAAATTGTGGGTGTTTACTGTTTAACCCTTGCTTGTGTATGTGCCGGGAGGAGCCAATCATCTCAAATGCTGGTCACCCAGTGGCAAACGCAGGATTTTCAGAAGGGGGTTTCCAGAGGGGCGGAGCAAAGCACGAAGATGGACACTTAGGTGACCCAGTATATGCCGGGTTAGTTAAAGTATTATAGATAGACCAAATGTATATAAATAATAATAATAAAAAAAATATATATATACATGCATATACATACATACATACAGGGGCGTCAACAGCAGTGTAGACCCCTGGGCATAGCAATGTATTGGGGCACCTACCGAACCTCAAGCAGTAGGGGTGGGGAAATCTTTGATGTCCTGCGAGTGGTAGGGGGTATCATATCAACCGCTCAGCATGTAGGGCCTGGATCAGTAATTTCCACTAATTACCCCTTTACTGTACAGATGATGGGAGATGGGGTGGGAGAAGGGGGCATTGGGCTGAATTAATGGGCCCTTATACATAACTTCCAGGGTGGTAGAGGATGTTTAATACGCAGAGGAGGGATGTACTGTATAGTATAGTGGAGTGGGCTCATTATTCATAATTTTCTGGTGGGAGGACAACTTGCTTGACTGCAGATATCTCCAGTTCCCAGAAATAGATTTCTTAGATTTAAATGGAATTAAAAACTAGAGAATCCCACCTACCAAATGGTATTGGGGACTATGGGATCAGAGTTAAGGAGGCAGAGCAATCTGCCCACGAGGCTATAATACTACATACCAAGTGTGTGGAGCTGGAGCAGTAACCAGCTGCTGGAAGGCTGATATCTCTGGTTCTGGGAACAGTAAAGACAAGCTACTAGTGTCCCTCAAAGGGGAAGAGTCTTAGCTTATGGAATATTCCCTCAGAAAAACTCTAAGTCAGAGAGAACCTGAAATATCTGACTGGGAATAACAATTAACAGGCTTGGATGGGGACCACTCCTTTGAAGTCAGATATCTCCGGTTTCCAAGGGCCGATTTTTACAATTCTTGTACCCATGGAAAGAGGGGACCCTCAGCTTTCAGATGAGGGCTCTTAGACTCCTGGGGGGGTTTCTGGGTACTCAGAAACCCCCCCTGCGTGCGCTACTGTCACCATATGTCATGTGGGTTATTTCTTGAGTGGCATTTATTTGGATATTGCACCTAGGTTGAAGTCTATGTTTAAGCCATTGGGTTTGAGAGTATTGAGTTGGTAGATCCAGAACATCTCTCTTTTATCCAGGGTGGCCGTGAAGTCCCCTCCCCTCCAATTTCTTTTGGGGGCCTCAATAGCTGTAAATTGCAGTCCTTTGGGGTCAAAGTTGTGTCTGTCTTTGAAGTGTGAGGACACTGTTGTTATTTATAACCCTGCTTTACACGCAAGCTGTACCACACTAGATATCATCTCCGTTATCAAGTTATAGCCTGAGCGCTAGTCACCTTCTTGTTATTTAACTTACCCTGGGTTTGGACATACCAGACTTAGCAGCCGGAAACCGAGGTAGAGCGCCCACTCTCACTCTCCTGTTCAACAAATGAGTCATGCACAATAATACATAGTTAAGAGGCAGCACGTACTGTAGCGATTAACCATAAAACCACATATCAACAGTTTACTTGTAACAATTTTTTACATTTCAAATATTTCTAGTGTTCCCGCTAGGCTGTTTTAGCGGGGTGCTGTGCCCTGCCCGTTTTTTAAAGGGCAAAATGCGCCCTGCCCCTCTAGCAGCACCCCGCTAAAACAGCCTGGTGCCTGCCCGACTCCTTGCATGGGGAAGCCCAGCGCCACCTTAGACGGCGATGCCCGGCGCTTCCCCGGCATCAAGACACCTTCCCACTGTGGTGACAGCATCTTCGGCGTGGCCGGGCCCGCCCACTTTAGTGACGCCGGCGGCCCGGCCCGCCCACTTTAGTGACATCGGCGGCCCGGTCCGCCCACTTTAGTGGCGTCGGCGGTCCGGGACCACCCACAAGTGTGCCGTCGGCTGCCCCGGCCCACCCCCCGGCGCCCTGCCCAGCACAATTTGAACACTATATTTCTTTACAATTTGGGGGAGACAGCAACTTTTTCTATAACAGCGGATGTCATTGGAAGGTGAGGTAAAGCAATGGTGCATTCTGTTAAATATGGAATTAGAAACTGGACCTAAAATGTTGTTACATTTAATATGTTATGGAGAATTTCCCCAGATATTAATAAAGACATAAGCACCAAAATGTAATACAATGGCAGAGAAAGAGCAATGTATTCTTTTTCAACCACAAGATGTTAAATGTAGTCAGCACTTTTCCTGCATTACGTTATGTTTCTCCAATACCAGAGGTCTCCCCTGGGGGCCCACACTCCGTTCTCAGGTGTATAATATAAATACAGCGCTCAGGTGTATACTATAAATACAGGTTCCGGGCACAGGAACAGAACGGAGACACTGCCTGTGGAAGAAGTCCCCAGAATATGATCGTGTAAGGTATCTTATGTCTGTAGGTAATGGCTTGGAGTGTAGTCCTCCTGTCTCTCCCCCTGGCATCCACAGTATAATGTACAAGGACTGTGGTCTCTATAGAAATGGGCCTGGTCAGAATATTGTAGATCATTATATACAGAATAATAGTCTCTGTCTCTATTGCTCTAAGGACAGTCACTAAACATCAGATTCTGCAACCCGCTTATTCCCAATCTGTGGCATTTCTCCCCCCAGTGACAGCCATCACAGCTGCCGCCTGCCGGCATTGCAGAGCCAGCACGGGGCTGTGATGGCTGAACTCTACAGCTTGTGCCGGGACTGGCTGGTGTGCAGGCTGCAAAGAAGGAGACAGGACCCAGCCGCAGCTAGTGTGGGAGAGGGGGCAGGTGGGTTATACTACTTTCTGCCTGTCCATCGCCTGCTGTCCGCCTGACCGCCCTTAACCTGCTGTCCGCTTAGAGGATTGAAAATGTGCAGGTTTGGGGAGCATTTTTTTTTAAAATAAGTTAATGTTTACATGTTAATTTTATGGGAGCACCATGAGCCATAAAGGGGTGACGGAGAGGTGCAATGGTTAAGGGGAGATGGAGAGGTGCAGTATTGACAGAGGGGAAGAGCGGTGCAGGGGTGGGGACAGAGATATGCAGGGTGGAGATGGAGAGGTGCAGGGTGGGGATGGAGAGGAGCAATTGTTAAGGGGGGACAGAGAGGTGCAGCAGTGATGGGAGGATGGAGAGGTCTAGGGGTGGGGATGGAGAGGTGCAGTGGTGACAGGGGGACAGAGAGGTGCAGGGGTGGGGACAGAGAGATGCAGGGTGGGGACGGAGAGGTGCAGTGGTGACAAGGGGACAATGAGGTGCAATGGTTAAGAGGGGACTGTGAAGTGCAGGGGGGACACGGGACAGAGATATGCAACGGTGATGGAAGGATGGAGAGGTGACAGGTGGACGGAGAGGTGCAATGGTGACAAGGGGACAGAGAGGTGTAGTGGTGATGTAAGGACGGAGAGGTGCAGGGGTGGGTACAGAGAGATTCAAGGGTGAATTTAACATGGGCTTCTATGGAGCTGCACAGAGCCAATCAGGCATGGAGCTCCCCAGGATCATGCTCCTTATTGGTTGAGGGAAGAGCCGGTCACTGACATCACCAAGATTCCCTCATTCTCGAAGAGGAGCTGCAAGTATCAACACACTTGTGTCTCCTCAGTCCGCTGGAGCCGGGGATGCTACATGGACGGAAGAGGACACAATCTACACCTGAGGAAGGGTGAGTAGGATTTTTATTCACAGGTAGCCCTATGGATTCATACAGATAGTGGTAGATGCTCAAATTAGTTCAGTAATACCAGTCAGGTGCATGCAAGGGAGGGGTTAATAATACTGAATAAGTTAAACAAGACATTGGTTCCCCCAGCACACTGAATGGTATTAGTAACCAATCTTGAACACTACATGATAATAGAATTCAGAGATATTGGTTACATATAGCCCTATGGATTCTACTGGAGAAGAGGACAGGCCTACGGTGGATTCTGTAGGTGAGTATGTCCTGTATGTGTGTGGTGTGTATTACAGTTATACTTTATTACAGTGTGTGTGTGTTTTACTGCGCCCGTTTGTTTACAAGAACCAGTGGGCTCATTAATGCCCTGCCATACGAGCGAGACTTGCTGGGACTTGTTGTTCTGCAACTGAACCTAATACTTTCTTCTATTTTTTACACTTTTTACTGGTAACAGCCCACCACCCACAGCATGGCATGGACCCCCCCTTAATTGGGGGGGGGGGGGGCACTACCCCAGGGACCTGGCCCGGGCTGACTGAATATTTACATACACCTTAAAAAAGATTAATAAATGCTATATTCATTGATTCATAAAATGCATCAGCATCCACCTTAATTGGACAATTATATTAGTAATGTCCTTCTGGGCAACTCAGACCTATTTAGAAACAATTGTAGCTTCCCTTGTATTTTGTATACACTTCAGATGAATATGAAAGTATATAGCAAAGTTAGTGCAACAGAACTTATTAAATTTAATCATACAAAAAAGTTGCGCCTGATTATACCTTTAATAGGTATATACTATTTGATAATGATTTAGCCAGCGGACCTTATGTAAAAAGTTAGAGAATATATAGGGATTGGTGGGATTCCTATTGCGCAATAAAGCTAAAAGGTACAGTGAGGGCTAGGAGGGAACACCAAACCTCCAAGGTGAGGAAATTAGAAAAAAGATGTATGCCCTCCACCGTAGATTAGCGCTATATAAAAAATATAACTTCCCTGTTTGCAGGCCCGTATCTGGATTCCGTCTCACATGTATTTGATGGTCGAGTATGAAAGACAAAAACAGAAAGAGAGTTCCGCCCTCGTATAGTACTGTTGATTTACAGGCACGCTTATAAACAATACAGGGTATACCACAAAATTCTTAATGATGAATATAATAGTCGGGGGATGTCCCCTTTCTAACCACTCACACTGAACGGGAATGTTAGAGTATTTCACAAGATAGCCAAAACACGATCTCTGTATTCTGTATGGATATTTGAATAAAGGCGGGTATCCCCCCTTACTATGTACTCACACTTAGTTGATTTAATAAAAGCGTGTCTGATGATCTTTCTCCTGTATAGTGAAGCCAAGACAAACTCCAAGCTGGTAAAAAATATATTGGATCCTTTATTCAAAAAATATTAAAAAGCAGGCTGTGTTGCTCATCTCGGGCTAGCTGACACCACAGAGGTCAAAGGATTTATTCCACGGGGCCCCGTGTGTAGTCCCTCTGGTGTGAGTCAGGTCGTCCAAATGAGTTCAGCTGTTGCTTATCCAAGTCACTGCCAACACGTTTCGATCTCTATTTGAGATCTTTTACACGGGATCGTCTGTAAATTTCCCCTGTCATAACAGAAAGTGAAAACTATTTTTGCAGGGACACTGATCTGTTTCAAACTTGCTGGGTGTGGAGAGAGTTAGCTGTGAAGACAGAGATTGGAGGTAGGAGCAGATAGGGACTGGGGGTGGAGTGGAGAGTCTGTGGGCTAAAAACGGTCACAGCTCAAAGTGAAAGTACATTACAGAAGACGTCATTTTCATGGGCTTCTAACTAGTATTCTATAAAACAGATGCAAGTTTAAGTTTCATTTTGTCTCAAGTAAATATATAACTGTATATAATGTATTATGAGATTGTTTTGTCTTCTCATCTACAGTATATTCCTTTTTTCCCAGGCGTGTCACAGAGAGGATCGTCCAGACCAATCAATGGCCAATTACTCTACCGAATTTTACTTTGTGCTCATTGGCTTTCCGAGCGTGCCACCGCGGTTCCACGTACTGGTCTCCTTAGCAATGTTCATGGTCTACTGCTCAGCGCTGGTAGCTAACGGAATTGTCATCTCCCTGATACTTCTACACAGCCACTTGCACCAGCCCATGTACATAGTAATCTGCAACCTGGCTTTGTCCGACCTCCTCTTTGACACCATTACATTGCCCAAAATCATCGCCAGGTATTGGTCCGAGGCTGGAGAACTGTCCTCTCTGAGCTGCTTCTTGCAGCTATTTTGCGTTCATTGGCTGGGTACTATGGATTCCTTCATCCTTCTGCTGATGGCCGGCGACCGTTACGTCGCCATCTGTAAACCGCTGAGATATTCCTCCGTCATCACCCACAAAGTAACCCTAGCTATGTG
Organism: Crinia signifera; assembly: GCF_055691185.1. NCBI lineage: Eukaryota > Metazoa > Chordata > Amphibia > Anura > Myobatrachidae > Crinia > Crinia signifera. Next base: position 398,310,149 of record NC_139218.1, on the reverse strand, counting down.
TTTCTTCTCTTGGTTCCTGGCCGCCATTGTTGCATTGATTAACCCTTTGATGATTGCAAAACTTCCTTTTTATGGACAGAATGATGTCATCAGCTGCTTCTGCTCCGCGTCATCCCTCCTGCGCCTGGCGCAAGCGGACGTTACGCGGACCAGAAGAGCTATACTAGTGGCGGCACTGTGCGTCCTGCTCATCCCGCTGTTTTTCATCATATTGTCTTACATCATCATCATCAATACCGTCCACTTCTCCGGCGCCGCCGATAGCTGGCGTAAGGCGCTTTACACGTGTACCACGCAACTATTGGTAATTAGCTTATACTTCGGCCCACGAGTGTCTGTGTACATCACCAATTATGCCCAAGTGACCTTTAACCCTGATGTGAACGTCCTGATCCTCTGCCTGTACTCGTACTTCCCGCACATGGCCAATCCCATCATATACTGTCTCCGGACCGGGGAGATCAAAAGCACCATGAGAAATGTTTTTAAAAGGAGGGTTGATTTTGTGGCATAAGGAGGATGGAGCAGAATTAGGACACATGTGACACACTCCAGAGGCAGCCACCAAATGCTCACTGTCTGTCACTCATACTATGGCCACGCCCACACTGCAGCCGCCATATGGAATTATCAGAAAGAATGGGCACAGTGCTGCGCAGCGCAGATGCAGGCGGACTAAAGTTACATTATTCAAGCTGTTAGTTAGGCTGCTCTGGCACCTGATAACCCTGTAATATATTGTGTCTACAATATCTCGCCTAACACTATATATTCTCTCCATGTAACCAATGCTATTGTCCAAATGTCCAAGTGTCTTACATACAGCAAGGTGTGCCCTTCATCATACACACCTAAGGGGATACATACAGATTACCGGGGGTCCAATCACAGAGACAGAGGCACAGGGGGCCCAGCCAACAGCTCACACAGCACTGCCCATGCCCCTATAGTGAGTCCCAAATGTTGGGATGAATGCCTAACCAACAGAGGCATAGCGAGGGTGGCACTGCTGGATTTCCAGGAGCTGCGGAAGAGAGAGAGGGTGCGCCAGCGGGCCCCTCTCCTCCGCTGCACTGATGCTGCCTGTCCATGGCAGCCTCACCAAAAATGGGTGCCACCTTGGAGGAGACAGACACTAGAGGTCCTCCTGGACCTCTAGTGTCTGTCAGAGCAGTGCAGCGCTACCCGGAAGTGCGGATTCTGGGTGTGCTGACATGCTGTTAATAGGGAACCCCTGGGCAACAAGCATGTAAGCCTCCCCTCCATGACAATGAGCATGTAAGTCCCCTTGGCAATGAGCATGCAACCCCCTGGCAATGAGCATATAACCCCCCCCCCATGGCAATGAGCATGTAACTCCCCTCTGGCAATGGGCATGCAAACCCCCGCATGGCAACAAGCATGGAACTACATGCAATGAGCATGTAGCTAAAAATATTTCTGTAATTAATGTATGGGGTAGAAGCCCATACATTAATTACATACATTAGAAGCCCATACATTATGGGGTTACTGTGGGGCATCATTTGTAAAGGCCATTTATGTGTGTAGGCCGTAAAATGGTGTCAGCAGCATAACTGTATGTGGCATAATATGTAATAGATATTATGGTGTATGGCATATTGTGTAGTGGGAATTACGGTATGTGTGGCATATTGTGTAGTGGGCATTACAGTATGTGTGTCATATTGTGTAGTGGGCATTACGGTGCGTGGCATAATGTGGTGTGTTGCATAATGTATAGGGGGCAATACTAAAGTATAAGAAGAAAAAAAGGGGGGGGGGGGGTGCCGAAACATTACCATGCTCCAGGCACCATGTAACCTCACTACTCCTCTGCTAACTCTCCTCGAATATACTCACCGATCAGGATGTTGACGCAGTTTTGGTGCCGGCCTTATGAAGGCAGTCTGGATATTGAACCTGACCGCCAGGATGCTGACCTACCTAATACCCAGGGCAGTAGAAAGCCGGGCTTGGCCCAGGTACATTTCAAGGGGTGTGGCCATTCTCACCTACCTGGCACCACTGCAGCTCAGCACACAGCAGCAAGTGCTTAAGAAGAGCTGTAGCAGCTGCTAATGCCAGGTAATGGGGGCCACACTGGGCCCCTCCATCAAACCTGGGCCCAGCCCCCTCCCCCTTCTCTCGGCACCACCGCCATATTCAATGTACTCCTGAATTATCCATGCTGTGTAATGCTGTTAAATGTATCTTCAATATGGTGTTAACATTCCTCCCATCATTTGTGGAAGTGGAGGCAAACAAGCGCACCCGAAATTAGGGGGTGTCAGGGGGCATGGCCTATGTCCACAGCTCAGAATTTTACTAATTGTCCTCCAATTGGCCTAAAATACATTTAGCTGATAACAAAATAATGCGAGAAGGGTTTGAAAACACCCCCTTTCCCAATGTTTTAGCAAAAATATTTGTAATAAATACTGTATCCTTGGAAGTGTGTCTACAATATTTGTGAATTTGGTTATCAAACAAGTGTTTAAGTATTACAAATAATTAAAGATTAAGACACATTTTGTTATCTTTTAAGACTTAAGTCTAACCTTCTATTACCGTACGTACTGTATAGGGTGGCCAATCCCGGGATCGGCGGGATCCAGGGATTTAGCCCTCAAAACACCGGGATTGGAGATTCCAATCCCGGGATTTCGGGATTAGACTGCGCATGCCCGGCTTTTCCCATACCCGGCAGCACTGCGCAGCGTGACCTCTCAGCGTGACATCAGAGGTCACGCTGCTCAGGCAGGCAGAGCTCACGCCCGCCCACCTAGCCTGCAACCTCGCAGTCCCGCTCCCCGCCCCCCCCCCCCCCCCACGGCTCCCGGCAGTATCAAGCCGCACTCCCGCCCGCCCACCTAGCCTGCAACCTCGCAGTCCCGCTCCCCGCCCCCCCCACCCCACCGCTCCCGGCAGTATGAAGCTGCCCACCCACCAACCCAGCAACCCGGCCGCAAAAGTAAGTAAATGCGGGGCGGCCAGGGCTGTTTTTTTATTAGGAAAGCCACTCCCAGGATCCGGGAATCCCGGGATTGAGCATTTTTCAATCCCGAATCCCGGGATTGAAAAAATGCCCCGGGATTGGCTTCCCTAGTACTGTAGTCTTGGTTCAGAATCCTATGCAGAACGCATTGATGTATTGTGAATCCTACTGGCCGGCTTTGCAAACTAGGTTTCAGGGTGATTATAGTCTGTACTAGAATGCAGCGAACAAAATGTGAGGGGTGTGACCTACTTGACCAAAAGGGGCGTGTCTAGCTTCACACATGGGCGTGTCTAATCGTAAATGCTGGTTAAATATGTGTATAAAACATCAGTAACAATATATTTTGGGAAATGTTGCAATTGTTGGTAATAGTTCTTTTCTTCTCACTCACTTCTAAAACATACATTATAACCCTGATGCTTATGCAATAAATTCTAAATGTAATATGGCCTTTTGTGAAATCTTACTTTAATGACCATCTCTTGGTGAAAAAAGAAACAAAAAAATAGAAAATCTTTTTGTGAGTTTAGCTAAAGATTACTAATAAAACTTTGCACAGCCCCCACACACAAAACAGCAGCAGCAGACAGTGGGTTATTCTGGTTCACTCGTAAAGGCAAATTCACTCTCTAATGGACAAAACCATATGCACTGCAGGTGGGGCAGATGCAACATGTGCAGAGAGAGTTAGATTTGGGTGGGGTTTTACTTCAAAGTGAGATCTATATGGCAGTGTAAAAATAAAGCAGTCAGTATTTACCCTGCACAGAAACAATAACTCACCCAAATCTAACTCTCTATGCACCTGTTACATCTGCCCCACCTGCAGTGCATATGGCTTTGTCCATTAGAGAATTAATTTGCCTTTACGGGTGAACCAGAATAACCCCCTAAGTGAAGAAGACAAAGAACACAATGGTCTGCCAAGCTTTATTCTGCCTATGATGCTATTTGGTTTTGCTGAGTGTCAGCCGGCAGAAGCTGTTGAGCCTGGACAGAAATCATGCAAGTGACTGCAGCAAATGACGGTCATAGTCCAGAAATACCTTGGTGGAACCTTGACTGCAATAAAGAATCCAAAAAAATAGAAACATAATTTACCATGCTGGGCAGAGGGAGATAAGAGCGTCAAATGAGACTCTCCCGCAGGATCTGGAAGGGTAGACAACTTAGTCATCCAGATAGTAAAAGTCTCTGTGCTTCTGTGGGGAGAGAAGCAGGAATGTGCCGGGCTGATAGGGGGCGGGGCACCAAGACTGCATCATGGCGAATACACCCTTACTATACAGTGGGGCCACAATGGCGTAATTCATCTCGAATCACATCATTGGATGTCCCTTGGACTCTGTACTCTGTTATGGGTAAGGGGACCGAGGGCCCTGGAAAAGCTTTTCAGGGGGTAGGCAAGTATGAGTTTACTGTAAACCCCCCCAACAGGGCTAATACTGCTGTGTACGCTTTCTCCTAGTATCTTTATGTCATATATGGCACAATGGGGAAGATGTATGGAGCAGTGATAAGGGAGGAGAACTGAGACAGAGGAGCAGTGGCCCATGGCAACCAATCGGCTGCTCTGTATCATTTTATATTATGCAAATTATAGCTGTTACTTCAGTGCTGATTGGTTGACATGGGCCACTTCTCCTCCCTTCACACATCTACCCCAATATGCTTAGCGCAGCTTGGACAGTCCGCTGTGGTCAGCAATCTCCCACCTTTATCACATTATTTTATCGCAGGTGTTTGAGAACCGATACAATCCGATGTGCTGTCCCATGTGCATAGGTGTCGCAGGTCAGACCTGCTGCACGTCCTGCTCGGACCCCCTCCCAGCAGCGGGGAATGGTTTTGCGTGTGATATATCACATGCAGAAGGACCGCAGGTGATGCTGCCGCCCAGGGAGGTCACAGGCGGCTCAAGGGGGAATCTCTGGCTCTACACTGCTGCGAGACGTGGCGCAGTGTACAGTATGGCTCCCTGCTGTTTGTATGAACATCCCAGCAACTGAAGCATGACCTAAAATAAAGACTCGGAGAGTTGAGTTTGGCAGAAATGGTTTATTTTAACAACTCTAAATTGGATGCGTAAATAAAAGGCATTAAATAATGGTGACCAAGAAAGGAAATGGCTATCTTCTAACTCCGTCCGTAACATCTAAGCCACTTAACTAACAGCCTAACAGCAAGCGATATCCATTCAACTATCTAACTATGACTACACCCCCGACCAGGTGATCCAGCAACTACATTTCGTCAATGAAGGTCAAAGCAACCATGAATGATCAACTAACCTCTAAATACTGTATGACCCGACACCAGTTAACCGGCCGTTCTTTCCAGCCAAATAGCCCAAATAAACCACCCCACCACCTAAAAAAAAAAAAGAGAGGGCGGGAGGGCGGAAAGATCTTGACTCCACCTCTAACCAGACCATTAAATTCAGCTAGTTCCTGCCAACCCTGCATCCTTATTGGATGCTGAGTCACATGATGTTTAACCCTGTCCTATTCAGTCATTCCGTTCTTCTTCAGTTCAACACCTGCTCTCAGAGTCTTCCTTAAATAAGTTTTATTTATAAAGCGCCAACAGGACTCAAGGCGCTACTAATGGTGAAGCCAGGTCTGATACGATCCCTTTAAAGGATAGTGGTATCCAGTTCGTAGGTCTACAGTGTCAATAGGTTGACTCCATAATGTTGGTTTTTCTGAGTGTCAGCCAGCAGTAGTTGTTGGGCCTGTACAGAAATCATGCTTTTTGGATGGAGAGGAGGCTTAAAGCAGCATTTATCAAACAATACTGTATGTGTGGCGATGTTTTTTGGGGTTAGCCGTACATATTAAGTATCACTCCAATGTATGTAGGAGGGACCGCAGCAGGAATATCCAATCCCTGCTGCTATCCCCCCTGCATCGACACCGGCCGCATCCCCCATAGGTTTCTTCACATCTACATTCTGAGATGGCGATAGCCCATTGTCGTCTATGGGCTCCTGATCACACTACCGCCGGGGCAGTGCGGTCAGTTGGGTCGGCGAGGGGTCGGCGAGGGGTCAGCGCTAACCACTGTATTTTCACTGTTGATTTCTTTCTGGTTATTTCACTGTGTTTTGACCCATGAAATCGTGTCCGTTTGCAGAATGTGTTGTCTACAGGTCAGGTGTCAGTGGCGCGTGGTTGTGCGGGCGTTAGGCCTCAGATTCCGGGGGTAGTAGGCCCCAGGTTATGCCAGCGTTAGGCCCCCATTGCGCAGGCATTAGGCCCCAGGTTGCATAGGCATTAGGCCCCAGGTCGCGCAGGCAATAGGCCCCAGGTCGTGCAGGCATTAGGCCCCAGGTCGCGCAGGAAATAAGCCCCAGGTTGCGCAGGCAGTAGGCCCCAGGTTGTGCAGGCGTTAAGGCCCCAGGTCGTGCAGGCATTAGGCCCCAGGTCACGCAGGAAATAGGCCCCAGGTTGTGCAGGCATTAGGCCCCAGGTTGTGCAGGTATTAAGGCCCCAGGTTGTGCAGGCGCTAGGCCCCAGGTTGTGCAGGCGTTAGGACCACATTGCGCAGGCGTTAGGCCTCAGGTTGCGCAGACGTTAGGCCCCAGGTTGCACGGACGTTAGGCCCCAGGTTGTACGGGCGTTAGGCCCCAGGTTGTGCCGGTGTTAGGCCCCCATTGCGCAGGCTTTAGGCCCCAGGTTGCGCGGACATTAGGCCCCAGGTTGTGCGGACGTTAGGCCCCAGGTTGTGCGGTTGTTAGGCCCCAGGTTGTGCGGTTGTTAGGCCCCAGGTTGTGCGGTTGTTAGGCCCCATGTTGGACAGGCATTAGGCCCCAGGTTGCGCAGGCTTTAGGCCCTAGGTTGCGCAGGCATTTGGCCCCAGGTTGCGCAGGCGTTTGGCCCCAGGTTGTGCAGGCATTAGGCCCCAGGTTGCGCAGGTGTTTGGCCCCAGGTTGCACAGGCATTTGGCCCCAGGTTGTGCAGGCGTTAGGCCCCAGGTTTCACGGGAACTAGGACGCAGGTTTTGCAGGCGCTAGGCCTTAGGTGATTTTGCATATTGCCCTGCCTTAGGTTGCGGGAGGTTACTGTTGCTTATTTCCAGGTGCCGGTACCAGGACCCCCGAGGAGTTAAGGGACAGGTAGGCGTCTGGTGAGGATAATTTGTGTTGTGTCTGTTTGCTGTGTTATGTGTGCTCCTTCCCCTCCAACCAGGTTACGCCCACCGTGTTCCACAAGTGGGTGTAACCAGTCTGAGGCCATTCATGCCTGTGATGACACCCCCCCCATAGTGGCCGGATCCAACGAAGGCGTGAGGGAAGTACCGGGACCATCGTCGTCTCGAAGGTGACGACATTTGTGATGTCAGTCCCAACGGATCAGGCAGCGTCTATGCATCTGGATGCCACCCACCTGAAAAAGGGGCATAGACTATGCCAAAGGAGGCGTGGTCTCTCGGGGATGCTGCGGTCACAGGCCACGCCCTGTTTTCCATCACTACAGAGTCTATTCTCCACTCTCCAGCACCCTCATTTACTGAAAGAGGTGCTGGGCGGGCAGGAGGTGGGAAGAGCAGGGGTGGGCCCGGCATGGGACTCAGTGGGTCCCAGTATGGTTGTGGGGGAGCCAGCATGCATCCTCTGCACCTGCAAGTGACAACCCCACAACTGTCTTGTGTATCCCCACCCCCTCCGGCTCTCTCCTGCATGTGCCGGATGACACCCCACCCTGCAAGACTGCCCACTACAGCCTTCCCCGCTGTCTTTCTCCCTCCTCAGTCTCTCTAACACTCTTACTCCCCTCTCTCTTTATCATCTGCCAGATGACCAGGAACATTTCACCTGCCGGGCGGCTATAATCAGGGCCGCCAAGAGAAATCCTGGGCCCCGGTACAACAACTTCCTGGGGCCCCCATGGACGGAGCTCCCTGCACACCCTGTTGACCCTTGTAAGTTCCACTTACCTAAATGCTCATTGCTATGGGCTTCATGCTTGATGCCAGGGGTTAACATGCTCTACCAGGGGTTAACATGCTCGTTGCCATGGGTTTACATGCTCTGCCTGGAGTTATATGCTCTGCCAGGTGTTAACATGCTCTACCAGGGGTTAACATGCTCTTTGCCATGGGATTAACCTGCTCTGCCATGGGTTACATGCTCTGCCCGGCGTTACATGCTCTGCCAGGGGTTAACATGCTCTGCCCGGCGTTACATGCTCTGCCAGGGGTTAACATGCTCTGCCCGGCGTTACATGCTCTGCCAGGGGTTACATGCTCTGCCCGGCGTTACATGCTCTGCCAGGGGTTAACATGCTCTGCCCGGCGTTACATGCTCTGCCAGGGGTTAACATGCTCTGCCCGGCGTTACATGCCCTGCCAGGGGTTAACATGCTCTGCCCGGCGTTACATGCTCTGCCATGGGTTACATGCTCTGCCCGGCGTTACATGCTCTGCCAGGGGTTAACATGCTCTGCCCGGCGTTACATGCTCTGCCAGGGGTTAACATGCTCTGCCAGGGGTTAACATGCTCTGCCAGGAGTAAACTCCCGAATCACGTGGCGAGCTCTCAGCAGGTCCTGGAGTCCGAGAGCGGAAGGACCTCTGTGATGCTGCTGCCCCCATGCCGGCCCACGTCCGCCCACATCCGCACTCCCAATGCCACCACTGAAAAGTTGACTACGACGCACTCAGACCCAGTGCACTCGCCACCAAATAAAAAAAAAAAAAAAACTTTTTGTCCAGACCTGGGCCCCCCTGACAGGCCTGGGCCCGGGTAAACTGTACCTGCTCCCCCCCCCCTCTCGGCACCCCTGGCTATAACTGTGACAGTTATTTGCAGCTACCCAATAAGCAGGGATTTTTTTATTCCAAATTTGACTGCTAAGGGGGGTGAAGAGGAGTAACATGTTCCAAGTCATAAAACGCTGAGACATATAGAAGGGGATAGGTGTCCCTTCGGAGTTTGGCACACGGGACACTTACAGTAATTAATGAGCAATTAGATTGATCCGGTGGGACAGGCTGAATACACCATGGACGACATCTGCGGCATAGATCTCTGTATAAATACCCCTGGAAAAGCAACGAGGACCAGAAAGTGGTAACCGAGTACACTCCGGATTTATCTGTAAGTATTTAAAGGGTTAATGATTACGTGATGCCACTGGGATGGGATGGTTGGTGTAGTGGTTAGCATTGCTGCTTCACAGCACTGAGGTCTGGGGTTCAAATTACCCAATGGCCCAAACTGTGTGTAGTTTGTTTGTTCTCCCCTTGCTTGAGTGGGTTTCCTCCGCGTGCTCCGGTTTTCTCCCACAATCCAAAAATATACTGTTAGGCTAATAGTTTCCCAGCATGATTAACCCTAGAAATGTGTGTGCATGTATGTGTACAGGGAACATAGAGCGAGATGTTAAAATACGGGGGACCCCATACTCTCCCCCCTCCCCCCTCTATTTTTGGAACCAGGACTGGTGCAAAGACTGGTGCTGGTTTCTTAAATATGGGGGTGGACACCCCCCAAAATCCCTCCCCCCCCTGTATTTTGGAAACCAGGACCGGCTCAAAGAGCCAGGGCTAGTTATGCTGGGGGGGGGGGGGGGGGGGGACCCAGCGCCATTTTTCTAATTTTTATTTTTATTTTTGTGTTATACACTTTTTTGGACAGAACAGAATTGGACAGAATGTCACTGATCTGTGCATGGTCCTGTCAAACTCACCAGCCAGAGCCTGGCTATTTTTGGTCATGTTTAGGGTGCTATTTGAAAAGTCGCACACTATGATATTTGCGATTTTGATGTATTCAGAAAACAGAAAACATCTGGATGAGATTTTTACTGTGCGATTTCTTTGTTCACGGAAAACGTTTCCAAACGGGTGCAATTTTCGGTAAACAGGCGATTTGGGATGTTTTTGAGGAAAAAAATCGCACATTTCTAAAAATTGCACCCTATTGCATTTGGAGAGAGTGTAAGGGTGTGAATTGGCAGAAAATCTCTGCAAAGTGCTGCGGAATATTTATTTATTAACAGTTTCTTATATTTATTTATTAACAGTTTCATATATAGCGCAGCAGATTCCGTTGCGCTTTACAAAAGGAGACAGTGATACAACAAACTGGCTTTCTTCCGCCAAAGTCAGTCACTGTGCACTAGGACAAGCTCGTACTGTTATTACTAAGCTAAAGTATATAATGAACCGCTCTAAGACATCCTGACATAATATAACTACTGTAGATCGAAGCTTCTTCATACATTTCATTATTTTCACCTAAAAAGTGAAACTTTAGGCGTCTTGCCGGAACAAAAGATATTGACTCAGAGCAAAACGCTTTTGCACGTTTCTTATTCCGGTCATGTCACAACTTTCCCACACTACCCGATTCTGAATATCTCAATTTCTACTTTTTTCACTCCGCCCTACTGTGCATGCATACATTTGTGTAAGCCCAAATAGTGAAAACAAATTTAATTGGAATCCCCTCGCAATTTGACTGACAGGAAACTGGCATTTGGGAGTGGTAACTGTCTGTTTTCTGGGAGTGTCAGTGAAAATGTAGGCGTGACTAGGTGGGGCCTGTTTTGTTTGCGTTACTTAAGTATCAGTTACCGGTACCGTACTTACAAGTGGACTGTATGTTGTACTACTGCTGCCAGTTCACGTCACTCTCCCTGTTAGTTGGGGACTATGGGGTTAATGGCGCATTTATAGCCTGTGAAACTGCTGCAGTTTGCTGCGTATTTGTGGTGTATGGTTTTGCTGCTGTTATACCACACAGATAGACTGATCATATATCAGCTGCAACGTTGTTATACATTATACAGATATTGCTGGAAAGCTACATGTTGTGACATTCTACAATTATATGTGCATACCTCGGTCCAACACTGGTGGCAGTGGAGTAGGGATGACCATCAATGATTCAAAATCATCAATGGTTCATTGCCATTGCAGAATACTTTTGCCAATGATGTCGACCTTTTCCCATGTCGACCTAACGGTGTCGACCTAATGCTTGTCGACCAACTTGCTGTAGCCCAACAGTAGCGCACGCAGGGGGGGTTTCCGAGTACCCAGAACCCCCCCCCCCAGGAGTCTAAGGGACCTAGGCTGAAAGCTGAGGGTCCCCTCTTTCCAAGAGTACAAGAATTTTTAAAATCGGACCTTGGAAACCGGAGATATCTGACTTCAAAGCAGTGGTCCCCATCCAAGCCTGTTAATTGCAATTCCCAGTCAGATATTTCAGGTTCTGTCTGACTTTTTTTTTTAAAGCGGTAATCATTTACACTGCAAAATCAAACTGATTTTGCAGTGTAAATGATTGCTGCTTTAAAAAAACTGGAGATCTCTTACCAAATCTCTCACTTTCTGAATCTCTCATCCTATTAAATCTCACCCTAGAAGCCTGTCTATACTATGCCCAGAACCAGAGATATTAGCCTTCCAGCAGCTGGTTACTGCTCCAGCTCCACACACCTGGTATGTAGTTTTATATTCTCATTGGCAGATTGCTCTGCCTCCTGAACTCTGATCTCCTAGTCCCCAATACCATTTGGTAGGTGGGATCCTCTAGTTTTTAATTCCATTAAAATCGAATAAATCTATTTCCGGGAACTGGAGATATCTGCAGTCAAGCAAGCTGTCCTCCCACCAGAAAATTATGAATAATAAGCCCACTCCACTATACACCCCTCCTCTGCGTATTAAACATCCTCTACCTCCCTGGAAGTTATGTATCAGGGCCCCTTCATTCAGCCCAATGCCCCTGAATAAAAACGTGATTCTAAAACTGGAGAAAATAAAACAGTGAAGAGAGAAAAGCATACTCTGATTATAACGGAACTTTTCTTTTACAGATACATTCCCGGGCCTGCTTGAGCCAATGGGCAACCAGAATGAGACCTATGTCTTGGAGTTTTTCCTCGTTGGATTTCCAGGCCTCCCAAAGAAATTGTACTCTCTGGTCGCAGCCACCTTCTTCTTGCTGTACAATATCTCTCTCTTTGCCAATGGTATTGTGGTCGCTCTGATTTTCTTGAAGGAACATCTTCACCAGCCCATGTATGTCATCATTGGAAACCTAGCCCTTTCTGACTTGCTCTTTGATACCCTAACCTTGCCAAAAATCATAGCTAAGTATTGGTTTGGGGATGGATCGTTGTCTTTCTCTATCTGCTTCATCCAGATGTTCTTCGTGCACTACTTGGGATCTCTTGATTCTTTCTTAATCATGTTACTGGCTATTGACCGTTATGTTGCCATATGTAAGCCTCTTAGATATCACTCTATCATCAGCAACAGAGTGGTGGCCGTTCATTGTGTATTTTTCTGGCTCCTCGCAGCAGTTCTCGGATTTAGTATTACCGCTATGGGTATTTGGCTGCCCTACTGCGACTCCAATGGAATCAAGAACTGTTTCTGTGCCCTGACACCTGTGGCCATTCTGTCTTGCACAGATACTACGGTAGCCAGGAGGAAAGGGTTTTATATGGGTATGACTGTACATCTTTTCCCTTTGTCATTTATTGTCTTCTCGTACGTCATCATCATTTCAAGAATCCGCTTGACGGCAAACTCACGCAATTGGCAGAAAGCCTTTTACACCTGTACAACACATTGGCTCGTCATTGGATTGTACTTCGGCCCTCGACTCTTCGTTTACATCTATAATCAGATCCGATTAATTTCTGATGCCGATGTCAATGTGTTGTTAATTAGCGTGTACTCTTTTGCACCACACTTTGCCAGCCCGGTTATATATTGCCTTAGAGCTGAGGAAATAAAAAGAACTCTGGGAAATGTATTAAAAAGAGCAATCCGTAAATAAAACGTATTAGAAATGGGCGTGTCAAAGTGGTCTATGTGTACCGTCATTAAGATGAGCAGTCAGGCTGTCTTAGATGGAATCTGAAACAATTTGGAATGAGTATGGACATGGAAACCATGGTGGACCTTTAAATATCAACTGGGCATGATGGTAGACATGGTCGGGTGGTGGTTCCATTTGGCCGTGTTTGCAGCTATCATCGGTCCTCACTAATGTAGCTCTCTCATATCCAGTTAGTGGCTCTCATGTATTTATGTTTTTGCAGGTGTAGAGACACCCGATGGTCAGGTTGAGCAGGTGAACCGGTCAATGTTTTTTTACTCCAATACATTGTAGACAACAGCTCATAGGCTTAGACAGTAACTTCAAGCAGTCTTCAAGCATGCTCATGTCTCTATTATTCTTAAAAAACAAACCCTTGATCCAAACATATTCTCAAACTACCATCCCATCTACTCCTTGAGCGTATTGTCTACAACTGCCTTTCTCGCTAGACCCATTCCAATATGGCTTCCGTCCTACCCACTCCACTAGAACTGCCCATGTGGCCAAATCTAAGGGCAGCTACTCTCTGATTACTTTTCATGGTCTCTCTGATACTTTTTGACACTGCTTCTGCAAATCCTTCTTTCCCTTAGTTTGCATGATACTACCCTTTCGTAGCTGTTCTACTACCAATCTGACGGCTCCTTTTCTGTCTCCTCTCATGACTCAACCTTCTTCACACTTCCACTAACTGTAGGTGTCACCCAAGGTTCTGTTCTTGGTCTTCTCCTTTTCTCTCTATACATCCTGTGAGGTGAGCTCATTCACTTATTTGACTTCCAATATCACCTCTATGCCGATGATACTAAAATCGACCTCTCCTCTCCTGATCTCTCTCCCTCTCTCCTCACTTATGTCTCTCCGCTACCTATTCTTAGATGTCCCAGCACTTTCTTAAACTTAACATGTCTAAGCCATCTTCTGAGGAAACCGCAATTTATACAGTGGAGGAACGTACAGGGGGGGATTCACCTAAATTGCTGCCTTGATCCAGTGATTCCATGGTTGCCGGGTTGCTCAGATAGAGTTGTGTGCAAAGACTCAGCCACAGCCTCCCCATCCAGCATCTACCGCCGGTCAGGATGCCGAGTTGAGCGAGGGACCAGGCGGAAATTGACAGCAGCGGCCCCGACTCTGTCCCGTGCAGCACGCTTGAAGACCCGGTGAGGTCTGCCACACTTTGAACAGTATCCTGTCCATATCAAATACTAATACCCGCGGTAGAGCCCACGGCATTAAGGGTTCCCTCCAAAGTGGAGGTGAGGATGATCCATTGCACAAGTTTTGGGATAATCCTTGCTAAACTGGAAAATCTTCTGAACCTATAAAATACTGAGCATCTGGAGAACAAAAGCGGAGTACAGACAGTAATTACTCATATAAGGGGCGTGGCCTGGCGTTACAGTGGACGGCAGCTTATGCCCGGAGCTCCTGTACCTGGCTATAGAAAACCCACTGAAAATCACTCTTCCTCCCTGAATTCCCTTGAGATCTTGCCTCCTCTGGGCTCCTGGGTGCCGGCGGTGCTGACAGGGGTGAGTCGCGGAGCCGGGAGACGTTAATAAACGCCTCTGCGGGTTGCGGCCTACCTTCAGCCTGAAGCCGGGGCCTAGATTTTGAAGTCCTGCCGGATTTGGAGCTCCGCGGCGAAACGGAAGGCGGAACGGAGCTGCCGACAACACCACAGACTGCTCACTAGACGCCTTATCGCCTGGGGACCTAACTGCACCTGTGGGAGTGCCACTACAACTCCTCTCTGGACAAACAGCACAAAGAGGTGCCTCAGGGCTGGAGGTGACGAGACCCAGGAGTCTAGCAGTGAGAGACGCCATCTTTACTACACAGTGAGTTTTGACTCCCTCTCAGCCTGCGTATAGCTCCCTTCCTCCTATAAGCCTTAAACCACAGACTTTATTACAACTCTTGTCTACCCCCCGACACCCCTATAAACAACACCATCTGGGGTATAATTATACATATTACTATACAGTCACAAAGTCTCCATACGTAGATCTATACAGGGCTCTGCAGGTCAGGCTCCATATTGCCTACGTTTAACAACTACTGTGACTATTGTGACTATAACGAGCACTATTTGCAAAAATGCTGCACTTGAGTGTTAGGAGGCTGAACAGTATGTAATATATGTCAGGCTTGGCATGCATGTAAGGAGGGCAAATCATTGATCTCTGTCCCCAATGACCCGGTGCCTGGGAATGTTAAGATACCTCACTCTCTAGCCTGCCTCCGTTCTTAAGATCCCTACATCTCCCTGACATAATTTAAAAAAAAAAAAAAAAAAAAAAAATAATAATAATAAAAAAAAAAAAAATAATAATAATAAAAAAACACAAAAACAACAGTGAGAAGTAGTGCAGAAGTGGCTTGAATTTTTACAGATGGACAGGTCTGTGCCCATACCAATGCCACCGAAAACTCAGAGATCCCGCTCTGAAAAAAGATCCGAAAAAGGCTCATTAGACGACAAAATGGCTTCCAGACCAAATGTGCCCCCCTCCTCTCAAGATCATGGCGAAGTTGACGCCCCTACCGACCGGGCTCTGAACTTGGGCAAAGACACACCAGAATATCCATCTAGCCAAGTGGTCACATACGCAGATATGGTTAGAGTAGTGAGAGAAGCAGTCAAAGAGACCATCGAACCCATAATGGAAACACATGCCACAAAAATGCAACAAGTGGTCAAGGATCTCAAATCTCAAATGAAACAACTTTCTAAATCTGTTATTGCAAATGAACATAAGATAGGAGAAACCTTTCAAGACGTCACTGAACTCCAACAAAAAGTAGATGCACTACAGAAGTCGAACTTTCATCTTATCTCTAAACTTGATGATCTGGAAAATAGATCTAGAAGATCGAATCTCAGAATCCTAGGGATACCAGAGACAATAAGGGGCCCTGACCTTGTATCTTTCTTACACAACTCCCTACTAGAACAGCTGAACATCAAAGAGGAGTGCTCAGGTTTAATCATAGAAAGAGCTCATAGAATCGGCCCTCCCAGAGAATCCCCCAGCAGTAAACCCAGAGTGGTCATCTTCAAGTGCCTAAATTTTGTTCATAAAGAAGTTATATGGACTGCCTCAAGAAAGCACAAAAATCTCCAATGCGAGGGTTCTCGTTTAACAGTCTTTCAAGACTATTCCGCGGAAGTGTCCCGTGCCCGAAGAGAATTTTCCCCGCTATGCTCCAGACTTTTCAAGGCTAACAAAAAGTTCGCTCTTCTATACCCAGCTCGACTGAGAATCCACAGTGGATCATCATTTAAGGACTTCAGCACAGTTGCAGATGCTGAAGCCTTCCTGGCAGAGGCTGCTATGGAAGAAGATGATACTGCCCAACACGCAGAAGGCTGAAGGTTCCCTCCTCTATCGTTTATACGACGAGATGTTGAATAATTCTAAATGTTTGCTTATAGTTCAGTTAGGCTTGAGATTCATAGATCTTAAACCTGTTCTTTGTTTTTTTTAGCTAACTTTCCAGATGGCTTTTAGAGCCACCGTAGAAACTCTCCCAGACACCGGAAATCCTTAAATGTCCCTGTGGAGTGTTAGAAATTAGATTTTACTAGACACAATTCACCTCTTGTTTACCAGTTGAAACTAGTCCCCCTTAGAATTATTGTAAAATTCACTATGCTAGACTACCAATATTAGAAACCTCAGAGGCGACCTAGATTTAAATGTTATCAGACTCTGACTTTCTGCAAAGTTGCTCCGTATATATGCATGCCAACCTATGTTTTTTACTTTGAATTTATGCTTCC
The DNA here is from genome assembly GCF_055691185.1 of Crinia signifera. Classification (NCBI taxonomy): domain Eukaryota; kingdom Metazoa; phylum Chordata; class Amphibia; order Anura; family Myobatrachidae; genus Crinia; species Crinia signifera. The sequence goes on along the minus strand of NC_139218.1, from coordinate 398,293,514 downwards.
ATTTCAGTATATTATCTTAACACTTAATTATGCAGTTCTACCTCTTTTCTTTTTCTCACCCCTCCCCATTTTCCTCATGTGTCTTCCCTTCCCCTCAACTATCATACGCAACACTGACCTAGACCTCGGGAATATATCTGAAAATACCCATAAAAGGGACAAGGTAAGGAAATATATGATACCAATTTGTATAGACTATGTCTAGTTTAAAAATTGGAACTTGGAATATAGGAGGGATAGGCTCCCCTGCAAAAAGAAAGAAGATTTTATTATATCTCCGCAGAGAAAAACTAGACATTGTATTCCTACAAGAATCTCATCTAATGCCTAAAGAGATAGCCAAATTGAACATTATGGGATGGTCCGTGCTAGCCTCGGCCTTCTACTCATCAAAATCTAGAGGTGTGATAACTTTAATCAAAAACTCTATTTCCTTCTTAGTAAATAGCAACATTGAGGACCCTCAAGGCAGATATGTCCTAACTGATGTCACGGTAGAAGGCTCCAAATTATTTCTTTGCAATATTTATGCGCCTAACAATTACTCTAAAAAATTTTATAGCCACCTCATTAGCAAAATCATCAACCACACTGAAATTCCCATAATATTAGGAGGCGACTTCAATATGGTCTCTTCACCAATACTAGATAAAAATATCCCTTCAAAAAATCCCCCCAAAACTCCCAAAATCGACATCCCTCATATATGCTCCAGACTGTCGTTAATAGACGTGTGGCGAGCTTGCTTTCCTATTGAGAAGAATTATACTTGCCTTTCAGCTGCCCACCAGACATTGTCAAGAATAGACTACCTGCTTATATCCAAATCTTTGTTTTCTAAAGTAGCCGACTCGAAGATAGAAAACATATGTTTATCTGACCACGCACTATGTTGGTTTAAACTAATGATCTCCTCTGAAACCAACCCCAACCGCTCATGGCACTTCCCCTCTCATTTAAGTAATTCTACGACATTTAGATCTGCTCTGGAGGCTGCGTGGTCTGACTTTTACTTACATAATGAATCTACATTAGCAGAGGATCCAGCTTTGTTTTGGCAATCCTCCAAAGCAGTGATAAGAGGACACCTCATCTCCTATAGCAAAAAAAGAGACTCAGAACTAAATGCCACTTATATTGAAACTCAAGCTTCTCTCTCACAAGCCTACCAGACATATATAACCTCTCCCTCTCCAGACTCCAGACGAGAATACAATGACCAAAAAACAAAATTTGATTCATTGCTCTCCCAAATGGAATCAAAATACTCTTTTTCAAGAGAATGCAGTATTTACAGATTTGGAAACAAGTCTGGCAAACTCTTGTCAAGATTATTAAAGGAACGGCACCCTAAAGTGATCATTAATTCCCTTCTGGACGAGAGGGGAGCTCCTGTTAAGACCACCACACAAATAGTAGATGTCCTAAGAAATTTTTACTCTAAATTATACACATCGCCCACAATTAACCAAGAAAACAAGGTAAACTTCTGGGCAAAAACCCACCTGCCTCAGATGACTAACCCTCAGAGATCCTCTATCCTATCTCCCATCCTCCATGAAGAGGTTTCTAGAGCCATAGCGGGGTTGAAGACAGGGAAAGCTCCAGGGCCGGATGGCTTTTCAAACGAATATTACAAAACATTATCTCTAAAAGTTGTTGACCCTCTTGTTAAACTATATAATGGATTTTTGAGGGGAGATCCGCTTCCTAAATACTTTAACTCAGCAGTGATTAAGGTCATCCCCAAGCCGGGCAGAAACCCTGAACTCCCAGGATCCTACCGTCCCATCTCCCTACTAAACATCGATTACAAAATTTTCACCAAGATTATAGCCAACAGATTATCAAATATTGTCCCAGATCTAGTTAACAACGATCAAACAGGGTTTATTAAAGGCCGCCAATCTGTAAGTAACATCCGGAAAGTATTGGCTGTTATACAAGGACTGGGCGACACTGGGGCCTCGGAAACCAACGTCCTTCTATCCCTTGACGCCGAGAAGGCATTTGATCTCATTGTTTGGGATCACCTTCTTGAGACGTTGCGGAGATTTGGAGCTCCTGGCGAATTTGTCGATTTAATCAGCAGAATATATCAATCCCCCCTGACTCAGGTTTTAGGAAATGGACTCTTATCTTCACCATTCATTATAGGCTCGGGCACAAGACAGGGCTGCCCGCTTTCCCCTCTCCTATTTGCGCTAGCATTGGAACCCTTGGCGGTGTCTCTGCGTGGCTCAAACACCTTCACAGGAATTAAGTTCAATAAAACTACGGTAAAGCTCTCATTGTACGCAGATGACATGCTTTTGTTTGTTTCAAACCCGCTCACCTCGATTCCCGACATAATTTCTCAAATTGAATCCTTTGGATCCTTTGCGGGGTACAGGATTAACATCACAAAGTCGGAGGTACTTCCCCTTACTGGAGATGCTTCCGATTTCTCCTCCCACCCTGTTCTGGCTCGTTTTCCTATCGCCCACAATAGCATAAAGTACTTGGGAATACAGATCCCTTCTTCACTCCGTTCTTTATACGCCCTAAATATCAACCCCATTATCAAAAAAATAGACAAGCTGCTAGAAAGCTGGATCTCTCTCCCTTTGTCACTCATGGGCAGAGCGGAAGTTATTAAGGGAATTGCTTTTCCAAAGCTTTCGTATTTACTACTCACACTCCCTATCCCCCTAGTTAGAAGGGACCTACAATTTATTAATAAATGTTTCTCAAAATTTCTATGGGCTGGAAAAAGACCCAGAATCCCATATTCTAGATTGATATTACCAAGGGAGGAGGGAGGCATGGGAATACCCGACCCGGCTCTCTTTAGCAGAGCAGCAATGTTCAGATACATAACGGACTGGATTTGGGGCAGATCCATATTTACGAACTACATATTGGAGTTGGATACGGTCTTTCCCTACTCCCTCGCCTCCCTTTTGCACACCCCTCGAAAGAAACTCCCTGTCAAAATTAAAAATAATATACTTTTTAGGCACGCTTACCAAGCCTGGTGGTTCTCACACAAAAAATTAAATAGTACCCCGGAAAAGTCAAGGTATACTTCTATATGGGGTAACCCCTGCTTTCTGCCCGGCCTGGAAAATGCACACTTTCTTCACTGGAGAGATAAAGGCATCTCGGCTATCAGAGACATCTTTGACCCGGGAGGAAAAAATTTAATGTCATTCTCTGAGCTCCAAACGAAATTTGCCCTTCATAAACACGACTTTTATATGTATCTACAGATTAGACACTTCATCCAATCACTTCAACTGCCCACACTAGATTTGTTAGCCAAAGACCCACTTCACACCTTGATGGCTATGACTAAAACAGTTACATATAGGCTAAAATATTATCACTCTACCCTAAAAATTTCTGAGAGAGATAAACAGTGGTCAAAGATTTTATCGATATGGAAAAAAGACGTCCCACAACTAGACTCCCCGGATAATCTTCTAAATGCTATCCCAGCTACCCTCAAATGTTTATACTCCGTCTCTTTACAGGAATCCCACTTTAAGTTCTTACATAGGGCTTATATGGCTCCTAATCAAAGGGCCCACATGGTCCCAGATGATCCAGGGAGCTGTATCAAATGTAAGGCACAAAAAGCTGACTTATTACACAATTTTTGGCTTTGTAGTAAAGTAGCTAGATTCTGGCACAAGGTAATAGATTATATAAACTTAACTTTTAAGCTGAGAATCAAAAAACATCCTATCGCATGTTTATTTTTAGACCTCAGAGTATGGGACCTTGGCCCGGAAAAAAACAAAATAAAATCTGTCATTACTATCATTTTGGCTGTTGCTAAAAAACAGATTCTTATTCATTGGATAAAGAAATCGGCCCCTTCTCTCTCAGCGGTTAAAAATGCAGTATTAAAAATTCTGTATATCGAAAGAAGAGCTACCCTTCCAGACATAGACATGGGAATTCAGAAATTTGTAAAGAAATGGGAAAGGTATGTAGCCAGTCTGGAAGCTGGAACTCAGACTTTCATATATAAACTCTTCGAATCAACCCCCTGGTATCAGCATAGACAATTATCCTCCCCTTCATAAGACCTAAAGTCACTTCTTCCTTGTTGTCCCTGTATATCTTATTATAAGGACTCTCCCGAAACCCTAGGACTGTTACCCATGTATGTTCCCCCCCCCCCCCCCCCCCCTCCTCTTCTCTTTTTCTATACTGTTCTTCTTTTCTGGCTTTGAATTTAAGGCTACGAATAGTCCAGAGGATCACTTGAACCTGGTAGTGAAGAACTTATTAATGTAACTATTCTCATGTAATATGCAAGATTTCTTACAACGCCTTTGTGACGGCACATCATACTGTCTTTATTTCTTGTTATGTCATGTCATTCCATTGAAAAAAAAAAAAAAAAATCTCTAAATAAAACAGTTTTTCAAAAAAAAAAAATTACTCATATAAAGACTCGCTTTCTATATAGACTGCACCTGATACTCTGCTAAAATTGAAGGAAACCCCCACTAAGGAACAATTCACTGGTATTTTTCTTTTAAGATACAAGTGTGATTCTGTAAAACAATATGTTTTATTGTATATGTTTATAAATGCACATTTTAAACTGATTTTAACTGGTTAAAAAACCTACAATAATTATTTAGATTTTTGGTTCTGGCCTCTCTTTCATTCTAAAAATATTTCTGTGAGTAATCCCTTCCAAATTACTTCTGGGAGCTGCATTACCAAATCTTCGGTGTGATCATTATATTATATTATATATAATAATTACTGTAACCAGAAGCAGAGAAACCGGCACTCCCCTCCTTCACTTGCCAAACTCACTCCGGTGCCTTCCTAGGATGTAAACACCCAATACAGATAATGTAGCTAGAAGCAGAGGCGTCACTCAGAGATTTTCAAAAGTAGAAAAAGGCTTTATTCACCAACAGGCAATCCTGTTGGTGAATAAAGCCTTTTTCTACTTTTGAAAATCTCCGAGTGACGCCTCTGCTTCCAGCTACATTATCTAATAATTACTGTATATATTTGTAACCAGGTGATTCATCGGGGGGTCGCGGGGGACCGCGAATCACGGGAGGGGGGGCACAGGGGGGCCGTGAATCACGGGAAGGGGGGGTAGCGAGGGGTGCTGTGAATCGTGGGATGGGGGGCGTGAATCGCAGGGGGGGGTGTGCCGCTCACCTACACCATGGTGGATGGTGGGCGCGTTATGTAGCCCTGGCTGGGCGGGGGAAGGTGAGGTCAAGGGGGTGGTGGTGTGTATAACACTGGTCTTTTCCCTAGGGGGGGGCGGGTTTGTGTATAACGCTGGGCGGGAACATTATACACACAGGGGATGAGTGACAGATCTGGCTAAATATAGAAGAGATTATTAATTTCTAATTTAATTTGGTACCAACTGATGCCCCAGAACTGCGCCCGATTGTAGGTAATATATAGTATGTCGAAGACTTAGCTAATCTTCTTCCACCCTCCTCCACAATTGCATTATACATTGATGGCACTACTGTTTCCAGTATCAGATCATTTCTCAGCTGTGATGCTACCAATACCCTTCTCTACTCTCTAGATTGGAATACTATTATCTCCAACTATCTGGCATCCCTGACAAATGCCCCTCTCCGCTCCAATCTATGTTTAATGCTGCTGCCGGGGTCATCTTCCTCACCAGATGTGCTACATCCAGCTCCCCTCTCTTTCAAGTTCTTCACAGGCTTCCCTTCCCTTCCACAATCTAATATAAGCTTCTCAAACGCACTTAACCCCTTGAGTGGTGGGTTTTGCTGGGGCAGGACAAACCTACCAGGGCAGGTTTGTCCTGCCCCAGCAAAACCCACCACAGATCATTAGGTGCTCCCCCCCCCCCCTCACCTTCACTCCGGCGTTAGTACACCTGAGCTCCCCTGCCGCCGCTGCCCCAGCCGCCTGTCAATCATCACACAGGCGGCAGGCTCAGGGATGTTTTGAGTGCTCCCGAGTCCCCCCCGAGCCGCCCCGAACATCCCCGAGCCTGCCGCCTACGTCATTCCTGCAAAATGACAGGCGGCTAGAGGCTTTTTAGAAGAGCTCCGGCGTACGATTGCCGGAGCACAGTGACAGCCGGTGCACAGGGACAGGTGATTGGGGGGGGGGGCTGGGGGACGCAACGGGGGACTCAAGAGGTGGTGCGCCAGTGGTGCACACCTGGACACCACTGGTGCACACCTATTTCATATTTGTGGTATGCCCCACAATCGATGAGTGATTTGCTGACTCTTGTATAGTACATTGCACTCAGTTGGATAACAAAGCATGTATACACAGAACCACTTCCATGCAGGGCGTTTATAGGGGTCACGCCACCCCTAGGTACATTCTTGGCTGCCCCCCCATAACTGCCTCGAGAAAGCAGCCTCACCCCACTGTCACCTACCTGACAACAATTAGCTGCCATTGTCTCCTCTCTAGTCAAAGTGATGTACTTAGCAGCTGTTATCTCTGACCAATAGGAGCCCAGAGATTTAGGGCCAGATGTACTAAGCTTGAAAAGTGATAAAATGGAGAGTGATAAACCACCAGCCAATCAGCTCCTACCTGTCATTTTACAAACACAGCCCATGACATGGCAGGTAGGATCTGATTGGCTGGTGGTTTATCACTTTCCAATTTATCACTTTTCAAGCGTAGTACATCCGGCCCTTAGTTACCATGAGCAAAAGCTATGAGAACAGAATGACACATCTACATAACCAATATCACGCTCTAAGTTACAATGTGAAATAACGTGGAATCCAACCTGTAACTCACAGATGTGTCCTCAAACATTGTTGCTGTGGTTGCACCAAACAGTCCCTCACAGCGCACCAGGTACACACGACTCTGCTCAAGCAGATGTCTTTGTATTTAAAAACTGATGCTGATTAATTTATTATGTGACACTTTTATAATGTGTGCGACTTAGTCTCTGAGTCTGTATGTAAAGTGCTACAATGTAACAGTTGCAGCTATTATCCACACCAAGCTCCATTGTGCTGCATATACAGACTCAGTCGCACACAAACTCATATCAAAGTAATCAGCACAGTCTCCTGGTGCATCCTTTTCATTTTGCATTGTGACTAAGATGCTGTTGTGTAAAGGATGTCGCGATCCTGACTGTGTTTCTCATGTGCTATGGCTTACCTCAGAATATCCTGCTATCTGCATAGCTTCAGCTCAGTATGCAAACTGCAATCTGTGCTGCTTGGTTCTGATTGGCCACCTGAGTGGAGATCCTCTGTGAGTAATTAGCAGGAACCAGTGTGCAGCATTCTTATGCTGGCCACACATCTGACCAACTTTCCTCCAACCATCCAACTAGTTGGTTGGATGGAATAAAAACCTGGTACTGGATAGGAGCAAATATAATTTGTAATTAAGTCATTTGTTTCCCAAATCTGAAAATGGACAACTGTCATTCAGACAATGTACTGTAGTTGGACCTATTTGATTTAAACAATTTCACTGAATGTTTTTGTCCATTCTCCTGAGTTTGTGAGCAAATAGCTTATTGGCATTTGCCCCCATACAGTACCAGATTTTCAGTCCAACCAACCAACTAGTTGGATGGTTGGAGGAGAGTTGGTCTGATGTGTGGCCAGCATTAGGAATTTAGGCTTCAGTGTTTTTTTGACCTACTAGGCCTCATTCCACATCTAAAGCCTAACTGGGAGTACAGACATGACAGGGTCTGATCACCTGACTAAAGGTGCCCATACACGTCCCGATGCGGGCTGTGCGATGTGTGCTTTGAGGTGTGCGCTCCCGCGCCACCTCATCGCACAGTACAAAAAGTATGTGCTGCAGATACTTTTTGTACTTAGTTTTCATCGCATCGCATTGCATGCACAATGCATGCACAAGGCATGCAATGCGATGCGATGCATGCTAGTTAAGCACAGAACGCACGCCCGCATCGAGATATCCAATCCTGTGGCTGCCTGAGACTTTCTGAATCATCTGATTTTAGTCACCAATTACCACAAGGTACTGTATAAGTAGAGAGACCTGAGATACAGAAATTGTTCCTGCAGTCACACAGCCAAAAGGCACGTTACAATTATTGTATCCAATATCGCATCTCGTCGCATCTCGGTTTTGCGATAAGATGAGATGAGATCTAGTACAAAAAGTACGTGCTGCACATACTTTTTGTACTAGATCTCATCTCATCTGATCTCATCGCAAAACCTAGATGCGATGAGATCCAATATTGGATACAATGATTGTAACGTGTATGGGCACCTTTAGTGTGAGCTTAGCAGCTGAGGGTCCTGGTAGTTAATACTGATTACCCTGGTTCCTGAATATCTCTGCTCTTTGTTACTCAGCTGGCTTCCAAATACACTGTTATTCAGCACGGTTCCCAGTGCTTCCAGTTATACCGGTACTCAGCCAAGTTCCCAGTGCTTCCAGTTATACCGGTACTCAGCCAAGTTCCCAGTGCTTCCAGTTATACCGGTACTCTGCCCGTTTCACAGTGCTTCCAGTTATACCAGTACTCAGCCAAGTTCCCAGTGCTTCCAGTTATACCGGTACTCAGCCAAGTTCCCAGTGCTTCCAGTTATACCGGTACTCTGCCCGTTTCACAGTGCTTCCAGTTATACCAGTACTCAGCCAAGTTCCCAGTGCTTCCAGTAATACCGGTACTCAGCCCGGTTCCCAGTGTCTCGAGTTATACCTATACTCAGCCCGGATCCCAGTGTCTCGAGTTATACCTATACTCAGCCCGGATCCCAGTGTCTCGAGTTATACCTATATTCAGCCCGGTTCCCAGTGTCTCGAGTTATACCGGTACTCAGCTTGGTCCCCAGTGTCTCGAGTTATACCTATACTCAGCCCGGATCCCAGTGCTTCCAGTTATACTGGTACTCAGCCCGGGTCCCAGTGCTTCCAGTTATAGTGGTACTCAGCCCGGTTCCCAGTGCTTCCAGTTATACTGGTACTCAGCCAAGTTCCCAGTGCTTCCAGCTATACCGGTACTCAGTCCGGTTCCCAGTGCTTCCAGCTATACCGGTACTCAGTCCGGTTCCCAGTGCTTCCAGTTATACCGGTACTCAGCCAAGTTCCCAGTGCTTCCAGTTATACCGGTACTCAGCTTGGTTCCCAGTGCTTCCAGTTATACTGGTACTCAGCACAGTTCCCAGTTATACCGGTACTCTGCCCGGTTCCCAGTGCTTCCAGTTATACCGGTACTCTGCCCAGTTCTCAGTGCTTCCAGTTATACTGGTACTCAGCCCGATTCCCAGTGCTTCCAGTTATACCGGTACTCAGCCCGGTTCCCAGTGTCTCCAGTTATACCGGTACTCAGCCAAGTTCCCAGTGTCTCCAGTTATACCAGTACTCTGCCCGGTTCCCAGTGTCTCCAGTCATACCGGTACTCAGCCATACGGTTCGCCATATGCAAGGGGGTGGAAATCGTTTGTTTTTTGGGAGTGTCAGGGAAAATGCAGATGTGCCAAAGTCCGTTAATGATGGTTGTGATGCCAGCGGCAGCCCAGATGTGCCTGTGTTCATCACAGCCGCTCAGTAAGCGGCTGCAATGACTGGTACCCAGTGTAAAAATCATTAGATGGTGAGCGTGTTACGAGGGGTTTTGTACATTTTCGCTGGTGTGAGAACAGATGCGCAGTCGTACACAACCATACGTACAGTGAGCACATTCATTTGCAACGCCGGATTTCACTGGGGCGAGGCGGAGGCTAAAGTGATCGCTGGCAGTGGGAATTTGCAGCCTTATGAGCAGATCTGAATTAGGCCCTTAGTACGTAAAAGAGGCACCAAAAATGTTACCCGTGCATGCATCATCTCCTGACAGTACTGCTGGAACCTCCTCCTGATTGGCAAAGATAAATAATACAAATCCACATAATGTTGTCTCCCCCATCCCTGTTTCTGGGGTTTAGTCCATGAGCTTCTCTTTTGTCCCTTCATTTGCTGTCCTGACCTTATCCCCTATCACTTCCTTCAGACCCTCCTCATTGGTGCCTGCTCCCACATGGGGCGGGTATGGGTTGTTAGGTCTACAACAACTAGGTTGACAAGCATTGGGTCAACTTGGGTTTAGGACGACCGGACATTAGGTCGACACAAGAATTAGGTTGACAATGTTTAGGTCGACAGTCAAAAGGTCTAAATGGGGTTTTTCACAGTTTTTTTGACCCAAATGTCAACACAGTCGACATGGACACAGTTTGAAGTGCACCACATCGCTGGCTATGCTTCGGGCACACTATTTTATTCTCCCACCACACCCGCATGTCCTAAGTATAGGCCTGTTACTGACCAATCATCTCCCAGTTCCATATGATTCCCAATCCTGTATGTGAACATAGTAATCATATCACCTCTCAGCCTCCGTTTCTCCAGTGACAACATATTCAGTCTGGTAACCTATCTTTGTATTGTAGTGATTCCAGACCTGTTACTAGCTTAGTCGCCCTTCTCTGTACCTGTTCCAATTCATTTATGTCCTTTTTAAGGTGCAGGGCCCAGAACAGAACACAGTATTCCAAGTGTGGTCTCACAATGCCTTGTAAAGAGGCACTATCACATTGGCATCCCTTGAATCCATTCCCCTTATAATGCATGCCAGTGTCCGGTTTGCTTTTGCTGCTGCACTTGAGCAGTGCGCACTATTACCCAATTTATCATCTTTGATGCCCTCCAAGTCCTTCTCTACAGCAGAATTCCCTATAATAACTCCATTTAACCTATAAGTAGCTTGTTCATTTTTGTTCCCAAAATTAATTACTTTACATTAATCAACGTTAAACTGAATTTTCCACCTTTCCGCCCACCTTTCCAGTTTAATTAAATCACTTTGTAGTGTTTCCAAATCCTCTCCAGAGTTAATTTCCTTACTCAATTTTGTGTTGTCCGCAAATATTGCAATTTTAAGCACTATGTCACTTCCAATATCATTAATGAATATATTAAACAAGGTGGGTCCCAATTATTGAACCTTGTGGGACTCCACTTTGGACCTTACCCCAGCTGGAATGTATGCCATTTACCACCACTCTCTGTTCCGGTTTGTGCAACCAGTTTTTAAACTAATTACAAATTGTATCTCCTAACCCTAAATTACCTAGTTTCATTAATAACCTTTTATGTAGCACCGTGTCAAAAACTTTAGCGAAATCAAGCAGCATTACATCAACAGATTTCCCTAAGTCCAGCCCCCTACTGACTTCCTCATAGAAGCTAATTAAATTAGTCTGCCATTATCCATTTTTGACAAACCCATGCTGAGCCTTACTTATCACCTTCTGTTCTAAGAAATTTTGGATACTATCTCTTATTATTCTTTCTTATATTTTCCCCATAATGGATGTAAGGCTGACCGGTCTATAATTTTCAGGGTTAGTTTTGCTACCTTTCTTCCATATTGGTACTACGTTAGCTATGCGCCAGTCCGTTGGTACCGTCCCCGAGTTTATTGATTCCTCGAATATCAGATATAATGGTAGTCATTTCTTTTAGTATCCTAGGGTGTATTTCGTCCGGGCCAGGAGATTTGTTACTATTTAGGTTCTGTAATCTATTTTTGACTATTTCCTCACTCAAACATACAGTTTGGGAGCAATCAAGAGCCGAGCATTTAATCTGTGGAAGATCTTCTGAAGACTTGCCTCTCAATATACACTTAATTCCCCAACCTTATTATCTAGTCCAGGTTCTATATAATTTCTCCATTAATTTCTCTGTGTTGTTCAAGATATATCACCTTATAATAACCATGATACTTATACTTTTTAGCTTTCCTGGGGGGAGGGGCTTGCCATAATTAAGCTCCACCCCATTCATGTATATGCCGTGATTCTTGGCTCTTCGGGGAGGCGGTGGTACTAAATGACGCAATTTGCATTCTTTTAGCTCAATTTTTGTGACCCTTCCAGCCATTGTGGGAGGGTAGGTAAGTATGTTGATACTATAAAATGTCATGTCTTACTGTTACTGTGAATTACCCTGCATGGTGCTGCAGAAACTTTCTGGTACCTTAAAACTTATCTATAATAATGATGATAATAAACTTTTATTCTTTAAATCAATAAATCATCATTATAACCAATGTTGGGCATGGGACACATTTCTCTATTATAACAGAGTGTTACAGGACTGAGCATCTACGTGACTTAATGACTGGTCCCTTAGGCACACAGCACTTCTCCACTGTAGCTGAATAAGCATTGTTATCCTGGGGAGGCCATAGGGGACCAGGGCTGCCAGTACACAGCTGTATATATAGAGGAGCTGAGTATACGGCTGTATATACAGAGGTGCTGAGAACATGAGGCCTCCGCAGGACAGAACATGACTCCAGACAGTTTTTCAATTTCATTTTTTTACAGTAAGTTACAGATTTGCTGTCACACTAAATTGTGATCAACGTCCTCTACAATCGAAAGGCTTTAGATGAATCGGGCTGTGAAATCGGCCCAAATCACACATGTAGACATCCCCTCTGACCCGATGCGCAGTCCAATGCACATCGGATCAGAGTCGGCAGGTCGGACGGGCTGCACATAAGATTTTCTAAATCTTATGTGCAGCCCGGAGCTGGGCGGGGGATGGCAGAGGGGGGAGGATGCCGGTTACCAGAGAGCCAGGCGGAGGGAGCAGGGGGGGCGGCACAGTGAACCAGGCAGTGAAAGACGCCAGCGGCAGGAGCAGAGGAGCACTTAAAAAAAATGCCCATACAAATGAATGGGCAGCCATTGATTGGCTGAGACCTCTTTCAGCCAATCAGTGATTAGCTGAGAGAGGTCTCAACCAATCAATGGCTGCCCATTCATTTGTATAGGCTTTTTCATTTAAGTGTAATGTATGGGGGCCTTAAGGTCCTGATTCAGACCTGTTAGCAAGGCTGCTTTTTCAGCAAATGGACAAAATCATGCTGCACTGCAGGTGGGGCAGATGTAACATGTGCAGAGAGAGAGTTACATTTGGGTGGGGGGGTGTTCAAACTGAGATCTATATTGCAGTGTAAGAATAAAGCAGCCAGTATTTACCCTGCACAGAAACAAAATAACTCCCCCAAATCTAACTCTCTCTGCACCTGTTACATCTGCCCCACCTGCAGTGCAGCATGCTATTGTCCTTCCAAAAATTGCAGCTTTGCTATCAGTTCTGAATGAGGCCTACACTGTAAGTTACCCAGTAAGTAGCTACTGCAGCGAATCATTACATCCTAACCTGTCCTGTGTGTAATATTGTATTATTTACAGTATATATTTGGGTCATGTCCAGATTTCCCACTGAGGCTCGGGCCTGGGGGGGGGGGGGGGGGGGGGGGGGGGGGCAACTGCTGGGGGAGGCAAGGCATGTTGATTCACCAGTGGGGGTGTCACATATGTCTGGAGTGGGGGGTCATGGGAGGATTGTTAATCGTGGTGGGTGGCCTGTTAATCGCGGGATGGGGATCACTCTCTCTTTCTCTCCTCTCTCACTTTCTCTCTCTCTGCACTCTCACACTCTCTCTCTCTCTGCGCTCCCTCTCTCTCTGCGCTCCCTCTCTCTCTGTGCCCCCTCTCTCTGCACTCTCTCTGTGCTCCCCCTTTCTGCACTCTTGCACTCTCTCTCTGTGCTCTCTCTCTCTGCGCTCCCTCTCTTTCTTTGCTCCCTCTCTCTGCGCTCCCTCTCTCTCTCTGTGCTCCCTCTCTCTCTGTACTCCCCCTATCTCTCTGCACTCCCTCTCAGGGCCGTCTTAACATTAGGAAGGGCACCTGGGCAACCTAGTTCACTGGACCCCCCCCAAATTAGTTTGCCCAGGAGCCCACAGTCACCTCCCCAACCCTCACCTCTCTGGCTACGTGCGGCAGCCAGTCAGCTTCCGGCGTAATGTCCCTTACACATAATTCCCCTCGTAGTGCCCCTTAAACATTGCCCATATTACTGCCCCTTACAGAATTCCCATACTGATTCCATATAAGAGGAGAGACCTCATTGCCACGTCCCTCTATCCCCACCACAAACACCCTGTCCCCCAACATACACCCCATAACCCTCTATCCCCACCACAAACACCCTGTTCCACCCACAGACCCCCTATAAAGCTTTACTCACATATACACCCTAGTCCCCCTGTTTGTGCCACATTCACTCCCTATTCCTCTACACCACTCCCAATTACACACCCTACTCTTTCACTGTCCCCAACATACCCATACCATCCAACACCAGGGTGGTGAGTCTGGACCTCTTTTAGGTTTGTTATACTGGAGCTCGAGCATGGTCCCCCTTCTGATGGCCACAACTTACCAGCACATTGGGAGCCGGGTGGGCGGGATGATGATGTTAGCTGCGGCGGCTGTGATGGCTGTCACGAGAGGGGAGCAGTGCCGCGGATCGCCCCTGCACGCGACATCTGACAGTGGGGACCCCCCAGCTGTCCGCTGCCCAGGCGCTCCCAGTCCCCGCTGTAACAGTGCACTAGTGTGTGCTGCTGCGCCTGCTATTTAAGATTCACATATCCCGCTGGACCGCGCTAGCCAATAGGCGCTCGCGGTCCAGCAGCCACCAGTTGATTGGCTGCTGGACCGCAAGCGCCTATTGGCTGGCGGTCCAGAGGGAGACGTGAATTTTAAATAGCATCACGTCTCCCGCACACAGCGAGCCGCGGTGGGAGCTAGCGGGGGAGATGGAGCGGGTGAGCTGGCGGTGCTGGGACGGCTCCGGCGCCAGGATAGCTTCCATCGCCCGGAGCTGGTGCTCCACCGGCACCGCCCTCGCTACGCCTCTGCCGCCACCGCCCTGATCCCCCTGCCCGGATCCCCCAGCGAGGGAGAGCGGATTCCCGGACCCCGGCCACCATCTTTCCCATTGGGCTGGGCCGGGGGCCCCTAGGTCCTAGGGCCCCCGGGCAACTGCCCATCGTGCCCAATGGGAAAGACGGCACTGCTCCCTCTCACTCTGTGCCCCGTCTCTCTGCACTCTTGCACTCTCTCTCTATGCTCACTCTTTCTGCACTCTGTCTCTCTGCACTCCCTCTCTCTCTGCACTCTCTCTCTCTGTGCTCCCTCTCTCTCTCTGCACTCTCTCTGCACTCTCTCTCTCTCTGTGCTCCTTCTCTCTGCACTCTTGCACTCTCTTTCTGCACTCCCTCTCTCTCTGTGCTCCCTCTCTCTGCGCTCTTGCACTCTCACTCTGTGCCTCCTCTCTCTATGCTCACTCTTTCTGCACTCTGTCTCTCTGCACTCTCTCGGCACTCTCTCTCTCTCTCTGTGCTCCTTCTCTCTGCACTCTTGCACTCTCTTTCTACACTCTCTCTCTCTGTGCTGCCTCTCTCTGCACTCTTGCACTCTCTCTCTCTCTGTGCCTCCTCTCTCTGCTCTCTTGCACTCTCTCTCTACGCTTACTCTTTCTGCAGTCTGTCTCTCTGTGCTCCCCCTTTCTGCACTCTCGCACTCTCTCTCTCTCTTTGCTCCCTCTCTCTCTCTGCACTCTCTCTGCACTCTCTCTCTCTCTCTCTCTCTGTGCTCCTTCTCTCTGCACTCTTGCACTCTCTCTCTGTGCCTCCTCTCTCTGCTCTCTTGCACTCTCTCTCTACGCTCACTCTTTCTGCAGTCTTGCACTCCAAAACAAGCTTGCCTATATCTGCTGTTAAAAAAATATCACTTGGGCAGCACGGATGGTGTAGTGGTTAGCATTACTGCCTCAATGTCTGTGTGTGCATGTATATGTGGAGGTAGGGAATATAGATTGTAAGCTCCACTGGGGCAGGGACTGATGTGATCAAATATTCTCTGTTCAGCGATGCGGAATATGTGTGCGCTATATAAGCAACTGGTAAAAAATGAATATCTAGACCAGAGCTTTTCTGTTGAGCCCCGTACACATGGGGAGATGGGGGAGGAAGTGCTGAGCGATGGGGGGGGGGCCCTGCTTAAGCACATATCAATCATCACACAGCACCGCACACCCGTGATGCACCCATGATGTGTGCTGTGCGGAGCAGTGTTTTGCCTATGCTGATAGGCAAAATGCTGCGATCTTATCAGGAAAGACAGTGTTTTCCCTGCGGGTGATGGCGATGCGCAGTCGCATAAGCACGGAGCGGTCCCTGCTCCATTTCTATGCACTCTAGACAAATTGCATAGAAATGGGGCAGAAATCACCCCATGTGTATGCCCCTTTAGGACAATCTTTCAGGATTGTATATTGAGTATATACAGTATACAGTGCGTGCTTTGTTATCCAGCTGGGAAGGGCCACTGAGGGGGTGCTGAGGGTACAGCCGTCCTGGGCCCAACCACTCTGACAGATAGGGAAGGGCCTGGGCCACTCATTCCACTGTCCCTTCAGTGGCAGCAAGAGACCACGGAGCCGCACAATCCGGCTTGGCCACCTCATGTGTGTCCTCTGACGCCCCCTCCACCGGCTACTCTTACCGGTGCCCGCCAGCCAGATTCCCAGTGCATCTTGCTCCCTTTTTGGTGTACAATTCAGTTGGAGTCCCGGCCACCAGCCAATCAAAGATCGCGGACCAGCTACCTCGGTTAGTGTTAGCCATTGGCATCAATTTGTAGATAGTGTATTTCTTTATTTGCCATGTGTCGGGCCTGGTGCCTCGAACCCCTACCGTTGCGCTTAGCGCACTTTACTGTTCCCAGGCATAGTCCGTGTGGATGGAAAAGTATGGATTTTTTTTTTAAACTTGTTGACCTTTTTTCATTTGTCCACCATTACTATGCCAAAATTTTGTTTCTGCCAGTCTATTGTCTATGCTGACCTACTGCATGTTGACCAATAGTGGTTGTACTATTGACCGTTGTGGGACATTGGTGGCACAAAATAACCGTGTTGTAACATTTTCCTGGCGATACTCTAATAGAGTCATCTGGAGATATTATAACGGTTACGGTATTAAGTCCACAGCCAACTATTGATCAACAGTCAAAAGTCAAAAGGTTGACACAGTAAAAAGGTTGAGATGGTCAAAAGGTCTATATGAATTTTTCGTGGATTTTTTTGTGTGTCTATGTTGACGGCTCAACATGGACACCATATAATTGTACCTCGTCCCCTTGCATGGCTCACTGCACTCGTCATGCTTCGGGCATACAGTAGCATATTTAATGGAATGCCTGAGTGCATTTATCTTGTTATCTAACACTTTTTATCTTTCTTTATACATACAGTATATACAGCAGTGTTTCTTGCAGACATTCTCTGATGAACCGATGGCCAACACAACAGATGTCTTCAACTTCGTCCTTCTTGGTTTCCCGGGTCTTCCAGAAAAGTTTCATCTCGTGGTCTCCCTGGTATTCTTCCTAATGTACAATGTATCGCTGTTCTCCAATGGCTTAGTCGTAGGCTTGATCATCCAGCGGGAGCACCTACACCAACCAATGTATGTCATTATTGGAAACCTGGCTCTTTCCGACCTTATCTTCGACACGTTGACCTTGCCAAAGATCATCGGCAAGTATTGGTTTGGAGATGATTCTTTGTCCTTTCATGCATGTTTTTTCCAAATGTTCTTTGTGCATCAGCTTGGTTCTCTGGATTCCTTTATTATCATGCTGATGGCGGTCGATCGCTTTGTGGCAATATGTAAACCGCTCCATTACTGTTCCATTATCACCAACAAAGTGGTTTCCGTTATCTGCTTCATCTTTTGGCTGATAGCGGCAGCCATTGGACTAAGTATTGTGGTCATGGGGATGCACCTGCCGTACTGTGGGTCCAATAAAATTAAGAGCTGTTTCTGCTCCCTCACCCCTGTGGCGGTTTTGTCCTGTGTAGACTCTATAGTGACCAGGCGTACTGTCTTCACCATAGCGTTAGTTGTCCATCTTTTTCCATTGTCCTACATTTTATTTTCATATGTGATAATAATCTGGAAGATCCGCCTGATGGCCCATTCTGGGAATTGGCGGAACTTATTGTACACGTGCAGCAACCACTGGCTGGTCATTTTCTTGTACTTTATACCCAGATTGGTGGTTTACACGTACAATCAGTCTCAGCCAATATCTAATGCTGATGTCAATGTGTTACTTATCTGTATCTATACGTTTGGGCCACATTTTATCAGTCCCATAATATATTGTCTGAGAACAGAAGAGATAAAACAGACTCTGAGAAAAGTCTTCTGGAATGTGATTAGGGGATTTACAGTAAATAAATGTCAAATATAAAGAAAAATGTCTTGTGATGTTTATGTACTTGTGGCGTTTGAGTCACCCCCACAGCATGTGCTGTGCTGACAGCAGACTCAGCATGAGCTCTCACACTGTCAAGCATAACCAGCCACAGGCTCATTGAGCTGGTCCTGGTTCCCCAAATGCAGGGGGACAAAATCGTGGGGATCCCCCCGTATTTAAGAAACCTGCACCAGGCTCTTGGACGGTCCTGGTTCCAAAAATATGGGGGACAAAAAACTGGAGGTCCACCATATTTTGTAACCCCTAGCCGAAACATGACGACCGTGATTGGTGAGCCCTGGAAGCCCCCGCCCCTCAGGCTTCATCCATCCAGTGCTGAAGCCCGGGCCTGTCCCCAGAGTGGGGGTGAATGCCGGGCTGATAAAATAAGTTAAAAAATTAGCATAAAAAATTATTTTTACATCAGAACTACAAGTCCTAGAAGCCTCCCCAGCATGTGGGGCATTAATGGGCCCCGTAAGACTTATAGTTCCCCCGTAAAAAGAATGTTAAGCTAAACACACACACACACCTAGATTAGTACTTAACTTTTTTACATACGTATTACACCAATGACTTATACATTACCCTTCCTCGCTCCCACAAAGCTGCTTCTCTGGCGCAGCTCACCCCGCCCTGACAGTGGAGTGAACCCGGTCCCCGGCACTCACTGCGGGGACCGGAATCCCTCCGACCTCCATGCTGGGAACCCTGCTCAGACTTGATTGGCTGAAAGCCTAGGGGGACCCCTTTATTGGGTCCATACTCCCCCAGCCACGGTCGTCATGTCGTACACATGTGATTTGGCAAAATTTCATGGGCCTCTCCAGCGGAATCTTGTGAAATCGGGCCCAAACCACATTAGCTGTGTGACCCGGCCAGTGTGATCAGCTGTGTGTGTATGATGGACCCGGCCAGTGTGATCAGCTGTGTGTGTACGATGTACCCGGCCAGTGTGACCAGCTGTGTGTGTCTGATGGACCAGGCCAGTGTGATCAGCTGTGTGTGTCTGATGGACCCGGCCAGTGTGATCAGCTGTGTGTGTCTGATGGACCCGGCCAGTGTGATCAGCTGTGTGTGTCCGATGGACCCGGCCAGTGTGATCAGCTGTGTGTGTCTGATGGACCTGGCCAGTATGATCAGCTGTGTGTGTCCGATGGACCCGGCCAGTATGATCAGCTGTCCCCCCCCGATGAACCTGGCCAGTGTGATCAGCCGTGTGTCCAATGGACCCGGCCAGTGGGATCAGCTGTGTGTGTATAAGGTCTACTGTATGTAACAAGATTCAGATTGAATATCATGAACATAGGACAGTTCAGAGTGAAGGATGGCACCTAGGCAGCGAGTTTGTGGGGTGAGGTTTATTATTGAGTTATTGATAGTGATGGAGATAGGTTGGTAATTACCACTGGCTGGTATAATTATGTTTGAGTTGGTATGATGGCATTCAAGATGAAATGGCAGAAAGTAATTGCGTAATATGGAACAATACAGATGGTGACAGGTCTGGGGAGGGGTATATGTCATAAAGTCGACAATAATTAGGTGGACAGTCAATAGGTCAATGAAAAGTTCGACATGAGTTTTTCGTTGTTTTTCGTCTCGACATACTGTAAGTCAACATGGACACTGTATAAATGTGCTGCGTATCCCCTTGCTTTGGGCACTATTACTCCCTCTATGTGCACATGAATAGTTGAGTATGAAAAAAACGCATTTATTTAAAAAAAAAAAACATGGAAAAACTCATGGCCTTTAGACTTAGCAGTGACCAGATAATTTACTACCATGGTCAGTGCTGTCTCTGTTGGAGTGAAATGAAAACCTGAATCTGGGTCCAAGTTGTACGAGTTAAGAAAGTGTGTGAGGCGAGTGTAGGCAAGAGTCTCATGTAGAGAGAGAGAGAGATTGACAATTTTAGTTAAGGTCTTCATGACTGGAAGTTATAAATCAGATTAATAGGTTTGGTTTGTGAATGCAAACCTTCGGGAATAATAATAATAATAATTATAATAATAGTCACTTTATTTATATAGCGCTCTTCCTCCAATAGGACTCAATTACATTTTTGGGCATTTGATTGTATTATAGTGGGCATTAACTTACTCTTACAATAAAACGCATTGGGTGTTATGCTTTGATTTCCTGTCTTCATTAAGATTATAGTACATAAGTTATTCTGTTTTATTTACATTTCAAAATGTTACTAGGATTATACCATTTTGGACATCATCATCAACCACCCACTGTACTCATCCTATCTTAAAGTTACCCTTACCTCCACTATAGTGCCTCTGAGGCACAAGTGGGCATAGGTGCCGGAATCATGTATTCAGGTATATTGTACGTGTGGGCAGATTTTTGAACCACCACAAAGTGGTTAATGTTAAGCCTCTCTATATAAGTCTACAACCATGCTAAGGATTATTGTGAATCTGGAATTAGCGATAATATGTATTTCCTCAATTTACTTAAATTGGATTTCAGCAGAAGTATCAGATATTTTTGTGAACATTACTGAAATGAAACCTCTCGGTATGACTCAAAACAGACAAAAAATGAAAAAGTCCCAAGGCGCAGCCGATCCTTGCAGCCACAAGTTAGAAGAGGGACCACAAACAACGAGTTAGAGAGTTAGAAAGAAAAAGATCCTCCATTTCACTAATGACACTTCCGAGTCGTCTAGTGAATTGGCTACTAAGATTTTTAACTTAAGTGATCATGTACTTACTCCCAATGAGACATTAGTCTTACAAAAGGGCCTTAAATGTTCCCCTAGCAACCAGATTAACTTCTTCGACGTCTTTATTGATGTAAATAAATTTATTAGAAAAATATCTTTAAAGAATTTTTTTGCAACAAAGGAACTACCTGCTATAGAGACAGAACCTAATCCTTTTAAAAATGCCTCGTCATTTAATCCACAACATATGAAGGGCTGTTTTGTTGAATCATTTCAGAAAATTGTCAACAATGAGCTGAATACCCTTTAAAGACAACCTTCCCACACTAAAACTTAATTTATCAAAAGGTGAAAGAGAAGTGGTAGATGCCCTGAGAGAAAATGATAACCTGATAATCAAACCCGCCGATAAAGGCGGTGGGGTGGTGGTACTCAATAAAGCAATGTATGTTACTGAGGCACTCCGTCAACTCAGGGACGGTAATACTTACAAAAAACTTTAGACCGACCCGTCTGGTAGGATTCTTATTAAACTTAAAGAGTTAATCAATAAATACGTAACACTTGAGACCATATCCAGCGAAATTGCTGAATTTCTCATTAAAGAAGATTTTTCAGTTCCGGTACTGTACTTGTTATCGAAAATGCATAAATGTAGCATTAATCCACCCGGACGACCTATCATAGCCGGGACTAATAGCCTAACAGCCAATTTGTCACACTTTGTGGACCATCACCTCCAACCCTTAGTGTTAAAAAAACAGTCTCACCTAAAGGACACTAAAGATGTCCTCAATAAGCTACATAGTATAAAGTGGGAGGAGAACTACCTACTTATTACAGCCGACATTACATTGCTTTATACTATTATCAACCACCGCGATGGAATTGAAGCAGTTAAAAATACTTTGGGCCAAACAGATATGGCTCTGGATTTACAAAATCTTCTTTTAGAAAGCATAGATTTTATATTGCATAATAATTACTTCAATTTTGATGGTTGCTACTACAACCAGGAGGTTGGAACGGCAATGGGGACCAGATTTGCCCCCAGCTATGCCAACATCTTCATGGCCAGATGGGAAGACTCCGTGGTCTGGCAAGGTCATAGCTGGGGTGCAAATCTGGTCCAATTGTGGCGTTATATTGATGACGTCTTGTTCGTCTGGAGTGGAGATGAAGGCACGCTTATGGATTTCTGTTCCTACCTTAATACCAATACTTTAAATATAAAGTTATCCTTCAATATAAGCAAAGTAGAGGTCAATTTTTTGGACCTGAGAATTTATGTGGATGCTGGCAAAATAGAAACATCAGTATATGTAAAGCCCTCGGATTCTAACATCTACATTAACCCTTCAAGTAATCATTTGAAAAAATGGATCTCTAATGTACTGAAGGGCCAATTCATACGTCTTAAGCGCAACTGCTCAACCACTAACAACTTTGAAGAAAGTGCCAATATGATGAAAAGCAAATTCCTCAATAAAGGCTATGACACCAACCTTATAGAAAGAGCTTTAGATACCACACGCGATCTACCTAGAGATCAACTACTTGGCACTAATGCACCAAAACCTAAATTTTCCAATAAATCCCATGATCTAGCATTTACCACTCGGTATACTAGCTACCATAGATCAATAGAAAAAATCTTTAAGAACAATTGGAAATTGCTGTTGGAGGACCCCGTCTTGGTTAATATTCTTCCAAAGACCCCGAAATTAATTTATAGAAGGGCTGCCAACTTAAAAGATAAATTGGTTGCTAGTGCATTCTCCTCACAATCAACTGGCGTCCTAACACGCAACAAAGGCTTCCACCGTTGTGGAGATTGTAGTATGTGCAAATCCTGCCCATCATCTGTAAGGAAGTTCACTGAAATTAGTCTGAACAATCGAGTTTTTAGGCCACAACAATGTATCACATGTAACTCGAACTATGTGATTTACGCCATTCGTTGTTCCTGTAACAAAATATATGTCGGCTAGACTAAGAGGAATTTGAAAATAAGACTTGCCGAACATGTCCGCAATATTAAAAAAGGATATAAGGAACATCCGTTTTCTCTACATTTTAAAGAATATCATGACTGCTCTACAAACGGTATTACAGGTTTCTGGGGCCTTGAAGCAGTCAAAGCAAATTGGCGTTATAACAATAGAGATATTCGCCTAGCAAAAACAGAAATGAGGTGGATTTATAATCTAGCCTCACTCTCTCCGTCTGGCCTAAATCACGAGTTCGAGCTCAAATGGTTTTTATGAGATTGATTTATGGTTCAAAATATCATTTTTAAAAACGTTTTTTAACATTATGTACATGTTTTATTCTATTTTGTCCTTTATTCTATCGTTATATTAATTATGTTTGCCTGCTATTGTACAGGTATTATACCAATAGATGGAGGAACTTTTTTAACTTTTCATACCCTCCAACATTTGAATATAAGAAATCGGTACACATTCAGAAAGAGGGCGTGGCCATTACCAAAGGGGCGTGGTCATGTGCAAAAAGGGTGCTGCCACGTTCCCTTTCTGAATGTGTACTGTGTGCACCAACTACTACACCCCATGGCTATATGTACTCAGGTTACCTATGCTGATGGTGTCCCCTGTCCCGTTGCTTGTACCGCCGCTCTCGCACTTCCCCTGTCGCATGAGGCGGGCAAGATTCAAATTCATTTCCAGACCGATGTGTTGTGATTGGCCGCAGTGTCTGTGTTATGATTGGCTGCAGTGCCTGCACTGTGATTGGCTGCAGAGTGTGTAGACGGCTCCCATTGGCTGCAGCACTGTCAGTGTTATACATTACAAACTTATTTATACAGATGGGCATCTCCCCTGTCAGCCAAGCCAGCATCGGCTGTCATATTCTGCAGTTCCCCATAACAGCACTGCTATAGTGGGTCCCCAGCTGCTATCAGGCTCCAAGTGCCCAGCAGTGCATGCTGGGACTTGTAGTTCGCAACAGGAGATTTATGTTTGCCAGCAGATGCGAGTACTGGTATAAGTTAAGGAAAAGGAGACGAAGAGCGGAAGTAGCGGGCAGGGCCGTTTCTAGACAATTTAGCTCCCAGGGCAAAGAAATAAAAATGCGCCCCCCCCCCCCCACAATACATAACATGGTACAGAAGAAATTGCGCGCGCCGAAGGTGCGCGCCGAAATAGGGGGCGTGATTTATTTTATGTAACCCCTGGGAGTGCTGCAGTTGGACTTGAGCACCCAGAGGCTACTAATAACTTCTACACATATAAGGAGAGAGATGGACAATGTCTTTTAACATTCCAGGAAGAGAAACTACACCTCCCAGGAGGCCACTGTAAAAAGGGGGAGGAGCTAAAAACGGATCTGTGTGTGGGAGGACTGGAATCCCCCAGTGCATGAGGGAGAGGAGATCAAAGAGTATCCAGAGAGAGAGACTGTGCTGTGTGAGAAGTCCAGGAGAGGGGACCCAGTACAAGAAGGCACAGTATTCTTGATATAGACAGAACTCACAGTTTTAGAGAAGGATTCCAGAGCCAGGGGGAGTGCTGTGAAGTGACAGTGAGGAGCACCAGGGAGAGGCTTGCATGCACCTCTGAGGAAGGACACATTGCTAGTCAGCCATCTTGAGTGAGAATCAAGTTCAAGTCTTGTGATCCCCATGTTTGCAGATAAGTAACTGTTATTTAAGTGGGGTTTGGACTGTGTCTGGCCACAAGGGCTGAAGAGTTAGGGATAGATGGGAGGGCAGGTAAATATGCAGCAAGCATCATGCATTTGAACTTATACTCCATGGTATTCCCCTGATGATAAATAAAAGCTGTGGAACTACAAGTCTCAGGATACACTTAAGCAAGGATACAAGCTGAGGAATTACTATTTGTTGCTGCATACATGTGTACACACTGGGATTGTTCTACTTTACTGCAAAGGATTAACAACTCCTGCAAAGCTGTAAACTGGACAGAGAGTGTTTCCAAGCCATGCTGACATCAATATAGAAGGGCCCCAACTGGCAGTGCACTGCTCCATTTGTGTGGTTGTGTGTGGTATCATTGTGCATGGAAGGTATTGTAGAGTTATAAGTAAATATGCTACATACAGCACATGTGGTTATTCCCATTAGCCAGCACCTGTAAGGTTAGTCTCTGAGATACTGAGTCAGTGTAAAAGTGTATGACAAGTGATGTTTATGTCAGAGACAGTTGGAATCATTTAGAGTTATTGTGCTAAGCGATTGTCCACAGTATAAGCTAGGAGCTGGTGTTATGCTTTCATCCCCAATGTCCTATTATTGTATTGTTCCCGTCATTCTGTCATGTCATTCCAATGTATGATTTTCATATAAAATTACAAAAGCTGCATTTAGTTGCCCCAGTTAAATAAATGTGCCAAGTTGGCTTCTGCAGCACACAGTGTGTCACAGCGTATTAGTACTGGGCAGGGGGTTTCCCGAATCTCCCCCTGGTGTACTTCCAGAACACTCCCCAGAAGAGAAGCCGTGATTCGGGTGGAGGCACTGCCAATAAAGTTCAGAGGTGAGATACACCTACATCATCTGGTACATATATACCCTTACTTCGCATACTACAGAAGGGGGTGTTACATTTAAAAGGGGCGCGTGGCTTAATATAAGGGCGTGGTCTAGCAGGAAACAATTACCTTACATCTCACTTTTGCAAACTGCACGTCTAGACATTGTCCTCCCGCAGTTAAGTTGGCGGGCTGAAGGCCACACAGTGACATAAAAATACAAAGGCCCACACAGTTACCTAGTACGCCTCACAGATCAAGGCCAAACAATGACTGGCTACTTAAATCATTATACACTTTTTACCCGTGATGCCAATTACACATTACGCCGCACACTGTGATGACAATGACATATTACGCCGCACACCATGATGACAATTACACATTATGTCGCACACTGTGATGACAATTACACATTACGCCGCACACTGTGATGACAATTACACATTACGCACACTGTGATGACAATTACACATTACGCACACTGTGATGACAATTACATATTACGCCGCACACCATGATGGCAATTACACAATACTCCCCACAACGTAATGCCTATTACACATTATGCCCCACACGCCGCTGCCATACAACTGATGCTGTTTACTAATATGCCCCCACAGTGGCAGATATGCCCCCACAGTGCCATACATATATGCCCCCACAGTGACAGCTATGCCCCCACAGTGCCACACATATGCCCCCACAGTGCCATACATATATGCCCCCACAGTGACAGCTATGCCCTCACAGTGCCACACATATGCCCCCACAGTGCCACATATATATGCCCCCACAGTGCCACATATATATGCCCCCACAATGCCATACATATATGCCCCCACAGTGCCAAATATGTCCCCACAGTGCCACATATATGCCCCCACAGTGCCACATATATATGCCCCCACAGTGGCAGATATGCCCCCTCAGTGCCACACATATATGCCCCTACAGGGCCATACATATATGCCCCCACAGTGACAGCTATGCCCCCACAGTGAAACACATATATACACCCACAGTGCCAAACATGCCCCCACAGTGACAGCTATGCACCCACAGTGCCACACATATATGCCCCCACAGTGCCAAATATGCCCCCACAGTGCCAAACATGCCCCACAGTGACAGCTATGCCCCCACAGTGCCACACATATATGCCCCCACAGTGCCACATATATGCCCCCACAGTGCCACACATATGCCCCCACAGTGCCACACATATGCCCCCACAGTGCCACACATATGCCCACACAGTGCCACACATATGCCCACACAGTGCTACACATATGCCCACACAGTGTCATATATGCCACCACAGTGCCACACATATGCCCCCCTCAGTGCAAGACCTATATGCCCCCACAGTGCTAGAATATTATATCCCAGCAGCAGCACAACTCACCGTTGCTGCTGCTGGGGAAAGCAGAGTCCGGGTCTCCGAGTCTCCCTCCAGTCCCCCCGCCGCCGCTGCTGCTGCTGTTGCTGCTTCATCAGTTCCCAGGGGAGGGGAGCACATTCTAGCGCATCTCTCCTTCCCCTTCACTATGCCAATCATAACTTGCGAGCTGGCTCCTGATTGGCTGCTGGCCCGCAAGATGATTGGCTAACAGCCCAGTGACACAGCCAGGGGAAGACAGAGACGCGCTATGCGCTCCTCTCCTCCCCTTTGAAACGAAATCATCTGTTGCTGGTGTGGCGGACACCGGGGAGAGGCGGAGGAAGGGGGGGGGCAGCGGCGTGGGGGGAGCTGCCGGGCGCCCCGGCTATTCAACAGAGGCGGACAAGCCGTGCGGCGCCCAAGGCGGCTGCATGGCTTGTCCGCCTCTAGAAGCGGCCCTGGTAGCGGGACTCAGGAGCAGTCGTCCACCCCCCAAGACACCCCACTTGTCTTACCAGTTGGTCTGTATCCTCCATTGCGGGTCGGGTGGGCAGTGGCACAACAAGCTGGGCCACAGAATGCTAACTCCTGCTGCTCCATTGTTACCTTCTCCTCCTCCCCCCGCATGCCCGGGACCGGTGCGAGCTTGCCGCCGCGCGTGAGTTAGGCAGCTTGCTCTGCATGACACCCAGGCCAGTGCAGGAAGGGAAGCGCCGCTGAGTCACTATAATAGGGCTTTCTGAGCAACTACACGTGCAGTCGCAGATCCTTACTCTGCGACTGCAGCCAGAGTCCATACACTCCTGTGCTGCCAGCGCCTTCAGTGACACCAGCACAGGGTTGCCTAAAACCGGTACATGCGGTACACTATGATTTAGCCGGTACAGACCGTTTAAAAACGGTACTGTACCGCATACTTGCCTACTTTTGAAAACGAGTTTCAGGGAGATTATAGTTGGTAGCAGAATTTTGCACAGGGGCGTGTTATGCTCCACCCAAAGGGCGTGTCTAGTTCCATATATGGAGAGATTGCAAAAAGAGATTGTGAACGTGGCACCTAGAAGCGTGGGTGTGTACTGCTACATCTGAGAGGAATCTTTTAAAATGACTTCTATCCAAATGTAGATGAGCCCCAAAGCAGTTAGTAAGAGCTACTGTACTTGGTAAAGTGCTGGGAAATGGTGCTGATGATTCAATGTAAATGTATCTGTCTCTCATTCCTTTATCCCCAAAAAATGTAACAGTGTAATGTGGGCTAGGTGACATGAGGGAGATTGCTAGACTGATGAGGGAGAGAGGGAGATTGCTGCTATTTCAGGGAGTCTCCTGCGGAATGCAGGAGGGGTGGTAACTATGATGTAACAGTGTAATGTGGGCTAGGTGAAATGAGGGAGATTGCTAGACTAATGAGGGAGAGAGGGAGATTGCTGCTATGAAGGGAGTCTCCTGCAGAATGCAAGAGGGGAGGTAACTATGATGTAACAGTGTAATGTGGGCTAGGTGACATGAGGGAGATTGCTAGACTAATGAGGGAGAGAGGGAGATTGCTGCTATGAAGGGAGTCTCCTGCAGAATGCAGGAGGGGAGGTAACTATGATGTAACAGTGTAATGTGGGCTAGGTGACATGAGGGAGATTGCTAGACTAATGAGGGAGAGAGGGAGATTGCTGCTATGTCAGGGAGTCTCCTGCCGAATGCAGGAGGGGAGGTAACTATGGTGTAACAGTATAATGTGGGCTAGGTGATATGAGGGAGATTGCTAGACTAATGAGGGAGAGAGGGAGATTGCTGCTATGAAGGGAGTCTCCTGCAGAATGCTGGAGGGGAGGTAACTATGGTGTAACAGTATAATGTGGGCTAGGTGATATGAGGGAGATTGCTAGACTAATGAGTGAGGGAGATTGCTGCTATGAAGGGAGTCTCCTGCAGAATGCAGGAGGGGAGGTAACTATGATGTAACAGTGTAATGTGGGCTAGGTGACATGAGGGAGATTGCTAGACTAATGAGGGAGAGAGGGAGATTGCTGCTACAGTATGTCAGGGAGTCTCCTGCAGAATGCAGGAAGGGAGGTAACTATGATGTAACAGTGTAATGTGGGTGAGGTGAAATGAGGGAGATTGCTAGACTAATGAGGGAGAGAGGGAGATTGCTGTTATTTCAGGGAGTCTCCTGCAGAATGCAGGAGGGTAGGCAACTATGCTGTACCGACTAAATCGGTACAGTTGGAGGGTATGCCTTTTGTATTTTTTGGCAAAATGATGTAACTTCTCA
Organism: Crinia signifera; assembly: GCF_055691185.1. Lineage (NCBI taxonomy): Eukaryota > Metazoa > Chordata > Amphibia > Anura > Myobatrachidae > Crinia > Crinia signifera. Next base: position 398,264,487 of record NC_139218.1, on the reverse strand, counting down.
TTCCTTAGGGTTGTGACCTAACATGTAACTACACCCTAAGGTCATATTTCAATTTTTTTCAAACTGTCCGGTATTTGTTCATTTATAAAACATTCCCATATGCACTTCCGGACTTATGCGCACAAAATGCTGTAAGATACACTTCCGCATTGTGCGTTCTACAGGCTATCTCGCGAGAGCCGCTACTATACGTCTCAGCCCTCCGGCACCTTGCGCTCTTGAAATCAAAGCCTGATAGCCGCTATGACGCACTTCCGCCCTCTTGCGTTCCAAGAGCCGGAAGTGAACTTCCGCATTTGCGGTTCATTTAGCCGCAAGTCACTGTTTTTATTCACATTGACTTATGCCAGGGTTGCCTACCCTCCCGGAATGGCCGGGAGGGTCCCGTAAATCGGGTCCCCCGGAAAGGGTGGCAATCCTCCCGCATATCCCCCCCAGTGTCCCTCGGCGGGGGGGTCCGCAGGTAAAATGTCGCGATCGCAGCATTTTAGCCCCGCCCCCCGCAGTGCAATGACTGAAATACCGGCATTGCACGGCGGGGGGCAGGGCTAAAATGCCGTTACGCTGTAGACATACCCCCAACAGGGCATCATCTGTGTGGCCACGCCCCCGGACCGGCTCTTTTTCCAGTCCTGGAAATGGCCCCGCCCCCCTGCCTGACAGAGCTGGCTGCCCTCTCCCGGAGAGGGCAACTCAAAAGTCGACAAATATGACTTATGCATTTCTGCAGACTAATAGTAGGAATGTATGTACACCACATCGCGGCATCCTTGTCTTTTACAGGCGCAAATACTGTATACCTTTAATTTCATACTTGATTAAACTAACCTCCGTAACCCGGAAGTAGAATCCCCATCTGGTATAAATACCTCCACACACTCAGTCACTCCTCAGCCTTGAGAATGACGGCAGCAGCCGTTGAAACATGTTGGCCAGGAGTGATTGAGGACTTTGATGTAAGCACTTTTCCCTGTCTTTACGGTCATTGGCCAATGTGACTGTTATTCAGGTGATTGTTTTATTCATTGTTTTTATTTTTCTATTCTTGTTGTTTGCCATTTTAAAACTTTTTTGGACTACCAATGAGACCCTTTTTTTCCTTCCTCCCTCACCGTACACCACTGTTTGTGGAAACTGAGATGAGGTGTTGAAAGGATTAAAAAGTCCATCCAAATACAAAGATACCTTTATGTGCTTCAAACAACTACCTATTTCAGTGAGTACGGTATGCATCTGAGGAAACATTATCCCTGAGCTGGTGCTGTGACTATCCTATGACACAAAACGGTGACCCCATAATCAAAGAAACCCTTACACGCTTTATCAGACTTCGTGTTAGAGTGAGTACGGTACGCACCCCTCATATTGCCTACTTCTGGGTCCCTACAGCACGTGGTGTTATTGAAGATCCATCATTGAAAGATACCTTTATAAGTGTATCATTCTTCACCTTCTTGTGAGTTGGGTACGGATCCCCCCTAATCACTGAGGGTTCATCCACACTGGTTCCCAATTAATAGAGTCTCTCTGACCTATTGTATGTTATTTATTCCTTCATACACACCGATTGCTGACTGAGAAATCCCTGTCAATCAAATTGCGACAACAAATCCAGCGCCGACAAGTTTGTTCTTCTTCTACACTCTCGGTATGACTCAATCGGTAGAATAGAATTCAGCAATCCCAAAATTCATCCTGATGTCTGACATTACTCACGACCGGTCTGTAAGCCTAGTAACTGTTGTATACAATGTCTGAGAGTAAAAAAACATTGGCCCTTCATGGGCGTTCCCATGCAAACGCTGGGCGTACGTATGGTAATGCGGCCGTGACGCACGTGTAGGGGGCGGACATATGACATCGCCGGATGTCAGCTGCCCACCCAGATCCCTGCTTTTGCACGGAAAAATGTAAGTGTGGTCTGAGGTTGCGGGAGCTGGTGGACCACTCGGTCCTGCATTCGATGGCCATCGAATGATGGGGGAGGTTCCCTGAGATGGAGGAGGCGTATTCCGTGAAAAATACACGTGCGGTCCGTTCGGCCAGCTTCTTACTGCGTACGGACGGAGTTGGCGATCCGTATGGAAGGCGGGGTTTTGCACGCACGGTCCTGGCCGCATATTCGGCTCCGGCCACACCGATCAGAATAAGGGCCATTGTTAGGTGTATTGGCTCACCCTGATGTGCAAAAATATGACACATGGACCAATTTGACACCCCCATTTCTAATACATTTTATTTTCTGATTGCTCTTTTTAATACATTTCCCAGAGTTCTTTTGATATCCTCAGTTCTAAGGCAATATATAACCGGGCTGGCAAAGTGTGGTGCAAATGTGTACAGGCAAATCAACAACACATTGACATCAGCATTTGGTATGAATTGGATCTGATTATAGGTGTAAACGAAGAGTCGAGGGCCGAAGTGCAATCCAATGACGAGCCAATGTGTTGTACAGGTGTAAAGTGCCTTCTGCCAATTGTGAGGGTGGGCCGACAAACGGATCCTTAAAATGATGATGACGTATGAGAAGACAATAAATGACAAAGGGCAGAGATGTACAATCATGGCGATAATAAACCCTTTCCTCCTGGCTGCCGTAGTATCTGTGCAAGACAGGACGGCCACAGGCGTGAGGGAGCAGAAACAGTTCTTGATCCTGTTTGGGCCGCAGTAGGGCAGCCAAAGGCCCAAAGCAGTAATGCTAAATCCAATAGCTGCTGCAATGAGCCAGAAAACGATACAGAGAAAGGCCACCACTCTGTTGCTGATGATAGAGTGATATCTAAGAGGCTTACATATGGCAACGTAACGGTCAATAGCCATTAACATCATTAAGAAAGAATCAAGAGATCCCAAGTAGTGCACGAAGAACATCTGGATGAAGCAGAAAGAGAAAGACAACGATCCATCTCCGAACCAATACTTAGCTATTATTTTTGGCAAGGTTAGGGTGTCAAAGAGCAAGTCGGAAAGGGCTAGGTTTCCAATGATGACATACATGGGCTGGTGAAGATGTTCCTTCAAGAAAATCAGAGCGACCACAATACCATTGGCAAAGAGAGAGATATTGTACAGCAGGAAGATGGTGGCTGCGACCAGAGAGTAGAACTTCTCTGGGAGGCCTGGAAATCCAACGAGGAAGAAGTCCAAGACATATGTCTCATTCTGGTTGGCCATTGGGTCAAGCAAGCATAGGAAAGAACCTGCAATAGAGAAGTGGTGTTTATATAATCAGTTATAATGCAGCCACCGTTAGTAGCTACAAAATTGAAGACCACAGAACGAGATAATAAAAGGGGTCCTCAAGTCTTTGCGGTCGGGAACAGCAACAAAATTACATTGAGTGGATGTTAACCAACACACAATGGAAACTGTCCAGTAGATATCAGGTTCTCTGGGTGCAATTTATTCAAACAACCACAGGGATAAAGGAAGACACTTCTTGGGTTATTGCTGGTTTTAGAGGCCACAAACAAAACAGATGGAAACTATTGTTAATATACTCAGTTGACAAAGTTTATAAATATGTACAGTAGGAGCAAGTTTCATCTTTGCTCCTTTGGCCATGGCTAGCCATGGCTAGCCATGGATATTCTATTGTTCTCAGCGGCAATACGTATTGTATTGCCGCTGAGAACAATAGAATAGCCATGGCTAGCCATGGCTAGCCATGGTCAAAGGAGCAAAGATGAAACTTGCTCCTACTGTATACACAGTACCAAGATGCAAGACAAGCTTTTAAGGGAAGGTTTTGTCTTGTCTGATGACATGTAAATCTGGGGCTGGAGTGAAGTGGAAGGGATTGTTGGTAGAATGAGGATCATAGAAACTGAAGTGATCTGAGTAACCAAAAATGAGAGGTAATGTGGTTTAGAACACTGGAGGTTGACTGAAACTTAGCTTGGGATTGGTTGGAACCGAAGGAGAGGTTTGTAATCGCCCAGCACCAAAGGACAGGTTTGGAAACAGCTACTGTAGATCAAAAAGAAGTGTTTGGAATTGGCTTGAACCAATAGTGACCCTCGTTAGTCGAGGAGATACCACTGGAAGTTTACAGGCAGACAGCCAATGCTAGTAAACACTAATGGTGATAACCAATGTTAGTACTAATGATGAGAAGCGTTGATGGCATGTATTGTATGTTATAGTATGTTATGTTCCGACTGGACAGAGGGGTGGTCCTTTTCTTCAATTTCCTGGAACATCACATAAATTTACCATTGCATCACCAGCTTTTTAAGGTGTTCTCCAAAAAAGTTTTTATTTGACGCCATTTGGTCTGGTAATTCCTAAAGATACCTTTATGGGAGTTCTCCATGCACGGTTTCAGTAAATTGGATTATGCCTGATCCTACCTAGGGTGACCCGTTTAAAGATACCTCCATCTATATTGCTGTGAGTGGAGGTACAACGTTCGTGTGATTTTAAAGATACCGTTATAAGAGTGTGTTATGGTATACATCTATTTACCATCTAGGGTGAAGGGAATTCCGCCATCTATAAGAAGCTGCCCTTAACACCACTATTTTGAGGCCACAATGAAGTGAAAATCACAGACACCTCTTTGCTGGAGTTACATCCAATACCAAAGGGGAATTAATTCACCATCATACATTTGTGTAGCGCTATTGTATGTTCAGACTTATTCCCCCAGGGACCCGGACAGGGTTTACCAGCCACAGTGTACGGCCAGGGTAGCAGGACCTTACATATAAAGTGTCCCCCGGCTGTGGCATTACACCGCTGGCTGTTGGAGCCCATTGCTGGTTATAAAAAATATGGGGGACCCCTACTCACATAACCAGGACCGGTCCAAGAGCCCGGTGCTGGTTTCTGATATATAAGAGAGGCATTTGATAAAAGACTGATGGTAATACAGATATTTACATATAGCATTCTGGGGTAGATTTATTAAACGTCGATCAGGGGAATATGCGCTATCCCCGTGCGTTAAAGCAGGGGATAGCGCTTCCCCTGATCTATCACACCCGCCGAGCGTTTACTCTAACGCCGGCGGTGTGGGGCAGGAGGCATAGCGCAGGGGCGATATTTTGCACTGCGCCCCTGCCTCCTGCCAGATTTATGAACGGTCAGCATCGCTGACCGTTCCGCCGCCTGCAGCTGTCGACTTCGCCCAGCTGCAGGCGGCGATGCCCTATACCTAACAGCAGGGACAGCTCTGTCCCTGCTGCTGGCGCTGCCGCTGAGCTGGAGATCCCGCGCATGCGCAGTCAGCCGGCCGGGGGGGGGGGGAAGGAGACGGCGCATCAGTATTAACTGATGCGCATCAGTATTAACTAATGCGCTGTCTCCAGGAGGGACATCGCCGGAGGGGGGAGTTAGCACTCCCGCAGTCCGGCGGCAAGATCTTAATAGATCTTGTCGGTGTCCCCTCCTGCTTCGCCTCGCTAATGAGGCGAAGCAGGAACTGTTATAGCGGCGCGATAGGCGCCGCTATAATAAATCTACCCCTCTGTTACCAGTGTGTAATCCAGCATCCTGCTACCAGTGTGTAATCTGCTACCAGTGTGTAATCTGGCATCCTGCTGCCAGTGTGTAATCCAGCATCCTTCTACCAGTGTGTAATATGCTACCATTGTGTAATCTGCTACCACTGTGTAATCTGCTACCAGTGTGTAATCTGGCATCCTGCTGCCAGTGTGTAATCCAGCATCCTTCTACCAGTGTGTAATATGCTACCAGTGTGTAATATGCTATCAGTGTGTAATCCAGCATCCTGCTACCAGTGTGTAATCTGCTACCAGTGTGTAATCCAGCATCCTGCTACCAGTGTGTAATCTGCTACCAGTGTGTAATCTATCATCCTGCTACCAATGTGTAATCTGCTACCAGTGTGTAATCCGGCATCCTGCTACCAGTGTGTAATCTGCTACCAGTGTGTAATCTATCATCCTGCTACCAATGTGTAATCTGCTACCAGTGTGTAATCCGGCATCCTGCTACCAATGTGTAATCTGCTACCAGTGTGTAATCCGGCATCCTGCTACCAGTGTGTAATCTGCTACCAGTGTGTAATATGCTACCAGTGTGTAATCCGGCATCCTGCTACCAGTGTGTAATCTGCTACCAGTGTGTAATATGCTACCAGTGTGTAATCCGACATCCTGCTACCAGTGTGTAATCCAACATCCTGCTACCAATGTGTAATCCGGCATCCTGCTACCAGTGTGTAATCTGCTACCAGTGTGTAATATGCTTCCAGTGTGTAATCCGACATCCTGCTACCAGTGTGTAATCCAGCATCCTGCTACCAGTGTGTAATCCAGCATCCTGCTGACAGTGTGTAATCTGGCATCCTGCTACCAGTGTGTAATCCAGCATCCTGCCACCAGTGTGTAATCTGGCATCCTGCTACCAGTGTGTAATCCAGCATCCTGCTACCAGTGTGTAATTTGGCATCCTGCTACCAGTGTGTAATTTGGCATCCTGCTATCAGTGTGTAATCCGGCATCCTGCTATCAGTGTGTAATCCGGCATCCTGCTATCAGTGTGTAATTTGGCATCCTGCTACCAGTGTGTAATCCAGCATCCTGCTACCAGTGTGTAATTTGGCATCCTGCTACCAGTGTGTAATTTGGCATCCTGCTATCAGTGTGTAATCCAGCATCCTGCTACCAGTGTGTAATTTGGCATCCTGCTACCAGTGTGTAATTTGGCATCCTGCTACCAGTGTGTAATCCGGCATCCTGCTACCAGTGTGTAATCTGCTACCAGTGTGTAATTTGGCATCCTGCTATCAGTGTGTAATCCAGCATCCTGCTACCAGTGTGTAATTTGGCATCCTGCTATCAGTGTGTAATTTGGCATCCTGCTACCAGTGTGTAATCCAGCATCCTGCTACCAGTGTGTAATTTGGCATCCTGCTACCAGTGTGTAATTTGGCATCCTGCTATCAGTGTGTAATCCGGCATCCTGCTACCAGTGTGTAATTTGGCATCCTGCTACCAATGTGTAATCTGCTACCAGTGTGTAATCCGGCATCCTGCTACCAATGTGTAATCTGCTACCAGTGTGTAATCCGGCATCCTGCTACCAGTGTGTAATCTGCTACCAGTGTGTAATATGCTACCAGTGTGTAATCCGGCATCCTGCTACCAGTGTGTAATCTGCTACCAGTGTGTAATATGCTACCAGTGTGTAATCCGACATCCTGCTACCAGTGTGTAATCCAACATCCTGCTACCAATGTGTAATCCGGCATCCTGCTACCAGTGTGTAATCTGCTACCAGTGTGTAATATGCTTCCAGTGTGTAATCCGACATCCTGCTACCAGTGTGTAATCCAGCATCCTGCTACCAGTGTGTAATCCAGCATCCTGCTGACAGTGTGTAATCTGGCATCCTGCTACCAGTGTGTAATCCAGCATCCTGCCACCAGTGTGTAATCTGGCATCCTGCTACCAGTGTGTAATCCAGCATCCTGCTACCAGTGTGTAATTTGGCATCCTGCTACCAGTGTGTAATTTGGCATCCTGCTATCAGTGTGTAATCCGGCATCCTGCTATCAGTGTGTAATCCGGCATCCTGCTATCAGTGTGTAATTTGGCATCCTGCTACCAGTGTGTAATCCAGCATCCTGCTACCAGTGTGTAATTTGGCATCCTGCTACCAGTGTGTAATTTGGCATCCTGCTATCAGTGTGTAATCCAGCATCCTGCTACCAGTGTGTAATTTGGCATCCTGCTACCAGTGTGTAATTTGGCATCCTGCTACCAGTGTGTAATCCGGCATCCTGCTACCAGTGTGTAATCTGCTACCAGTGTGTAATTTGGCATCCTGCTATCAGTGTGTAATCCAGCATCCTGCTACCAGTGTGTAATTTGGCATCCTGCTATCAGTGTGTAATTTGGCATCCTGCTACCAGTGTGTAATCCAGCATCCTGCTACCAGTGTGTAATTTGGCATCCTGCTACCAGTGTGTAATTTGGCATCCTGCTATCAGTGTGTAATCCGGCATCCTGCTACCAGTGTGTAATTTGGCATCCTGCTACCAGTGTGTAATCCAGCATCCTGCTACCAGTGTGTAATTTGGCATCCTGCTACCAGTGTGTAATTTGGCATCCTGCTATCAGTGTGTAATCCAGCATCCTGCTACCAGTGTGTAATTTGGCATCCTGCTACCAGTGTGTAATTTGGCATCCTGCTACCAGTGTGTAATCCGGCACCTGCTACCAGTGTGTAATCCGGCATCCTGCTACCAGTGTGTAATCCGGCATCCTGCTACCAGTGTGTAATCCGGCACCTGCTACCAGTGTGTAATCCAGCATCCTGCTACCAGTGTGTAATCCAGCATCCTGCTACCAGTGTGTAATCCGGCATCCTGCTACCAGTGTGTAATCCGGCATCCTGCTACCAGTGTGTAATCCGGCATCCTGCTACCAGTGTGTAATCCGGCAACCTGCTACCAGTGTGTAATCCGGCACCTGCTACCAGTGTGTAATCCGGCATCCTGCTACCAGTGTGTAATCCGTCACCTGCTACCAGTGTGTAATCCGGCACCTGCTACCAGTGTGTAATCCGGCACCTGCTACCAGTGTGTAATCCGGCACCTGCTACCAGTGTGTAATCCGGCACCTGCTACCAGTGTGTAATCCGGCACCTGCTACCAGTGTGTAATCCGGCATCCTGCTACCAGTGTGTAATCCGGCACCTGCTACCAGTGTGTAATCCGGCATCCTGCTACCAGTGTGTAATCCGTCACCTGCTACCAGTGTGTAATCCGGCACCTGCTACCAGTATGTAATCCGGCATCCTGCTACCAGTGTGTAATTTGGCATCCTGCTACCAGTGTGTAATCCGGCATCCTGTTACCAGTGTGTAATCCGGCATCCTGCTACCAGTGTGTAATCCAGCATCCTGCTACCAGTGTGTAATCCGGCATCCTGCTACCAGTGTGTAATCCGGCACCTGCTACCAGTGTGTAATCCGGCACCTGCTACCAGTGTGTAATCCGTCACCTGCTACCAGTGTGTAATCCGGCACCTGCTACCAGTGTGTAATCCGGCACCTGCTACCAGTGTGTAATCCGGCACCTGCTACCAGTGTGTAATCCGGCACCTGCTACCAGTGTGTAATCCGGCATCCTGCTACCAGTGTGTAATCCGGCATCCTGCTACCAGTGTGTAATTTGGCATCCTGCTACCAGTGTGTAATCCGGCATCCTGCTACCAGTGTGTAATCCGGCACCTGCTACCAGTGTGTAATCCGTCACCTGCTACCAGTGTGTAATCCGGCATCCTGCTACCAGTGTGTAATCCGGCATCCTGCTACCAGTGTGTAATCCGGCACCTGCTACCAGTGTGTAATCCGTCACCTGCTACCAGTGTGTAATCCGGCATCCTGCTACCAGTGTGTAATCCGGCATCCTGCTACCAGTGTGTAATCCGGCATCCTGCTACCAGTGTGTAATCCGGCATCCTGCTACCAGTGTGTAATCCGGCATCCTGCTACCAGTGTGTAATCCGGCATCCTGCTACCAGTGTGTAATCCGGCATCCTGCTACCAGTGTGTAATCCGGCATCCTGCTACCAGTGTGTAATCCGGCATCCTGCTACCAGTGTGTAATCCGGCACCTGCTACCAGTGTGTAATCCGGCATCTCCTGGTATGAGAACTGGGCGCCTGCTCGTGTTTGCATAGGGATGCCCAGCGTTTTCCTGAGCGCACCCAGCAGTTTTGTGGGTAAGCCCAGGCAACACATTCGAACGCCTCCTGCCCGCCGCCATCATGCCCCCTGGTGTGAGCACAAGTCTCCGAAGGTGCCCGCACAGAAGCCCTGCAAATGCGCATAAACAAATATATGCAGTGCTTCAACATCTGTCCACTGTGCGAAAACGAAGGGAACCGAACCAATTAGAATCAGGCCCTTGGTACGCTCTTTTATACCTTAGGTGCAGTCTACTACCTCCTATTGTATACAAATGTATATTATACACCGTGGGCCTTATTCTAGTACACGCTTTCTGACAAAATCCTTCTTAGATGGACAAAACCATGTGCACTGCAGGTGGGGCAGATGTAACTAGTGCAGAGAGAGTTAGATTTGGGTGGGGTTTTACTTCAAAGTGAGATCTATATTGCAGTGTAAAAATAAAGCAGCCAGTATTTACCCTGCACAGAAACAAAGTCACTCACCCAAATCTAATTCTCTCTGCACATTTTACATCTGCCCCCCTGCAGTGCACATGGTTCTGTCCATCTAAGAAGGATTTTGTCAGAAAGAGTGAACTAGAATAAGGCCCCATATGTTTAGGGTTACCAGTCCGGGCAGAGGCGGAAGTAGTGAGTTGTGGGCCCAGGTGCACATATATGCTCCCCCCCCCGTACTCAAAATAGGAAAAGTATGCCAAAAATGTAGGGCATAGCTTTGTGGGAAAGTGGTGTGGACACATGATAGTTTCAAAGTACTGTAGTGTCCGTGATTCATATTACACCACATAGTAGCGCCACTTGTAACCATTGCTCTAGGCAGAGCCCCTGATACCCCTTTCAGATAGAATTTTTCACCTGGATTATTGCCAGATCGAGGTGCGATTTGAAAGCGTGAATAACCAGGTCGACCAACCCAGGTTTTAAGAAGGGTTAAAACAGGGTCGCCCAGTGTATAATGAGTGACAGGGGTTTAGTGTGAAAGGGTAGGACCCAGGATCAAAATATGGGGTCCAACCGGAGCCCCTTAGACACACTGTGCCAGAATTACACACAACCTAATGCCCATTACACATTGTCATACACTGTAATGCCAATTACATGTTGTCACACACTGCAGTACCCATTACACATTATGCCACATACTGTAGTGCCCATTACACATTATGCCACACACCGTAATGCCAATTACATATTGTTGCACACCGTAATGCCCATTACAGTACCACACACTGTAGTGCCCATTACACAATGCAGCACACCGTAATGTCCATTACATATTACGACACATACCATAATGCCCATTACACATTATGCCACACACGTAATGTTCATTACATATTATGCTTCCAGTAATGCTCTTTACACATAATTCACCCAGTCGTGCCCCTTTAAAGAATGTCCACATTAGTGCCCATTACTAAATTCCCATATTAGTGACATATAAATGGGGAGGAGAGAACTCACCGCCTATGTGATGTGCGCTCAGCTCCTATGCTGCTGAGCAGCTCATACCATTGCCGACAGACATTTGAAATATGGCGCAGGCTAGTGAACCAATTAGAGCTTGAAGTCCGGCAATCAATCACTAACTGTGGCTGCCAGTCCATGAACTCTGATAGGCTGGTGGGCAGGTGCCATATTTCAATTGTTCTGTCAGTGCTGGTTTGAGCCCCTCAGCAGCCAAGGAGCTGAGCACACACCACCCAGACTCATGGGCAGCGAGTGGCCATGCGCTGCTCCCCCAGGACCCTGCATCTAGGATGTCCATGTCTTACCACATGCACCCCATACCCCCAACATACCCTATTCCCCCTATCTCCTTCAAATACCCCATATATTGTTATCCTCAACACATCCCACACTTCAGTTTCTGTTCCCCAACATATACCCCCATAACCCTCTATCCTGGCCACACACACCCTATTCCCCCCAGCACATAATCCTACTATCTACTCCCATTACACACCCTACACTGACTGTTCCCACTTCCCAACGTACTCATAATTCCAACCCCCTCCCCCTCCCATTCCACATGACATCTGTGGCCTCTGAGACTTACCAACACATCGGGAACTCTTGGAGCCGGGCAGGATGGAGTTAGTTGCAGTGTGGGCGGCTGGCTGGTCTCCGGCTCCTTCCTACAGCCTGCGTGCCAGCCACTCAGCGCAGGCTGCCCTATCACAGCTGAGGTCAGAACAT